>NC_092336.1:611803928-612406785 GCF_046630445.1 Rutidosis leptorrhynchoides | reverse complement strand
ATTCCTTTTAGCGTAATATTTGTATTTTTCGCTCGTATTTAGTTTTAAGTCATAGTTTTTGCCATAGTTATTTTTACTTCTAGATTTTTAGGCTTTGCCGTAAAATCCCTTAAGTGCTTTTTCTTTAGACTAAGATTTAGGTGCTTTAGAATTTTGCGACGCCTTTTTAAGATTTTAGTACCTTTATAAGTTATTGCCATTTGGGATATAGTTTTTTCTTTTAAGCTTTAATATTTTTAGATGCAACTTTTAATTCTTAGTTTTTAGTTCCTTTTTAAGTTTCGACGCGCTACTTTCTTATTTTTATTTTGCGACACCTATTATTTTTCGACCTTTTATTTTTCGACGTTTTTCGACGCGCTCTTTTTCTTTCTTATTTCTCGACATTCTAGTTTTAGGACTTAGATTTTTTTTTCTATTTCTTCTCTAAAATTTCTTTAAATTACGAAAAATTATTTTAAGTGGTTAAATTGATAGACATCAAAATTTTCTGGTTCGTAGTAATAGTTGAATTTGTACGTGGACCGGGTTATTGGAGCCAAACAGTACTCAATTATATTGAGACCAAACGAATCCTGCCCCTCTGCTGCATCTTTTGGCTATTCGAAACGTGGGCAAAATCAGAAAAGTCTATTAATTTGATAACTTATATAATTTTTCTTATTTTTATAACTAATAGGATATTCAGTGAATGCACCGAGCAAAACGTTCACCACCTTTTGTACGTTCACCACCTGTAACTCGATCAAGACATCTAGCAAATATTGTCGCCGTTGATTTTTCTTTAGAATCGTCATCCAGTCGACCAATTACTCCAATTCAAATTTTCGATAATCCATTTTTTGAACCCGACCTCACAATTGAGAATCCGGAGAATATTCAGGGACGATTCATAGATCATGAACCACTAATCTTTCCTCCGGAACCACCAATCATTCAAATGGAGATTGTCGAGGAACGAACCATTAAATCAGAATCCTCTAGTGATTCAGATTCAATAAATTCAATTATGGAGAATCTGGAACCTCTAAGTATGGAAGGCCGAATGAGAGCTAAACGCACTGGCCAAGGTCACGCAATTACTCAACCAGACATTAATGCGCCAGATTATGAAATCAAAGGACAAATTCTACACATGGTAACTAATCAATGCCAATTTAGTGGTGCACCGAAGGAAGATCCAAATGAACATCTTCGTACATTTAATAGGATCTGCACACTATTTAAAATAAGAGAAGTGGAGGATATATCTCATGTTATTTCCCTGGACTTTAAAGGGAGAAGCCAAAGATTGGTTAGAATCGTTACCTGAAGGGGCGATTGATACATGGGACGTTTTAGTTGAAAAATTTCTTAAACAATTCTTCCCGGCATCTAAAGCCGTGAGACTTCAAGGAGAAATTGTTACGTTCACACAGAAGCCAAATGAAACTCTATATGAGGCTTGGACAAGATTTGGAAAGTTATTGAGAGGATGTCAGCAACATGGTTTAGACACTTGTCAAATAGTACAAATATTCTACCAAGGATGCGACAGCACTACACGAAAAGACATTGATATAGCAGCTGGTGGTTCCATTATGAAGAAAACCGCAACTGATGCTTACAAAATTATTGATAACACTGCTTCCCACTCACATGAGTGGCACCAAGAAAAAGATATCGTTAGATCATCTAAAGCTGCTAGAGCTGATTCTAGCCATGACTTTGATTCCATTTCCGCAAAGATAGATGCTGTCGAGAGACGAATGGAAAAGATGACTAAAGATATTCACTCAATACGAATTAGTTGTGAGCAGTGTGGAGAACCACATTTGACAAAAGATTGTCTCAGTATTGAATTAACAATGGAACAAAGAGAGAATGTTTCATACATAAACTGTACAAATCCAGAAAATTTTAATGTCTATCAATTTAACCACTTAAAATAAATTTTCGTAATTTAAAGAAATTTAGAGAAGAAGTAGAAAATTCTATGTCCTAAAAACTAGAATGGCGAGAAATAAGAAAGAAAAAGAGCGCGTCGAAAAACGTCAAAAAATAAAAGATTGAAAAATAATAGGCGTCGAAAAATAAAAATAAGAAAGTAGCGCGTCGAAACTTAAAAAAGAACTAAAAACTAAGAATTAAAAGTTGTGTCTAAAAATATTAAAGCTTAAAAGAAAAACTATATCCCTAATGGCAATAACTTAAAAAGGGACTAAAATATATAAACGGCGTCGCAAAATTCTAAAGCACATAAATCTTAGTCTAAAGAAAAAGCACTTAAGGGATTTTACGGCAAATCTTAAAAATCTAGAAGTAAAAATAACTATGATAAAAACTATATCTTAAAACTAAATACGAGCGAAAAATATAAAAATTACGCTAAAACGATAAAAAGGGGTACAAAATATAAAAATAATCTTAAAGTTGTAAAAAGTACAATTTTTATAAAAATATTATTTTTATATTATTTATTTTATAAAACTATTAATTTTGTAATTTATTAAAACTAATTAAACTAAATATATAAATTAATTAATAAAAACTTAAACTAAATATTAATATAAAAAACAACCCTAATTAGGGTTTAGATAATAATAATAATATATACTCCGTAATTAATGCAGAATAGGGTTTCCTGTTGGCGTGTCAGACACACTCATGCGATCGCATGAGATATTGCTTTCGGGCTCATACAATCGCATGAGCCAGGGTTTTGGGCCAGGTTACGGGCTGCTACAGTACGGGCCTCGAGTTTTAATATTTTTTTTTTCAGTTTTCTGTTTTAAATTTTCTGTTTTATATAATTATAATATATTTATATAAATTAAATAAAACTTATTTTTTATAAAATAAAGATAAAGAAACTTTTATAGAACTTATATATTTAACAAACTCTTAAAAATATTTATATTTTTGTTTTTCTTTTTATATTTTTGAATATTTAAAACGTATTTTTGCTAAAACTTATTTTTATAAAAGTAAACTAAAAATTAATAAAAATCTTTTTTTTATATATAGCATTGCGCTTCCGGCGTTTAAGCAGAAATGTTCCCCGGCAGCGGCGCCAAAAATACTTGATGTGCGTAGAGGTGTATATGAAATAGCTTATATTTTACTAGGAAAAACTATTAAATACGATACAATTTTACACAAGATATTTATTTATTTATAGAATGGATATACCTAAACCTTGCTACAACACTTATAGGCAGTGTACCTAATCGTACAGTAGTGTAGTTTTTAGTAAGTCCGGTTCGTTCCACAGGGATACACTTAAACAAGCTTAACGCTATATTAGTTTTAATCTTTAAAAAAATACAAATATATATATATATATATATATATATATATATATATATGTATATATATATATATGTATATATATATATATATGTATATATATATATATATATATATAAGTAATATTATTATTATAAAGGGGGTTTTTTACCGTTTAATAACCGGTTTGTCAATTTTTATAACTTTAGTCGCAGTTAAAACCTAATGTAAAAATATTAAATAATAAATAAAAGACTTAATTTAAAGCGTAAAATAAATAACGATAATGAAATTGCGATAAATAAAATTGCGATAAAATAAAATTACGATAATTAAAGAGTACGAAAATTAAAAGTGCAATTAAATACAATGACAATAAATAAAAGTACAATAATTAGAAGTGCAATTAAATATGAAAATAAAGGAATTATGCTTATTTAAACTTCCGTAATCATGATGTTTGACGTGTTGATTTTAGTTTATTCCCATGGGTTAATTGTTCTTTGTCCTGGATTATTCAATATGTCCGTCTGGTTTTTGTCCATAACAGTCCATCAGTCATAAATATAAAGTGCGAGTGTCCTCGTCAAATTATCCTTATACCTGAAGTCAAATATTCCAACTAATTGGGGACTTAAACTGTAACAAGGTCTTAATACTTTGTTTAATAATTACACCAGGATATCGACTGCGTGTAACCCAAGGTTTTAATACTTTGTTATCAATTATGCCAAGTGTCCTTGTACATAATTTCACCCCTGTTTTAATAATTCCATAGACTATTAATCCATTCCCGTGTCCGGTTAAATGAACGATTATTCGTACATATAAATATCCCTCCCATCGTATCCGATCGAGTGTATATGGTTATTTATAGGGACGTCCAATTGTAAACCTTTATATTAAAATTAACAAACAATCATTTAGTTAAACAAATATAAAGCCCATTAATAGCCCATAGTCTAATTTCCACAAGTGTCGTTCTTTTGTCCAAACCCCAATTATGGTACAAAGTCCAATTACCCAATTTTGGTAATTAGCCCAACATCATGATTACTTTATTTTAAATAAGCATAATAATAACTTAGCTACGAGACATTAATGTAAAAAGGTTGAACATAACTTACAATGATTAAAAATAGCGTAGCGTTACACGGACAGAATTTCGACTTACACCCTTACAACATTCGCTAATATACCCTTATTATTAGAATTAAAATTCAAATTAAAATTAAAATTAAAATTATAATATATATATATTATACGTTGAGTAAGAAGAAGGAAAAAGATGTGTTTGATGTTCACCAAACTGCGAATTTTATAGGCATGTGGGCTGTAAAAGGGGCTCATGCGATCGCATGAGTTTTGCTCTTCAAGGCCATGCGATCGCATGGCCAGCTGGGGAGGCTCAAATGTCTTTGTTTTTTTCTGCCGACGGTTTTTATAATATAATATAATATATATATTAATTTTAAGAATTAATTATATATTATATTATATTCATGTGCATAGTTGACTTGTAATTTTTAGTCCGTTGCGTCGAGCATTGAGAGTTGACTCTGGTCCCGGTTCCTGATTTTCGAACGTCCTTGCGTACAATTTAATATCTTGTATTTTGCGTTTCGAATCTTGTACTCTTGTAATTTTGAGACGTTTCTCATCAATAATTGGAACCTCTTTGATTGTACTTTGTACTTTTGAGCTTTTTGGTCGTTTGCGTCTTCAATTCGTCGAATCTGTCTTTTGTCTTCACCTTTTATTATTTAAACGAATATCACTTGTAAATAGAACAATTGCAACTAAAAGCTTGTCTTTCTTGAGGGATAATACTATGAAATATATGTTCTTTTTTAGCATTATCAGCAATCAACAAGTATCTAACAATACTTACAACCAGCAAAGACCTATTTTTCAAAATAAACCACCACAAACCGATGATAAAAAGCCAAATTTAGAAGATATGATGTCGAAGCTAGTTGATTCTCAAACACAATTTTTCATATCTCAGAAACAAACCAATGAACAACATGCTCAAGCATTTAGAAATCAACAAGCTTCTATTCAAAATTTGGAACAAGAAGTGAGCAACCTAGCAAGGTTGATAGGTGAAAAAAAACTGGGAAGTCTACCTAGTGATACAAATGCTAACCCCCGGAATGAAACAGCTAAAGCTATTACCACAAGAAGTGGTATTACACTTAAACCACCTGAAATACCTATAATTTCTGATGAAGCTATTCCTACTCCACAAGAACCACAATCTGATCAAGATAAGGAAAAAGAACCGGTAGTTGAAAAGGTTAATGAAGATAACACAATTAAGGCTAAACCTTATGTTAAACCATACCAACCACCAATTCCTTACCCGAGTAAAATGAGAAAAGAGAGACTTGAAGCCGAGCAATCCAAATTCTTGGATATGTTTAAACAGATAAATGTCAATCTTCCTTTCATTGATGTGATTTCAGGAATGCCTAGATATGCTAAATTCTTGAAAGATCTAATCACAAATAGAAAGAAAATGGAAGAACTCTCGGCTGTTACTATGAATGCTAATTGTTCTGCAGTGTTGTTGAATAAGATATCAGAAAAATTATCTGATCCAGGAAGTTTCACAATTCTATGTTTTCTGGGTAGTCTTAGTTCAATAGAAGCATTGGCAGACTTAGGTGCTAGTATAAATTTAATGTCGTATTCATTATACGCTAAACTAGACCTTGGAGAATTGAAACCAACACGAATAAGCATACAACTAGCCGATCGATCAGTAAAATATCCTAGAGGGATAATTGTGACGACCCGGAAATTTCCGACTAAATTTAAACTTTATCTTTATATTATTCTGACACGATAAGCAATGTTTGTTAAGTTAAATCTCAAGGATTTTAAACTATGTTTATACATTCATTTAAACCTCGACCAAATTCCAATGATTCACGAACCAATAGATGAACATGTATGTATATGTGTATATATTATAAATTGAAAATGTCAACAAAGTATTTAAACGTATAATGCTTTATATGAACGTATTAGTTCCAATATGATTATCGACGAAATTAAATATATATATATATATATATATATATATATATATATATATATATATATATATATATATATATATATATATATATATATATATATATATATATATATATATATATATATATATATTAAATGATTGAATTATCAGAAACATTGAATTATGATTACAAGTCTCTGTTGAGAGGTCCACTATGATTTGAGAAAATCTATTCCTCTTAACGATATTCGGAATAATTTGTAAAGCTATTTATAAATAAAAACAAAAAGTGTCATTTACGAAAGTTAGACAAAAGTTAGTGGAGAATTGGTTTCCATAATATTCTATTAATCTATTTTCAAACGTACAAAGACGTTTTCAGTTTAAAAAGAACTTTATTATTAAAACGTATATAACTTTTATAAATATCTAGAATCACTTTTGACAACTCATTACTTAACCAGTATAATAAATATAACGATATTTATATTTTATTTCATTAAATATATATAATGATTTAAATTAATATAATATATATTTATACGCGTATTATACATACATAGTTTTTATACTTTTACTATACTTTAACTTTACCTTTACTTTACTTTTACTTTACTTTAACTTTAATAATTCATACTTTAATAATTCACTTTAATAATTCATACTTTAATAATTCACTTTAATAATTCATACTTTAATAATTCACTTTAATAATTCATACTTTAATAATTTACTTTAATAATTCATACTTTAATAATTCACTTTAGTAATTCATACTTTAATAATTCACTTTAATAATTTAAAAATCAATTATAAATAGAATTCAATAGGTTTCATTATTTCATAGAAACTTGAAAATATATTTCTCTAAACTCTCTCAATCGATTTATATATATATATATATATATATATATATATATATATATATATTTGCTCTGTATTATTTCAAGATATTATTAGTATACATAAAATATTGCGACGGAGTGCTGTCCGAGTGATTTCAAAATAGTTTTTTTTAATGAGTCGAAGCTAAGGAAATTATGGGTTATAGCTATGGAGGTGATGGGTATGGTTCATGGGTATGCTCGTGAGGTCAATCTAGTGTTTATCATCTCCGTTGCGTCTACGTACTTTCCTGCAATATTGAATCTCAATATTGATACGTGAGCACTCATAACTTAACTTTTATATATCAATAGTGTATCCCTGACTAGTGCTCGAGTATATATGATTATGCATGCTTGTACATTCGATATTGTCCTTAGATAGGTTTGTTGAATCCTGAATTAGATACATATACTACTGAGATAGGGTATATGATATGCATGTCGTTGGAAAGCTAGCGAAAAATTAAGAACTTTTCATTTAGATATCGAATGGTTTCGATGAACGGATTAGAAGTTATAGTCAACTGAATTTTAGTATTATTGTTAAAATGATTATTATTACTATCGTCGTTATTATTTTAATAAAAATATCATTGTTATTATAAAATATTATTATTACTATTATGTAAGTATTATCATTTTATCATAATAACATTTTTAGTAAATATAAATATTGTTATTTTTTTTATAGAATAATAATAATTATTATTACAAAATAATACAACTTTTACTTATTATTATTATGATCAATATTATTTTATCAAATAAATAGGGGATACAAAGATATTTTTCACCACGCGTAATATAATTACATTAATAATACTTACCACTATAGTTTTACGATATTAAGTGAACTTTATAAATTTTACTACTTAAGAGATATAAAAGTATATTTTATCATATATAAACGTTAATATAAATTTTTATTAATAAATAACTTTTATTATTATAAAATCTAATAAATATATTTAAATATATAAAATGACTATAGTTAAGTTATATAATAAACACGTATAAATTTTAGAAGTCATTTTGGGTCAAGTTGACTTTTGTTGACTTTTGTTGACTTTTGTTGACTTTTGCATATTAGTCTCGAGCATTAGGATTGTGGTACACTATGACTTGACCAAAAATTGTTAGACAAATATTGACCAACATATAAATATATATAATTAATATAGGTTCGTGAATCTGAGGGCAACCTTGCACTTGTTAAATGACGTTATATGTATTTTTACTACGAAATACAGTATGGTGAGTTTCATTTGCTCTCTTTTATATATATTTTTGGGACTGAGAATATATGCGCTGTTTTTATAAATGTTTTACGAAATAGGAACAAGTACTAAAACTAATTCTACGTGGATTTAAACCAGAAATATACCCTTAGCTTGGTAACATTAAACTACTTGTCTATGTACGGTAGGCGCGAATCCTAAAGATAGATCTATTGGGCCTGACAAACCCCATCCTGACTATGGGATGCTTTAGTACTTCGAGGTTATTTTAAACACACCTGATCTGGTGTACTTCAGAGGGTAAAACATGAACGTTAAGGCTTGTTACCGGGTGCCTACAACTTATAGAATACTTTTATACACTTGCGAGTGTACATATATTTATAAACGGAAATCTTGTGGTCTATTAATATATTGAAATGATTGTTATGATAAACCTATGAACTCACCAACCTTTTGGTTGACACTTTAAAGCATGTTTATTCTCAGGTATTAAAGAAATCTTCCGCTGTGCATTAGTTCATTTTAAGGATATTACTTGGAGTCATTCATGGCATATTTTGAAAGACGTTGCATTCGAGTCATTGAGTTAATCAAGATTATTATTAAGTCAATTATAGTTGGATGTATTATGAAATGGTGTGCATGCCGTCAACTTTCGTTGTAAAGAAAGTTTGTCTTTTAAAAACGAATGCAATGTTTGTAAAATGTATCATATAGAGGTCAAATACCTCGCGATGTAATCAACTATTGTGAATCGTTTATAATGTATATGAACGGGTCCTTTCAGTTGGTATCAGAGCGGTGGTCTTAGCGAACTAGGTATGCATTAGTGTGTCTAACTGATAGTCGTTAGGATGCATTAGTGAGCCTGAATTTCGACCGTGTCTGCATGTCAAAAGTTTTGCTTATCATTTTTGTCAGAAATTGCCTGCTTATCATTCTTAGTCTAGACACGTCTTACTGCATTGATTGCATGAATAGTGTATAGACAAAATTCATATCTTAGCGTA
The DNA here is from genome assembly GCF_046630445.1 of Rutidosis leptorrhynchoides. Lineage (NCBI taxonomy): Eukaryota > Viridiplantae > Streptophyta > Magnoliopsida > Asterales > Asteraceae > Rutidosis > Rutidosis leptorrhynchoides. Next base: position 612,397,355 of record NC_092336.1, on the reverse strand, counting down.
TCTGCTAATCCATATCTTAGCGTATCTGTTACTGTAAACTTTGCCTGACATATCCCGTAAATTCCTCCGTAATCTACGAAATCTTTTGCGCTATATATAGAGATATTCTATGTAATTAGAATGCCACCCGATAGCCAGAAAATCATTTCATATCGAAAAATCCTTTATTCAATGGAACGAAATGGAATTCGTCATTAGTTCAAGTCCCTCGAATTCCGATATGGAATTCCACTCAAGCTCCGAAAGCAGTGTGACCGGAATGGATCAACCAATTAGCCATCATCTATTCTGGATGAATTGGGGATGGGTTCGTAGCCTCCTCAATAATTGGAGACAAGAAGAAGGTGATCCCTTCCATCCACCACATTGCCCTCTTGGCGATGAACCTGAAGCACTTACCAGCGAACCGGTCTGAAACACCATTTTCTCTCTCATTTCCAGAGTATCTCGTCGCGATTATATACTACATCAAATTCTAGATTTTATTTATCCGCTCGTCCAAACCGACAATCACCTCGGTGTAATAGAAGAAGTCAACGAGCTTCGCGCTCGAGTAGTGGCATTAGAGAATATGGTGCAAGGGTTACAAACACCAACAGCAGCACCAGCAGCATAACCAGTACCACCATCAGCAACACCAACAGTACCACCACCACCACCAACAGTAACATCCGCATCCCACACTTCAACATCACAACCTATATCCCACGAGTACCAATGACATACACTCTATAGATACCAAGGAATACCAACAACAACAAAGGATGAAGTATTGATTCATAACTTCATTGGAGAAACATTTTGAGACGATTATGTAGTCTCAAAAGTCTTAGAGATTATCTATTCTAGCCCTAACCATAAATTAGATGAGTGAACCCAAATGATAGAAGGAAGAGTAGAAACCTTGACAAGAATGATGTGTGGTTTACAAGCTAGACTTGATTTACCAACAGCATCAACAGTACCATGAACATCACCAGTACAGTCAGTGCCATCAGCGTTGTCAGAATCAGCAGCACCTATAACATCACAAACTCCGTCAGTTCAAGAATCACCGTGGACATCATTATAAATCAACAACAAGTATGTCATATCAATGAGTTATGAAGTATTAACTCATTTCCACTGAAGGATTTATATGTATATCTTATATATATAAATTTTTAGACCATAATAAATATTTCCGTACTAAGCTATTATGTGTGAATCTTAACTACTCGGTTAATTCATGTTACTAATATGCAATAATGTACGTCCTTCGTCCACAACTTAACCATCATTAACTACAATCGCTGCCTCAATTCAATAAATCCCAATTCATAATAAATCAAATGAATTATTCAAATATAAGTTTGATTTTTCACTTTCATCGTCGATGTACTCGAAACTTTTCAAATAACATTATTCGTACCTTGCGAAATTCACAAGAATTCCACAAACACCAACAAATAACGAAGTATTTATTTATAATTTCAATTTTATTGAATAAATACTCCGTAAAAGTTATGTAATTTCTAAAGTCGTTAGGGATTATTCAGTTCTAGTTTCAACCGTAAATCAAATGAGTTTAATTTAATATTAACTCATTAAATCTATGTTACATCTGAAGAAAATATGCACATATATATTTTCATAAAGACTGTAATAAAATTCTGTTGTACAAAATATTAATTGTGAAATTTTTTTTAACGGGTAGGTAATACCCGAGAGATATATAAATTCACAATTAATATGTTACATTTTTCGAATCTGATTAAGCAAATCATCAACTATACTCCCTAATCTCACAACAATATACATTCTTTTATAGAAATCAAAACAACCATTCTCACCAAAATTTGATTACGCATTCCGATTTTGACAAATCAAAATCCAAGTCATGATTTAACAGAAGACATCACTCTTAGATTCCTACATCTTTCAAAGCTATACTTTGACTTCAAAACTATGTTAGAACATCATATGTATATTAACGATTACAAACTGTGTTCAAACTCTCCGAAGTTTTCGAAGACACTTCAAACAATGAACAATCGAGATGATGATCCAACCACATATTACCCACAGTTATGTACCTAAAAAGCTCTCGAAGTCAAAGTCATAGTTCGACGCGTATCCGTGTCAGACCCTTTGGCATTTATTAGCTAAAATGACTTTTCAATTCCTTTTCAAAGTATCCAGTTTTGTCACAGCTCCAGCAAGTCAACTTCGACTTTTCAGTTGGACTACTCTTATTATAACCTCGATAGATACGTTGCCCTTTCGTCATCGTTACTTGGGAACCTTTCATATCTCGCCACCTTAGCAATAAACTTACCAACAACTTCAATTATCTTTGACTTTCGAAAAATCATTATATTTATTGAAATCATATCATTTACTCATTCACATCTTGTAACAAGAATTGTCATACGAATCATCGAAAATCAGTAAACAGTATTTTAAAATCTCGCAGCACGTCTACGCCAACAGTTATATGTGTACGTAAAACGTCTATCTCCTGGACTTACATACTTTGAATGTGAAGTTCTGAAAAATATTTTGAACTGCAAACTAGTTCTTGAAATGCTGACGAAGCATCAAAAACTGTAAACGATCTTAACAGTAAAAAGTTTGATGACAAAGAATAGTAAGGTGGTAAAGCTGAGAAAAAAGAGAAGGTTTGGAACTGGAAAATGGATTGAGCAAAGTATGAAGGAGGCTGTGGACAAATCACAAGGACGAAATCTACCTTCAAAGAATCCAAATGATTCAGTGTCTGCTAAAATCCTTAACAAATACCTTGCTCCTTACTCTAAAACCCTTGCGGACAATATTCTTCATCATCCTCTTATCTTAAATATTCTAAGATATCATCGTATCTTCCATTATAAATATCCTCCATATTTCTGAAGATATTTTCATAATCATTCTTATCTGAAATCATTTATCCCCTAGCGTTATCTGTATCACATCATAAAGGAAACTGTTTTAGTTTCTAAATTCTGAAACCTTCGAGTATAAAGTATGAATGTTTTGAAGTAGTGTTGGGAACTGAAGCATGAGTTAGTATAATATAATGACACTTGATCAACGTGATTATATTACAGTAAGTCATGCTGAGTTTTTAAATGAAACGTGATGGTTCACAGATCATAACATCATCATGTGCCATGTTACACGACTCTTGTATTCTATTTAACCTCTAAAATATCGAGAAAATATTTCTTGATGATTCGGTCTTTTCCAGGGTATTCTGGTAATTTAACAAATCAAAACCGTGCCATTACCATTTCCTTCTTAGAACATTAACAATGTTCATTCCGAAATTTATATCTGCGAATTATGGACCATTACAAGCGATGCTTAATCGCAAGAAGAAGAAACGAAAGGACAAAGCTCCAAAATAGAAATTGGAGTATAAATCGGAGCAAATAGGAGGGAGTATTAACTGTGGATGACAATGATTATAGAAGACAGAAGCAGGGACTTTGAAATATAAGGGAAGATATAAAACTCAACAACCACCCAAAAATTATAAACCGTATATATCAATGCATATAGCAATATAAAGACACAGAAGAACTAAAAACACTATAAAACCGAGAGTATAGTAGAAGTAAATAGATTCTTCCGAAGGCAGATGAAAAAGAAGAACGACAGATATGAAAGTGAGGAGTATATCGAGAATCAGTACTGGATGAAGCATATTGACAAATACTTTAAAATATGAGTTGAGGGAGAAAAAATAGAAGGTGTGAGTTGTAAGGAAACGAAGGAGGTGGATTTATAGTGAAATACCCGACAGAGAAATCAAGATGGATTATCGTATTAATTCGAAGAGAATCATAATCTCCTTAATCACCGAAGCATCAAATCCAATATAGATTACAAAGATTTTCTTTAAATTTGGAGATCAATTGTGATGACGTCAAAAGATATGACGAATCACTATAATCTTATTTCCTTCATTTAAGATAACTTCCCTCATACGCTTCGAGTAATCGAATTATTTTATCCATACTTCTTAGACATGATAAAACTTTATAATCATCATAATAACATTCTCATTGTTAGCCATGACGACCTCTATCAAATTTTGGGGACGAAATTTCTTTAACGGGTAGGTACTGTAACGACCCAAAAATTTCTGACTAAATTTAAACTTTATCTTTTATATTATTCTGACACGATAAGCAATGTTTGTTAAGTTAAATCTCAAGGATTTTAAACTATGTTTATACATTCATTTAAACCTCGACCAAATTCCAATGATTCACGAACCAATAAATGAACATGTATGTATATGTGCATATATTATAAATTGAAAATGTCAACAAAGTATTTAAACGTATAATGCTTTATATGAACGTATTTGTTTCAATATGATTATCGACGAAATTAAAAATATATATATATTAAATGATTGAATTATCAGAAACATTGAATTATGATTACAAGTCTCTGTTGAGAGGTCCACTATGATTTGAGAAAATCTATTCCTCTTAACGATATTCGAAATAATTTGTAAAGCTATTTATAAATAAAAATAAAAAGTGTCATTTACGAAAGTTAGACAAAAGTTAGTGGAGGATTGGTTTCCATAATATTCTATTAATCTATTTTCAAACGTACAAAGACGTTTTCAGTTTAAAAAGAACTTTATTATTAAAACGTATATAACTTTTATAAATATCTAGAATCACTTTTGACAACTCATTACTTAACCAGTATAATAAATATAACGATATTTATATTTTATTTCATTAAATATATATAACGATTTAAATTAATATTATATATATTTATACGCGTATTATACATACATAGTTTTTATACTTTTACTATACTTTAACTTTACCTTTATTTTACTTTTACTTTACTTTAACTTTAATAATTCATACTTTAATAATTCACTTTAATAATTCTTACTTTAATAATTCACTTTAATAATTCACTTTAATAATTCATACTTTAATAATTCACTTTAATAATTCATACTTTAATAATTCAAAAATCTATTATAAATAGAATTCAATAGGTTTCATTATTTCATAGAAACTTGAAAATATATTTCTCTAAACTCTCTCAATCGATTTACATATATATATATATATATATATATATATATATATATATATATATATATATATATATATATATATATATATATATATATATATATATATATTTGCTCTGTATTATTTCAAGATATTATTAGTATACATAAAATATTACGACGGAGTGCTATCCGAGTGATTTCAAAATAGTTTTTTTTAATGAGTCGAAGCTAAGGAAATTATGGGTTATAGCTATGGAGGTGATGGGTATGGTTCATGGGTATGCTCGTGAGGTCAATCTAGTGTTTATCATCTCCGTTGCGTCTACGTACTTTCCTGCAATATTGAATCTCAATACTGATACGTGAGCACTCATAACTTAACTTTTATATATCAATAGTGTATCCCTGACTAGTGCTCGAGTATATAGGATTATGCATGCTTGTACATTCGATATTGTCCTTAGATAGGTTTGTTGAATCCTGAATTAGATACATATGCTATTGAGATAGGGTATATGATATGCATGTCATTGAAAAGCTATCGAAAAATTAAGAACTTTTCATTTAGATATCGAATGGTTTCGATGAACGGATTAGAAGTTATAGTCAACTGAATTTTAGTATTATTGTTAAAATGATTATTATTACTATCGTCATTATTATTTTAATAGAAATATCATTGTTATTATAAAATATCATTATTACTATTATGTTAGTATTATCATTTTATCATAATAACATTTTTAGTAAATATAAATATTGTTATTTTTTTTATAGAATAATAATAATTATTATTACAAAATAATACAACTTTTACTTATTATTATTATGATCAATATTATTTTATCAAATAAATAGGGGATACAAAGATATTTTTCACCACGCGTAATATAATTACATTAATAATACTTACCACTATAGTTTTACGATATTAAGTGAACTTTATAAATTTTACTACTTAAGAGATATAAAAGTATATTTTATCATATATAAACGTTAATATAAATTTTTATTAATAAATAACTTTTATTATTATAAAATCTAATAAATATATTTAAATATATAAAATGACTATAGTTAAGTTATATAATAAACACGTATAAATTTTAGAAGTCATTTTGGGTCAAGTTGAATTTTGTTGACTTTTGTTGACTTTTGCATATTAGTCTCGAGCATTAGGATTGTGGTACACTATGATTTGACCAAAAATTGTTAGACAAATATTGACCAACATATAAATATATATAATTAATATAGGTTCGTGAATCTGAGGCCAACCTTGCACTTGTTAAATGACGTTATATGTATTTTTACTACGAAATACAGTATGGTGAGTTTCATTTGCACCCTTTTATATATATTTTTGGGACTGAGAATACATGCGCTGTTTTTATAAATATTTTACGAAATAGGCACAAGTACTAAAACTAATTCTACGTGGGTTTAAACCAGAAATATACCCTTAGCTTGGTAACATTAAACTACTTGTCTATGTACGGTAGGTGCGAATCCTAAAGATAGATCTATTGGGCCTGACAAACCCCATCCTGACTATGGGATGCTTTAGTACTTCGAGGTTATTTTAAACACACCTGATCTGGTGTACTTCAGAGGGTAAAATATGAACGTTAAGGCTTGTTACCAGGTGCCTACAACTTATAGAATACTTTTATACACTTGCGAGTGTACATATATTTATAAACGGAAATATTGTGGTCTATTAATATATTGAAATGATTGTTATGATAAACCTATGAACTCACCAACATTTTGGTTGACACTTTAAAGCATGTTTATTCTCAGGTATTAAAGAAATCTTCCGCTGTGCATTAGCTCATTTTAAGGATATTACTTGGAGTCATTCCTGGCATATTTTGAAAGACGTTGCATTCGAGTCATTAAGTTAATCAAGATTATTATTAAGTCAATTATAGTTGGATGTATTATGAAATAGTGTGCATGCCGTCAACTTTCGTTGTAAAGAAAGTTTTTCTTTTAAAAACGAATGCAATGTTTGTAAAATGTATCATATAGAGGTCAAATACCTCGCGATGTAATCAACTATTGTGAATCGTTTATAATGTATATGAACGGGTCCTTTCAATAATGGAGAACATGCTAGTTAAAGTTGGTACTTTAGTATTTCCAGTAGATTTTGTTATTTTGGACATGGAAGAAGATTCTCGAGTTCCTCTCATATTAGGAAGAACATTCTTAAACACGGCCAAAGCAATAATAGACGTGTTTGGTAAGAAACTGACCCTAAGTATAGAGGATGAGAGTGTTACCTTTTCAGTTGATAGAGCCATGCAACAACCGCAATCTGCAGATGATACATGTTATTATATTCAAACTATAGAATCACATGCAGAATTGTTAGAAGAATTTTGATAATGCTAAAAACGAACATATATTTCATAGCATTATTCCTCAAGAAAGATAAGCTTTTAGTTGCAACTGTTCTATTTACAAGTGATATTCGTTTAAATAATAAAAGGTGAAGACAAAAGACAGATTCGACGAATTGAAGACGCAAACGACCAAAAAGCTCAAAAGTACAAAATACAATCAATGAGGTTCCAATTATTGATAAGAAACGTCTCAAAATTACAAGAGTACAAGATTCAAAACGCAAAGTACAAGATATTAAATTGTACGCAAGGACGTTCGAAAATTCGAAACCGGGAACAGAGTCAACTCTCAACGCTCGATGCAACGGACTAAAAAAATTACAAGTCAACTATGCACATAAATATAATATAATATATAATTAATTCTTAAAATTAATATATATATTATATTATATTATAAAACCGTCGGCAGAAGAAAACAACCAAATGTGAGCCTCCCCAGCTGGCCATGCGATCGCATGGCCTTGAAGAACAAAGCTCATGCGATCGCATGAGCTCCTTTTTCAGTTCACAGGCCTATAAATTCGCAGTTTGGTGAACGTAAAATCCATCCATCAATCTCTCTATCTATATGTAAACGTATATATTTATATTTTAATTTTAATTTTAATTTTAAATCCTAATAATAAGGCTATGTTAGCGAATGTTGTAAGGGTGTAAGTCGAAATTCTGTCCGTGTAACGCTACGCTATTTTTAATCATTGTAAGTTATGTTCAACCTTTTTAATTTAATGTCTCGTAGCTAAGTTATTATTATGCTTATTTAATCCGAAGTAATCATGATGTTGGGCTAAAAATATTAAAATTGGGTAATTGGGCTTTGTACCATAATTGGGGTTTGGACAAAAGAACGACACTTGTGGAAATTAGACTATGGGCTATTAATGGGCTTTATATTTGTTTAACTAAATGATAGTTTGTTAATTTTAATATAAAGATTTACAATTGGACGTACCTATAAATAACCATATACACTCGATCGGACACGATGGGCGGGGTATTTATATGTACGAATAATCGTTCATTTAACCGGACACGAGAATGGATTAATAGCCACTAGAATTATTAAAACAGGGGTGAAATTATGTACAAGGACACTTGGCATAATTGATAACAAAGTATTAAAACCTTGGGTTACACTCAGTCGACATCCTGGTGTAATTATTAAACAAAGTATTAAAATCTTGTTACAGTTTAATTCCCCAATTAGTTGGAATATTTAAACTTCGGGTATAAGGATAATTTGACGAGGACACTCGCACTTTATATTTATGACTGATGGACTGTTATGGACAAAAACCAGACGGACATATTAAATAATCCAGGACAAAGGACAATTAATCCATGGGCATAAAACTAAAATCAACACGTCAAACATCATGATTACAGAAGTTTAAATAAGTAGAATTCTTTTATTTTATATTTAATTTCCTTTATTTTATATTTAATTGCACTTCTAATTATCGCATTTTTATTTATTGTTATTGTATTTAATTGCACTTTTAATTATCGTACTTTTTAATTATCGCAAGTTTATTTTATCGCACTTTTATTATTCGCAATTTCATTATCGTTATTTACTTTACGCTTTAAATTAAGTCTTTTATTTATTATTTTACATTTTGTTTTAACTGCAACTAAAGTTTTTAGAATCGACAAACCGGTCATTAAACGGTAAAAACCCCCTTTATAATAATAATATTATATATATTTGTATTTTTATAAATTTAAACTAATATAGCGTTAAGCTTTGTGAAAAAGATTCTCTGTGGAACGAACCGGACTTACTAAAAACTACACTACTGTACGATTAGGTACACTGCCTATAAGTGTTGTATCAAGGTTTAAGTATATCCATTCAATAAATAAATAAATATCTTGTGTAAAATTGTATCGTATTTAATAGTATTTCCTTGTAAAATTTAATAGTATTTTATACCCCTTAGCTTTAACATCAAGTATTTTTTGGCGCCGCTGCCGGGGAACTTAAAAATTTAGCTTAAAAGCCGGAAGTGCAACGCTATATAAAAAAAAAGATTGTTATTTTTAGTTTACTTTTATAAAAATACGTTTTTGTAAAAATACGTTTTAAAAATTCAAAAATATAAAAAGAAAAACAAAAATTTATATATTTTTAAGAGTTTGTTAAATATATAAGTTTTATAAAGTTTCTTTATTTTTATTTTTAGTATTTAAAAATATAAATTTTATTTAAATATTGTGTTTTTTTTATAAAACATCAAAACAGCAAAATAGAAAAAAAAAATATAAAAGTTTACGGGCTACACTGTAGCAGCCCAACTCATCTGGCCCGATTTTCTACTTCATGCGTTCGCATGAATATGTAGCGACCCCGACAAATCGTCAAGTGACGGCGTCGACTACGTAGGTCCCATTACATGGTCATAAGTCTTTAAGACAACGTTTGACCAAAATATGTCGCATTCATTTCAATGTAAAAGGGTGTTTCAAGTTTACAAAAAGAAGTTCGACGGCTAGTTACATTACAATGTTAAATACAATTGAAACCTATGCGACACAATTTAAAAGTAGCCAAAAGGATGCTCCAAATATGCATGTATACTCGACATCCAAGCAAGTATCAAAAGAGTGCGGAAGCATGTATCACTTAAGCATTCAAAACCTGAGAAAAACATAGAAGAATCTGTCAACGAAAACGTTGGTGAAATCATAGGTTTAATAAATGAGTATGTAAGTAAAATAAGTTGAACCACAAGTTATAGTATAAGTCGATTTTCCGAATCGTTTGAATTCCATAAGTATTGTTGTTTACCAAGCACCCAATTATCAAAGCTTAACCGTATCATTTACCTCAGCATAAAAGTGTTAGAACATACACCGTACCAGAATATATTTCATTCGCTTAACGGTAGCGAACCGTCCGAATGAGGGTTAGTCAAACCCGTATGGATCCACACAACATAGTCTCGCTTACACCATCTGATGTAATTAATGATAATTGAATTGAGGATTTTCGTTCAAACTCGTCCGTATCTTTGTATTCGTATTCGTGTTCGATGTATAAAAGTATGAAAGGTATATATACATATGAAATGTATATAAGTACGTAATGTATATGTTTCTCAGCCCACGATTTAAAGTATAAAAGTTGTTGAAAAGTGGGACTATGATCTCACCTCGAGTGCACGAGTATAAAAGTACTTCACATAGTAAACGTGTGCATGAAAGTTGCTTAGCCTTGACCTAAACAAGTAAGTTATATCAATTAACCGGTTACGACACAAGCTCGGGTGAAATGTGTTCAATTAGTCCTATGGCTCGTTACGACTCGATTATTATAGCATGTGAACCACGTTGTCAAGTTTCATACAAGAATTACGTATAAAAGCATGTTAGAACGATTGCATAAACGTTTGGTTAAGTTTGACTAAAAGTCAAACTTGGTCAAAGTCAAAGTCAACGGGGTCGGGTCGGGTATCCGACAATTTTTCTAAGTTATATAATCATATATGAGCATGTTGGCCAAGTTTCATGTTAATCGGAGGTCCGTAGCATAGCAAACATTTTACGTCAAATGACCAAGCAAAACAGCCCATTTTAGTGTATCAAGACGGTGTCCCAAAATCAGGACGGTGTCCCAATATGAAGAGTGGGACGGCGTCCCAAAATCAGTACAGTGTCCCAATATGAAGAGTGGGACGACGTCCCAAAAATCAGGACGGCGTCCCAATGGGCATTCAGGTCCTGTTTGCAGAAAAACACAAGTGCACGACCCAAACTTCAAACAATCACAATTTATGATCCGCAAACAATTAGAACATGTATCTTATATCACCGGAAAGCTCTTTCGACAAGGAACGCAACTAAGCACTTTTCATCAAGCAAAAACATCATATACAATAACCAAAATCCCGTCAAGTGACCAATAAAGGTTTATTTTCAAGTTTCAAGTTCATCAATTGCAAATTAAGTTTCGGGAATCCAATTTATACATATGATATGCCGTTTTGAAGGTAATGAAACGTGTAATACAACTAAACACTTATCAATAACATTAATAAGCATTCAACGCATCAAAAGTTCGTTTTAAGAGTTGTCAAACCTTAACCAAACCTCAAAATCACTAATCATGTTAATGTAAGGTTTTCATGTCAATCAACACACCAAAACGAAGCTATTGAAGTAACTAACACTTTGAACACACAAACATTAACATCTAAACACATTTCATCATCCAAAATCAAAGATTAAGCATACACTTTTCATTTTCAAGCTAGTTACACCAAAACATCAAGATCGAGCATACAAATCATATATTCATGTTATACACGAGCCATAGACACTAACTAACAACATATCAAGTCAAAAACACGAATTTGAGAAATCTAGAGTTTTAGAAATGTTACCCAAAATCGATGAAGTTAGTATCAAATCGTAGAGAATGACGAGAGGATTAAGAATATGTAGTCGGATTTGTTGTGAGCTTCCAAGATTGAATTTAGATGATGAATGAATGGAATGGGTTTGTGTGTGTGTTCTTGCTAGAGAGAAAGAGATAGAGATGGAGATGGTTGAATGGTGGTGATTGGGGTGGACTAGGTGACTTAGTCAACTAGTTTGCCCCGTGTCAATTTTAGTCCCTCGAGTTTGTAGTCGGGTGCGAAAATTAACCCAACGAATATTTTAAAAACGTTCGAGTAACGGGTGACGTTATAATTAGATAACGAGAATATTATGAACGTTAGTTAACGAAAGATACAAATTTGAATAACGAAAGATATTATAAAAAAAAAAGACGGTGTTAAAATAAATTTAACGAAAAATCACGGGATGTTACATTATCCACACCTCAAAAGAAATTTCGTCCCGAAATTTAGTTGGAAGTAGTAGTCGATGTCTCTTACTCGAGACCTAGCGTTGTTCAATCTACGGAGCAGTGAAGATACATCTTTAGGCATTTCCACGAATCTGAATAGTCGGGGTGTTACGTAGTAGTAAGGTTTGGTTTTACGATCCACAAGTTCAGCCGGTTTTCCTATGAAGAGTAGTTTGTCATCAATAGTTGGTGCATCTAGAAGGATTGCAAGTTCCTGTTCCGCAGGACACGTTTCTAAGTTTGTTACACGAAATGTAAGGTAAACGGAAACTTAATTGAGTCGACAGTTCTAAATGGTAGGGAGCGGTTCCAATACGCCCCAAGATTTCAAAAGGATCAATATTGTGGATATAAATTTCCTCGATTTCCCGAAACGGATTACACCTTTCCAAGGTGTGGTTTTCAATATTACACGGTTACTGACTTTAAATTTGAGAGATTTTCATCTAACATTGGTATAACTCCTTTGGCGACCACGGGCCATCTTGAGCCCTTCTCGGACTTGAACTATCTCAAAGGTTGTTTCTTGAATGATTTCGGATCTGATGATTTGCTTGTCACCTACTTCGGTCCAACGAATAGGAGAACAATATTTGTGGTTATATAAAGTTTCGAAAAGTGTGCGTTAACACGCGAGTGGTAACTACTGTTGTAAGAGGGATCAACTAAAGGCGACAATACAAGTTTGTAACATGTCTTTCCAAGATGTAAATTGTTCGTTTGCTTAGCTCGTCTGTTTGTGGAAGATACGCAGTACTCACGTCTAAACGTGTTCCGAAGGCTTCTTGTAAACAAGATGTGTAACGAGTATTTTCGATCCGGGATAATTGACAATGATACACCGTGTTGGAATATAATTTCTTAAGATATGCTTGGACAAGTTAGTTAGGGTTCGAAAGCGTTTGTTGGAACAGGTTTCTTGTCGGCTACGTCGATTTTTGAGTCGAGAGAGTATGCCTTTCGGCGTTCAAGTAGAAATATTTCCATATTTAAGTTCCATCTGGCGCTATATGAATTTAGCTAGTAATGTTGGTGTGAAAAATCACGCTTAAGGTCCGGGCACGGAGAGGTTTAAATTTCCAACTTAATGAGTTATCGAGGGTAAAGGACGAGCATCACGAGAAAAAGTCGGAAATGAGCTTTCGGTAAGGATCTAAGATTTTACGAACACAAGTCAGAGTTGTGAGGGTTTCCCGATTACGTGTGGCTTCGATTGCGAGATTTATTGTAATACCCTGACCACTAACAACATGGTCTAGAAATTGGACTTTGTTTAACCAAAGTTCACACTTGGAGATTTTGGTATAGAGTTGCTCTTTCCTCAAGAGTTCGAGCGTAAGACAAAGATGTTGTTCGTTTTCTTCTTTGCTTGAATTGAATAGGTTAGAACATCACATATGAATATGATGACAGATCTGTCTACCCATCAGGCCCATCAGGCCCATGAATACGGAGGAAGCCTTTGTTAAACTGAACGACACTATAAGAAATTCATAACCATCGTAACGAATTTTGAAAACCGTTTTGGAGATAACCGGAATGGGGGTCGATTTTGGAATACACACGGAATTCTTGTGATTGATCAAGAGGTCATTGGTACGGGAAAGAGAATATCGGTTCTTAACCGAAAATTATTTAGTTCACGATAATCTATACACATGTAAGGGATCATTTTCTTCTTAACGAATAGGTTTTGAGTCCCCTAGTTCTATAAGTGTCAAGTCAAAATTCAAATTCTCCACCCAAAAAGTTTAACGTAATAGTTTTCCGTCGGTCACCTGCATGGCATAGGTAGTGTCTAGGGGATATGGTGGTGTGCAAAGAGTACGAGTCAAGGCCTTGGTTATAAAACGTCTAACGGTACCCGAATTGAATAAACATGAAATATAAGGTTGTTGAGAAGAAACGTACCCGTGACTAGTTGTCATCTCGGGCTCCCTCGGTGTTAATGTTGAAATTTCGGCCGCGTGCATTGGGGTTGGTCTCCTTCTCTGGGCACGCATTCTTAAAATGACCCGGTTGGCCACATTTGAAACAAACGCCCGACCGGTGTGCATTGGGCGCCTTTTGGGCGACGGGGGCGACGCTCCTACAATCGTTGGCCGTATGACCACTTCCTTGGAACCGGTGGCAAGTTAACTTACCACATTCACCATAATGACGGTTGCGGCATTTGTTGCAAAATGGTTTGCTACATTCGCTATAATGATGTTTGTGGCACTTGTTGCAAGATGGTAGACTTCCGGCATAGCCTTTCTTGTCGTTGGAGGTGAAAGGCTTCTTGGCGGGGTTGTTGTTGTAGTTGTTCAATTCGGGGGCTTCCCATTTTCTTTTGTTGCCACCCGACTTATCCTCGGCTTTATATGCCGACACCTCAATTTCATCCACCGTTTCGATCAATTGGCGGGCCATATTCAAAGCCTCTTGGTGATTAGCGGGTTTGGATGACATTACTCCTTGTTTGATGCTCTTAGGAAGACCATCCATGTACAGCTCAACCCTTAGAGACTCGGTACTCACGAGATTTGGGCACATCAAGGCTAGCTCAGAAAATCATTGATTATAGGCCTTTAGGTCATTCCCGACCGCTTTTAAAGTTCTTAGCTCGTGTTCAAGCTTGCGGGTCTCTTCGCGCGGGAAGTATTCGGTGATCATCTTTCCTCTTAAGTCGACCCAAGAGAGAGCGTGGGCTTCGTGGATACCCACCGATTGTACATACGTATTCCACCATGTGAGAGCGATACCGGTGAAGGTGTGAGTGGAAAATCTGACCTTGTCTTGGTCCCGACAACCGCTTATGCTAAAGACAGCTTCTGTTTGCTCAAACCATCGGGTGAGCACGACCGGTCCCCCGGTTCCATCAAAAGTGTGAGGTTTGCACCCCATGAAGTTCTTATAGGAGCACCCTTCGTTTGAATTACCGGCTCTATTGTTGTTGTTGTTGTGATTGTTGTTATTGTTATTGTTGTTGGAAGAGTGACCGGCCATGGCCGCATCCACGGCGGTGGCTATCATTCGTTGTATAGTTTGTTCGGGAGTTTCGGGAGGAGCGCGTCGACGAGCCATTGTTCCTTCAAAACACAAGAATATCGTTGGTTAGTATTCTCAATAATACTAACCGTGATATGGAATAAGGATAGAGAGACAATTTTTGCTTGACTCGCCTTAAATTCTTTATGTCATAACGTCAGAACGTCCATGTGAATCACCGTAATATAATCCCGGAAATTATATTACCCTGATTTACATGTGCATTTAACATTACATCATAAAGTCAAGGTGGCGCGTCAACAAAATTTATCAACGTAAGATCAAGATCGAATACGAGTTAGATATGATGGAAGAGTTCGAGTATAATGCACAAATAGTCAAGTAATTCCTACTCCAGTCTATATGCCGGTTGTAGTCTAGATTCACCTATGTACCCTATGACTCGGGGTGGACACAAATGAACTCTAAATCCCTACAACCAATGCTCTGATACCACTTGTAGCGACCCCGACAAATCGTCAAGTGACGGCGTCGACTACGTAGGTCCCATTACATGGTCATAAGTCTTTAAGACAACGTTTGACCAAAATATGTCGCATTCATTTCAATGTAAAAGGGTGTTTCAAGTTTACAAAAAGAAGTTCGACGGCTAGTTACATTACAATGTTAAATACAATTGAAACCTATGCGACACAATTTAAAAGTAGCCAAAAGGATGCTCCAAATATGCATGTATACTCGACATCCAAGAAAGTATCAAAAGAGTGCGGAAGCATGTATCACTTAAGCATTCAAAACCTGAGAAAAACATAGAAGAATCTGTCAACGAAAACGTTGGTGAAATCATAGGTTTAATAAATGAGTATGTAAGTAAAATAAGTTGAACCACAAGTTATAGTATAAGTCGATTTTCCGAATCGTTTGAATTCCATAAGTATTGTTGTTTACTGAGCACCCAATTATCAAAGCTTAACCGTATCATTTACCTCATCATAAAAGTGTTAGAACATACACCGTACCAGAATATATTTCATTCGCTTAACGGTAGCAAACCGTCCGAATGAGGGTTAGTCAAACCCGTATGGATCCACACAACATAGTCTCACTTACACCATCTGATGTAATTAATGATAATTGAATTGAGGATTTTCGTTCAAACTCGTCCGTATCTTTGTATTCGTATTCGTGTTCGATGTATAAAAGTATGAAAGGTATATATACATATGAAATGTATATAAGTACGTAATGTATATGTTTCTCAGCCCACGATTTAAAGTATAAAAGTTGTTGAAAAGTGGGACTATGATCTCACCTCGAGTGCACGAGTATAAAAGTACTTCACATAGTAAACGTGTGCATGAAAGTTGCTTAGCCTTGACCTAAACAAGTAAGTTATATCAATTAACCGGTTACGACACAAGCTCGGGTGAAATGTGTTCAATTAGTCCTATGGCTCGTTACGACTCAATTATTATAGCATGTGAACCACGTTGTCAAGTTTCATACAAGAATTACGTATAAAAGCATGTTAGAACGATTGCATAAACGTTTGGTTAAGTTTGACTAAAAGTCAAACTTGGTCAAAGTCAAAGTCAACGGGGTCGGGTCGGGTATCCGACAATTTTTCTAATTTATATAATCATATATGAGCATGTTGGCCAAGTTTCATGTTAATCGGAGGTCCGTAGCATAGCAAACATTTTACGTCAAATGACCAAGCAAAACAGCCCATTTTAGTGTATCAGGACGGTGTCCCAATATGAAGAGTGGGACGGCGTCCCAAAATCAGGACGGTGTCCCAATATGAAGAGTGGGACGGCGTCCCAAAAATCAGGACGGCGTCCCAATGGGCATTCAGGTCCTGTTTGCAGAAAAACACAAGTGCACGACCCAAACTTCAAACAATCACAATTTATGATCCGCAAACAATTAGAACATGTATCTTATATCACCGGAAAGCTCTTTCGACAAGGAACGCAACTAAGCACTTTTCATCAAGCAAAAACATCATATACAATAACCAAAATACCGTCAAGTGACCAATAAAGGTTTATTTTCAAGTTTCAAGTTCATCAATTGCAAATTAAGTTTCGGGAATCCAATTTATACATATGATATGCCGTTTTGAAGGTAATGAAACGTGTAATACAACTAAACACTTATCAATAACATTAATAAGCATTCAACGCATCAAAAGTTCGTTTTAAGAGTTGTCAAACCCTAACCAAACCTCAAAATCACTAATCATGTTAATGTAAGGTTTTCATGTCAATCAACACACCAAAACGAAGCTATTGAAGTAACTAACACTTTGAACACACAAACATTAACATCTAAACACATTTCATCATCCAAAATCAAAGATTAAGCATACACTTTTCATTTTCAAGCTAGTTACACCAAAACATCAAGATCGAGAATACAAATCATATATTCATGTTATACACGAGCCATAGACACTAACTAACAACATATCAAGTCAAAAACACGAATTTGAGAAATCTAGAGTTTTAGAAATGTTACCCAAAATCGATGAAGTTAGTATCAAATCGTAGAGAATGACGAGAGGATTAAGAATATGTAGTCGGATTTGTTGTGAGCTTCCAAGATTGAATTTAGATGATGAATGAATGGAATGGGTTTGTGTGTGTGTTCTTGCTAGAGAGAAAGAGAGAGAGATGGAGATGGTTGAATGGTGGTGATTGGGGTGGACTAGGTGACTTAGTCAACTAGTTTGCCCCGTGTCAATTTTAGTCCCTCGAGTTTGTAGTCGGGTGCGAAAATTAACCCAACGAATATTTTAAAAACGTTCGAGTAACGGGTGACGTTATAATTAGATAACGAGAATATTATGAACGTTAGTTAACGAAAGATACAAATTTGAATAACGAAAGATATTATAAAAAAAAAGACGGTGTTAAAATAAATTTAACGGAAAATCACGGGATGTTACAGAATATATAGCATACACTCCATGCGATCGCATGGAGTGATTTGACTCGTCTGAAACATAAGCTGTACGAAATTAGGGTTTATAATAATAATTATTATTAATTAATAACCCTAATTAGGTTATAATTATTTTATTATTTAGTTTAGTTTATTTATAATTTGTATTTTAAGTCTAAATTAGTTTTAATAATTTATAAAATTAATAGTTTTATAAAATAAATAATATAAAAATAATATTTTTATAAAAATTGTAATTTTTACAACTTTTTATATATTTTTATATTTTGTCCCCTTTTTAATAGTTTTAGCGTAATTTTTGTATTTTTCGCTCGTATTTATTTTTAATTCATAGTTTTTGCCATAGTTATTTTTATTTCTAGATTTTTAGGCCTTGCCGTAAAATCCCTTAAGTGCTTTTTCTTTAGACTAAGATTTAGGTGCTTTAGAATTTTGCGACGCCTTTTTAAGTTTTAGTACCTTTTTAAGTTATTTCCATTTGGGATATAGTTTTACTTGTAAGCTTTAAGACGCAACTTTTAGTTTTATATTTTTAGTTCCTTTTTAAGTTTAGACGCGCTATTTTCTTATTTCTCGACGCCTTTTACCTATGTATCAATTATCATTCCAATTAGTAATCTCAATTTGCGATTATAATTTTAAGTTAGTGATAGTAATAAGGTTGGGTTAGTCGAGTGTTTTTAAGTTCTATAAGTCACTCTTTTTCTTTCTTATTTTTATTTTTCGATTTTTTTCCGACTCACTCTTTTTTTTCTTATTTCTCGCTATTCTAGTTTTTAGGACATAGATTTTTATTCTACTTCTTATCTAAATTTCTTAAAATTACGAAAATTTATTTTAAGTGGTTAAATTGATAGACATCAAAATTTTCTGGTTCGTAGTAATAGTTGGATTTGTACGTGGACCGGGTTATTGGAGCCAAACAGTCCTCAATTATATTGAGACCAAACGAATCCTGCCCCTCTGCTGCATCTTTTAGCTATTCGAAACGTGGGCAAAATCAGAAAAGTCTATTGATTGGATAACTTATATACTTTTTCTTTCATTTTTAAAAACTAATAGGATATTCAGTGAATGCACCGAGCAAGACGTTTACCACCTTTTGTACGTTCACCACCTGTAACTAGATCAAGACATTTAGCAAATAATACCGCCGTTGATTTTTCTTTAGAATCTTCATCCAGTCGACCAAGTACTCCAATTCAAATTTCCGATAATCCATTTTTTGAACCCGACCTCACAATTGAGAATCCGGAGAATATTCAGGGACGATTCATAGATCCTGAACCATTAAATTTTCCTCCGGAACCACCAATCATTCAAACAGAGATTGTTGAGGAACGGACCATTAAATCAGAATCCTCTAGTGATTCCGATTCAACAAATTCAATTATGGAGAATCTGGAACCTTTAAGTATGGAAGACTGAATGAGAGCTAAACGCACTGGCCAAGGTCACGCAATTACTCATCCAGACATTAATGCGCCAGATTATGAAATCAAAGGACAAATTCTACACATGGTGACTAATCAATGCCAATTTAGTGGTGCGCCAAAGGAAGATCCAAATGAACATCTTCGTACCTTTAATAGGATCTGCACACTATTTAAAATCCGAGAAGTGGAGGATGAACAGATATATCTCATGTTATTTCCCTGGACTTTAAAGGGAGAAGCCAAAGATTGGTTGAAATCGTTACCTGAAGGGGCGATTGATACATGAGACGTTTTAGTTGAAAAATTTCTTAAACAATTCTTTCCTGCATCTAAAGCCGTAAGACTTCAAGGAGAAATTGTTACGTTTACACAGAAACCGAATGAAACTCTATATGAGGCGTGGACAAGATTTAGAAAGTTATTAAGAGGATGTCCGCAACATGGTTTAGATACCTGTCAAATAGTACAAATATTCTACCAAGGATGCGACATCACTACAAGGAAAGACATAGATATAGCAGCTGGTGGTTCCATTATGAAGAAAACCGAAACTGATGCTTATAAAATTATTGATAACACTGCTTCCCACTCACATGAGTGGCACCAAGAAAAAGATATCGTTAGATCATCTAAAGCAGCTAGAGCCGATTTTAGCCATGACTTAGATTCCATTTCCGCAAAGATAGATGCTGTCGAGAGACGAATGGAAAAGATGACTAAAGATATACACTCAATATGAATTAGTTGTGAGCAGTGTGGAGGACCACATTTGACAAAAGATTGTCTCAGTATTGAATTAACAATGGAACAAAGAGAGAATATTTCATACATAAACCAAAGGCCTGGAAATAATTATCAGAATAATTATCAACCGCCAAGACCGATTTACAATCAAAACCAGAACTATAACCGAAATATTCCATACAACAACCAACAAGGTCCTAGCAATCAACAAGTATCCAATAATACTTACAACCAGCAAAGACCTAATTTTCAAAACAAACCACCACAACAAACCGATGATAAAAAGCCGAATTTAGAAGATATGATGACGAAGCTAGTTGAAACTCAAAAGCAGTTTTTCACATCTCAAAAACAAACCAATGAACAAAATGCTCAAGCATTTAGAAATCAACAAGCTTCTATTCAAAATCTGGAACAAGAAGTAAGTAACCTAGCAAGCTTAATAGGTGAAAGAAAACCGGGAAGTCTACCTAGTGATACAAATGCTAACTCCAGGAATGAAACAGCTAAAGCCATTACCACAAGAAGTGGTACAACACTTAAACCACCTGAAATACTTGTAACTTCTGATGAAGCTATTCCTACTCCACAAGAACCACAACCTGATCAAGATAAGGAAAAAGAACCGGTAGTTGAAAAGGTTAATGAAGATAACACAGTTAAGGCTAAACCTTATGTTAAACCATACCAACCACCACTTCCTTACCCGAGTAAAATGAAGAAAGAGAAACTTGAAGCCGAGCAATCCAAATTCTTGGATATGTTTAAACAGATTAATGTAAATCTTCCTTTCATTGATGTGATTTCAGGAATGCCTAGATATGCTAAATTCTTGAAAGATCTGATCACGAATAGAAAGAAAATGGAAGAACTCTCGGCTGTTACTATGAAAGCTAATTGTTCAGCAGTGCGGTTGAATAAGATACCAGAAAAACTATCTGATTCAGGAAGTTTCACAATTCCATGTTTTCTGGGTAGTCTTAGTTCAATAGAAGCATTGGCAGACTTAGGCGCTAGTATAAATTTAATTCCGTTTTCACTATACACTAAACTAGACCTTGGAGAATTGAAACCAACAAGAATAAGCATACAACTAGCCGATCGATCAATAAAATATCCTAGAGGGATAATGGAGAACATGCTAGTTAAAGTTGGTACTTTAGTATTTCCAGTAGATTTTGTTGTTCTGGACATGGAAGAAGATTCTCAAGTTCCTCTCATATTAGGAAGACCATTCTTAAACACGGCGAAAGCAATGATAGACGTGTTCGGTAAAAAATTGACCCTAAGTATAGAGGACGAGAGTGTTACCTTTTCAGTTGATAAAGTAATGCAACAACCTCAATCTGCAGATGATACATGTTATTATATTCAAACTATAGATTCACATGCAGAATTATTAGAAGAATTTCCAGAATTACAAGGAACAGGAGAATGTTCTTTAGGAGAAGGTAATGAACCAATTAATGAAGCTGAAATATTAGCTACACTTATAGCTAATGGATATGAACCAACAACAGAAGAAATTCAAATGCTAAAAGAAGAAGACAGATATCGATACAAATCATCGATAGAAGAACCTCCAAAATTAGAGTTAAAGCCACTTCCAAACCATTTGGAATACGCTTATTTACATGGTGAATCTGAATTACCTGTAATAATATCGTCTTCTCTTACTGAAAATGAGAAATCACAACTCATTTCTGTGTTGAAAGCTCATAAACCAGCCATTGCATGGAAGATTCATGATATTAAAGGAATAAGTCCTTCGTATTGCACACATAAAATCCTTATGGAAGAAGGTCATAAAACGTATGTGCAACGCCAACGAAGACTAAATCCTAATATGCAAGATGTAGTTAAGAAAGAGATTATTAAACTGCTAGACGCAGGTCTAATTTATCCAATTTCTGATAGTCCATGGGTAAGCCCAGTTCAATGCGTACCTAAGAAGGGTGGCATGACTGTCATTACAAATGAAAAAAATGAGCTTATTCCTACTAGGACTGTAACAGGATGGCGTGTATGTATTGATTATAGAAAATTAAATGACGCCACCAGAAAAGATCACTTTCCTTACCTTTCATTGATCAAATGTTGGAAAGGCTAGCCGGAAATAGTTACTATTGTTTTCTAGATGGATTTTCCGGATATTTTCAAATTCCAATAGCACCCGAAGATTAAGAGAAAACCACATTCACGTGCCCTTATGGTACTTTTTCTTACAAACGCATACCATTTGGACTTTGCAACGCCCCTGCAACCTTTCAAAGGTGCATGATGGCGATTTTTCACGACATGATAGAAGAATGCATGGAAGTTTTCATGGATGACTTTTCAGTCTTCGGTGATACATTTGAATCATGTCTAGTTAATCTGGAACGAATGTTTATTAGATGCGAACAATCAAATCTAGTACTTAATTGGGAGAAATGCCATTTCATGGTTAAAGAAGGCATCGTTCTTGGTCATAAAATTTCGAAGGAAGGAATTGAAGTGGATAGAGCTAAATAGATGTAATTGCTAAATTTTCACATCCCACCAATGTTAGAGGAGTTAGGAGTTTTCTAGGGCATGCCGGTTTTTACCGACGTTTCATAAAAGATTTTTCTAAAATTGTCACTCCTATGAATAAACTCCTAGAAAAGGATGCGCCATTCATCTTTTCAGATGAATGTATCAAATCTTTTAATATTCTTAAAGAGAAACTCACTAATGCGCCGATCATGATAACACCAAATTGGAATCTACCATTTGAACTAATGTGCGATGCAAGTGATTTTGCAATGGGAGCCGTTTTAGGACAAAGGATTGAAAAACGATTTCAACCTATATATTATGCTAGTAAGACGTTACAAGGAGCACAAACAAATTACACAACTACTGAAAAAGAACTCCTTGCTATTGTCTTTGCTTTTGACAAATTTCGTTCATATCTCGTTCTAGCAAAAACGGTGGTCTATACCGACCATTCTGCTCTTAGATACCTATTTTCGAAACAAGATGCTAAACCAAGATTAATTCGTTGGATCTTACTCTTACAAGAGTTTGATATTGAAATCCGAGATAAAAGAGGAGCAGAAAATCTCGCCGCTGATCATCTTTCTCGTCTTGAAAATCCCGAATTAGAAGTTCTAAATGAATCGGCCATACAAGACAACTTTCCTGATGAATATCTATTGAAGATAGATTATAATGAAATTCCATGGTTTGCAGACTATGTAAATTATTTAGTATGTGGATTCCTTGAAAAAGGATTATCGTACCAAAAATGAAAGAAATTCTTCAGTGATATAAAACATTATTTTTGGGAAGATCCACATCTGTTTAAAAGTTGTCCAGATGGAATAATACGCCGATGTGTATTCGGAGATGAAGGTAGTAAAATTTTAAACCATTGTCACACAGGACCAACAGGAGGGCATTATGGGCCTCAACTAACAGCAAGAAAAGTTTATGAAGCTGGATTCTATTGGCCCACAATTTACAAAGACGCACACCTTCTTTGCAAATCCTGTGATGCATGTCAAAGGGCCGGAAAAATAAGTCAACGTGATGAAATGCCACAAAATGTCATACAAGTATGTGAAGTATTTGACATTTGGGGTATTGACTTTATGGGACCATTTCCAAAATCTCATAATAATCTCTATATTCTCGTTGCCATTGATTATGTATCTAAATGGGCGGAAGCACAAGCTCTCCCAACTAACGATGCACGAGTTGTAGTCAACTTTTTAAAACGTCTTTTTGCAAGGTTTGGAACACCGAAAGCTTTAATAAGTGATCGGGGTACTCATTTCTGTAATAATCAACTTGAGAAAATTCTTAAAAGATATGGAGTAACTCATAAAATCTCCACCGCATATCATCCTCAAACAAGTGAACAAGTTGAAAATACCAACCGAGCTTTAAAACGTATTCTAGAGAAAACCGTAGGATCAAATCCGAAGGAATGGTCCATTAAATTGGAGGATGCACTCTGGGCTTTTAGAACAGCCTACAAAACTCCAATTGGAACCACACCTTTTAGACTTGTTTATGGAAAAGCATGCCATCTTCCAGTAGAAATTGAACACAAAGCATTTTGGGCTTTGAAGACATGTAATCTTGATATACATGAAGCTGGACGTCTACGATTAAGTCAAATAAATGAATTAGAAGAGTTAAGACATGAAGCATACGAAAATTCATTAATCTATAAAGAAAGAACGAAGAAATGGCATGATAAAAGAATCAGAAGTTTAAAAGAATTTAAAGAAGGAGACAGAGTTCTTCTTTTCAATTCACGATTCATGCTATTTCCTGGAAAATTGAAATCAATATGGTCTGGACCATTCATAGTCAAAAGAGTTTTCCCATACTGAACGATAGAATTAATAAATTCAAATGGGATTGAATTTAAAGTTAATGGTCACAGAGTTAAACACTACATAGATAGTCCGATGGAATTCGACAATGAAGTTAATCACAATTTCGATACCACAGCTAACTAAGTGTGGGGAGAATCAAGTCTTTAAAGGATAATATGTATTTCTGTTAGAGTTAGATTGTCTGTTTTCGTGTAGTTCTCGAAAATGGAACCCGAACGGTCTTTCCCTAGCAGACCCTAAAGAACTAGTCTTCTCCCCCCATTCTGAATTTTTATTTTTTTAGGTTTTTACGAAATGAAGACTGCCTGTGAACTAAACCATGGTCTAATGCTACACGCTTTGATCACTAAACGTAATAATGACACACTTCCGAGTGAAATAGTATCAGTAATCAGAGAAAGATTGGACGGAGTAAGAAAAGAATCCAGATGCGAAGATAATAAGTTACAATTTGGTAAAGGAAAATCAAAATCCGCAGCGAAAAGAAGAGCACGACACCTAGAAAGATGTCACAAATGCGGAAAATGGTCACATGGAGGTAAATGTTCAAATAATCAAACCTATTCAAATACCGAATTTGTTACTTTATGCAGAGACGGACCGTTCATATGTTTAGAAGAAAAAACACTGAATGCTCGAGGTTACGCCTATGTAGCCATGGAAAACCAATTAAACCGACTATCTTATGAATGGGATAGATCATATAACTAAGAATACTATCTCACAGGTAAGTCTGTACAGTTTTTATTTTTTTATATTATTTTTAACCTTTTGATAATAAACGCTAATTTGTTCGCTATAAAGTATTAAATTGGTATTAAATAAAATTAGGTTTGGCGACCGAAATTATTGATATCATTCAAAAATTTATTACATCACTACGAAATTTAACGTTTATTCTTAAGGTATAAATATCTTTAATCAATCAACACAAAATATTTCAAAAATTCGTCATGAGTTAAATTAGGCCATGGAACCGAAATTAATTTACCGAAAAGAGGGGCGTATATTTTTGATAATATTTGATTGATTAAAGTGGGATAAAAAGCCAAAAAGATTTTTAATTTTATTTTTACCATGTTTTTAAAATTAATATATAAATCTTAAATTAATATTGTAAACTTTGTAAAAATAATATATTTAAAATTGTAAATATTTGAAAAATATAATATAAGTTTGGTGTGATTTTATAATATGAATTTTTAAATTAAGTTTGGTGTGAATTTTTAATTTTTAAAATAAGAATTTTTAATTTTATGCATTTCAAATTTTAAGTTTGGTGTGAATTTTTAATATTAATTTTGAATTTTATGTATTTTTATTTTAAGTTTGGTGTGAATTTAAAAACAAAAATTTACTTTATCTCATTAAGTTAAAAATATGATTTTTAAAATTCGTCGTAAGTTGAAGACTAGGTTATTGAACCGAAATTGCTTTACCCGAGGTAGGGACGAGAATTTTTATTATCATTATTTTTAATCTTATTGAATTAAAGTATGCCAAAAACAAAAAAAAAACCCTAAAAATCTTAGCTTTTAAAACAATCGCTACAAAAAGACAAATTTTAAAATTTTGTCAAAGAACGGACTAGGACATCGATCCGAAACGACCTCGTCCTAAATAACAAGGGAAACAAAATTTTAAAATTAATTACTTAATTGTTTTAATTAGTATAAGATATTAAAAAAAAAAAAGCTGAAATCACTGTAGCCGGGCACCCATGCGATCGCATGGGATTCTCCCTATACCTCCATGCGATCGCATGGAGGCAAAAATCTGGCCAGACTCAAAACAACCAGCGAGCTGTGTTCTTTACCACTTCACACACACATACACGAAAAACACCTCAAATCTTCACCAAATTTCATCATTTTTCCATCGTAATTCGTCATTTTTCTTGCTCTAATCATGCTTAGATTCTCATTCTTCATCAAAATGGTAAAAATTACACCCCTAAACTCTATAAATTCCTAGTTTTTGTGATAATTACCAATTTTTTACCTAATGCAATTTTGTTAATTTCTAGTGTAATTAGTGTTAAATTGTTAGTATTTTATGCATGTATAACCTAGATTGATGGTATTTAACATGATTTGAAGCCAAATACTTCAAATTTTTTAGAAATCTAGGGTTTGTGTTCTTGAGCAATTTGGGGCTTTTTGATATAAACAGGTTATGGCAGATTTTTATCATGAATTATTGCTAAATTGAGTAGTGTAACATGTTTAGATAGTTAAATGATCCAAACATTGATCCTAAACATGATTTTTGGAGATTAAAGTGGACTTTTTAAGTCCAAAATTCATGAACTTGATTAATTTGATGTAATTGCCATTTGAGACTTGTTTAATTATTAGTAATGACTATTTTGACATGTTATTTGAGTTAAATGCTTATGAACTTTGTATACATTTTCATATGTGGTTATTTGAAAAGTGTAGAATTGTGAAAAATTGTGAAAATGTGTATAAGTTTAATTTTGATTTAACATGTTACAGTGATTGTTTTAAGTTGTTATTTTGCTAACACTAATGCATATTTGGATGCACAAATTTTGTGTTTAATGTGTTTTGCAGAAAGCCGATACTGGAGGTTCAGGAGCATCATCATCTAGACGACCAGCACCAGCACCAGAACCAGAACCAGAAATGCAACACGAACAAGAACCATAACAACAGCCTGATCAGCACATACCTTATTATGATCCGGTACAGTTTGTTGATGAATTCATAGTATTCCCAATGAGGCCGCCAGTAGAATTCCCAACGATTCCTGAGCACACTCTGCATCCTAATCTGAGATTTGATAGGAGATGGAGAGATTACGAGACATATCAAAGGAACAAATTCAAATTGGTAACAAAAAATGTAGAGGTGCCAAGGGTAATCGATTGGGCCCCTTTGGAAACGGTCCATCTAGCTGACCGTGTTAGACAGCTTTTAGTTCAAAGGTATGGCAGTTCTTCTTTTACAGATTGGGAACGTCTTTTCACCATTCGTAGAACTGTATATAAGGAATGGTGTGTTGAGTTGATGAGTACTGTATCACTTGATACAAATATAGTTAGAATAGATGATAGAAGATTTCTTAGGTTTATCCTTGGCGGTAGGATGTACAGAATGTCTATGCTGGACATGGCCAGGGCCTTACAGATATATACTCCTGGTGAGTTGCTATTACCCGATTGTACAAATTTGATTCATTATGGTGAAAGGGTAGATAGTAACTTTGACGCTGACGCCATTTGGAGGCGTATGTCACATTTTGATGTTTTTACACGAGCAGGAGGACACTCCTATACACATATTGACAGAGCCGAGCTTCGTATTATTCATAGATTTTTGGCTAACTCGATTACACAGAGAGGTCATAATAAAGAAAAAATTACCTTACATGATTTATTCTACCTAAAGTGTATTCGGGATCCTAGAAGCTTTATCAATATCCCTTACTGTGTAGCTTTTTATTTATCTAAAATGGTAGAGGGAATGCAGGACGGGAGTATAATAGGAGGAGGTATTTTTGTTACTCTCATTGGAGAGTATTTAGGTGTTGATAGGAACCAAGGGGTCCATTACAGCTTTGTAGAGAACAGGTTGAGCCCTTAGGATTGAAAGTTTATGTGGGTGCTAAGGTATTGAAAAGTAGACGTAACCAGGCGGTACCCTATGAGGGATCTCATCCTCAGGTAGAGAGAGGCTCAGACGAGGAAATGGAGGAGGCGGAAGACATTAGGGATGTCTTTCGAGATGCCATTCTTGACGTCCACGTTCGTATAGATGAGGAAGCAATGACGAACGCGGCCAGACATAGTATGTATGAGCAGTGGAATCCGAGCGAGTATACGAGGATTATAGGCGACGCTAACACGATAGCTGGTTAGTTCATCAGCACCAAATCATGAGCCAGCTATCATATCAGGTACCAAATAATTACGTACCTACTCGACCTGCTCATTTTCCACCACATAGCCCCGATATCCGACCACCCTTTAACCGGTATGACTATAACCAAGCCTATCAAAACACCTATAACCAACAATGGAACCCACCTAACGAGATGAACTGGAACCATATCCAGACTGATTTAGTTCCATTTGGTTATTTATATGATTTTTATGTTTTTATCTTTTTACTTATTCATGTTTAAACTTATGTTATTGAATATACTTATGCAATCTTTATCATTTTTATTATTATTGTGTACTAATATTTCACATTTAGGATTTGAAAGTGGGATATTAAGTCCCATTTCAAATTGCCATGCATGTTTATATTTGTATGTATGTATATTGTAAATTGTACAAAACAGGGTAAAACAGCGCATTTTCAAAGACTGGCATTAAGTTCAGCAAAAGCTACTAATTTTGACGACAAGATGACAAATAAATGTGATGTAACAACAGACGAAATGAACAAATGATATGCACCATTTATCATTCAGCAACCAAACGCCAATATGTTTGGAAACTTTGGTAAAATTTAATCATTTTTACGCTAATCACCCTCAATAATTTAAATTGTTACTGATTTCTTGCAAATGAGGGCATTGCAAGATCTTAAGTGTGGGAAGGGGTTAAATTCTTTTGGATTTTTAAAATTTTTATCTTAAACACTTGGTTACCATTAAAAATACTAGTAACGTAGTAGTTGTATTAGAATCTAGTGCTCTCTGATGATAAAGAACAGCCCTAGTCTTATATACTGACTACCCAATTCTAGTAAAATTTTTCAAAATTTTCAATTAAATGAACTCAAAATTATGTTTATACATATTTATGAACGATAAAACTAGGTGTTAACACCGAAATTATTGTTACCTCAGAAAGGACATAAATTGAGAAACAAACCAAAATGTTAAAATTCATTTAAAATGGAATAGAGGACAATAAAAAGGAAAATAAAAGCCAAGTGTGGGAAAAATTACCAAGTTATCTTAAACATATGTCACATATTTCTGTAACAAATAACTGAAAACACTTTTGCTTTGGACTAAACTAAACTACTTTACCCGATGAAAGAAAAGAAGAGATGGATCTACACGATGAATCAATTCCATCATTAAAAGGAAGTAAAGTCTTCCGAAAAAGAAACGCGCTTCTTGATTTAGGTCATGAAGTTGTCGTCCAGACCAGCTGTAGGTTGACGAAAAACCTAGAAAAGTCATCACTAAAATCAGCAGGAAATCCACGGACCTCAGCATTAAACAGGGTTGCCAAGTGGTCAGATTTATCCTAACCATGAGAAGGATTTATCTCGTAAAATGGGGGGCACCATGCAAATTAGCTGGATAAGACTAATGAATCAGATCCCCAGAAAGGATAATCTCCTTAAAGATTAAAAATCTGCTTTTAAGCCTGATATTACTCAATCCTAGAGATTGACCTTAAAGATTGAGAATTCAAACTCATGAAATTCAATGATATCTAAACTCGAGCTTGAAGGAGAAAATATTTTGATCAAATTATAAACCGATTTGTTTTCTGAAAACCCATTTTCAATGCGTTCATTACCATTGAACGTAAAATCCTAGGAATTCACCTGGAATTCATTAGGTCATCTGAACTAAATCGGGTGTCAACCGTAAGAACAGTGGTTGCATAGCATGGTTAAAGACAGGACCTTGTGCCAGACCGACAAATTATAAGGGTGAGCTTTACTATTGCTCCTACAAAGGATAGTAACTGCGTCCGACACGTTATAGACCATAATTAAAAGCATGTCAGGGGACATTGCCTTAACAGTTGCTTGTTCAACGCTTTCCTTTACAACCGGACAGTAGTTTACCGAAAGGTAATATACGGGACAAGTAAACTGGACGTGTTGCTTTCCTAATACAAGGTTAGCAAGTGGGTGATACAAAACCGCAAGTTTTGAGCTAAAATTTTCAAATCTAAAACCCACCAAGCCCACAAAAATATTTTGCAAACACCGGTGAAGGGTTATTCCAGAAAACTTATCTAGGGTAAAAACTAGATTTAATTTTTAAAAGATCAAATGTTTTCATAAAGATCCAATTTCCTTAATGGATCTAAATTTTATAGTCATGTGGGACTGTAAACCACATCGTTACTACCATTGTTTATACCGCCGTAAAGAAATCACTGATGTACAAAGTGTGAAGAATAAAGAAGTGATTCTTGTATTTTAAGACTATATTGCTTGAGGACAAGCAACGCTCAAGTGTGAGAATATTTGATAATGCTAAAAACGAACATATATTTCATAGCATTATTCCTCAAGAAAGATAAGCTTTTAGTTGCAACTGTTCTATTTACAAGTGATATTCGTTTAAATAATAAAAGGTGAAGACAAAAGACAGATTCGACGAATTGAAGACGCAAACGACCAAAAAGCTCAAAAGTACAAAATACAATCAATGAGGTTCCAATTATTGATAAGAAACGTCTCAAAATTACAAGAGTACAAGATTCAAAACGCAAAGTACAAGATATTAAATTGTACGCAAGGACGTTCGAAAATCCGGAACCGGGACCAGAGTCAACTCTCAACGCTCGATGCAACGGACTAAAAATTACAAGTCAACTATGCACATAAATATAATATAATATATAATTAATTCTTAAAATTAATATATATATATTATATTATATTATAAAACCGTCGGCAGAAGAAAACAACCAAATGTGAGCCTCCCCGGCTGGCCATGCGATCGCATGGCCTTGAAGAGCAAAGCTCATGCGATCGCATGAGCTCCTTTTTCAGTTCACAGGCCTATAAATTCGCAGTTTGGTGAACGTAAAATCCATCCATCAATCTCTCTATCTATATGTAAACGTATATATTTATATTTATATTTTAATTTTAATTTTAATTTTAAATCCTAATAATAAGGGTATGTTAGCGAATGTTGTAAGGGTGTAAGTCAAAATTCTGTCCGTGTAACGCTACGCTATTTTTAATCATTGTAAGTTATATTCAACCTTTTTAATTTAATGTCTCGTAGCTAAGTTATTATTATGCTTATTTAATCCGAAGTAATCATTATGTTGGGATAAAAAGATTAAAATTGGGTAATTGGGCTTTGTACCATAATTGGGGTTTGGACAAAAGAACGACACTTGTGGAAATTAGACTATGGGCTATTAATGGGCTTTATATTTGTTTAACTAAATGATAGTTTGTTAATTTTAATATAAAGATTTACAATTGGACGTACCTATAAATAACCATATACACTCGATCGGACACGATGAGCGGGGTATTTATATGTACGAATAATCGTTCATTTAACCGGACACGGGAATGGATTAATAGCCACTAGAATTATTAAAACAGGGGTGAAATTATGTACAAGGACACTTGCCATAATTGATAACAAAGTATTAAAACCGTGGGTTACACTCAGTCGACATCCTGGTGTAATTATTAAACAAAGTATTAAAATCTTGTTACAGTTTAAGTTCCCAATTAGTTGGAATATTTAAACTTCGGGTATAAGGATAATTTGACGAGGACACTCGCACTTTATATTTATGACTGATGGACTGTTATGGACAAAAACCAGACGGACATATTAAATAATCCAGGACAAAGGACAATTAACCTATGGGCATAAAACTAAAATCAACACGTCAAACATCATGATTACGGAAGTTTAAATAAGCATAATTCTTTTATTTTATATTTAATTGCACTTCTAATTATCGCATTTTTATTTATTTTTATTGTATTTAATTGCACTTTTAATTATCGTACTTTTTAATTATCGCAAGTTTATTTTATCGCACTTTTATTATTCGCAATTTCATTATCGTTATTTACTTTACGCTTTAAATTACGTCTTTTATTTATTTAATATTTTACATTTTGTTTTAACTGCAACTAAAGTTTTTAAAATTGACAAACCGGTCATTAAACGGTAAAAACCCCCTTTATAATAATAATATTATATATATATTTGTATTTTTATAAATTTAAACTAATATAGCGTTAAGCTTTGTGAAAAAGATTCCCTGTGAAACGAACCGGACTTACTAAAAACTACACTACTGTACGATTAGGTACACTACCTATAAGTGTTGTAGCAAGGTTTAAGTATATCCATTCAATAAATAAATAAATATCTTGTGTAAAATTGTATCGTATTTAATAGTATTTCCTTGTAAAATTTAATAGTATTTTATACCCCTTAGCTTTAACATCAAATTTCCAGAATTACAAGGAACAGGAGAATGTTCTTTAGGAGAAGGAACTGAACCAATTGATGAAACTGAAATGTTAGCTACACTTATGGCTAATGGATATGAACCAACAACAGAAGAAATTCAAATGCTAAAAGAGGAAGACAGATATCGATATAAATCATCGATAGAAGAACCACCGACATTAGAGTTAAAGCCACTTCCAAACCATTTGGAATACGCTTATTTACATGGTGAATATGAATTACCTGTAATAATATCGTCTTCTCTTACTGAAAATGAAAAATCTCAACTCATTTCTGTGTTAAAAGCTCATAAACCAGCAATTGCATGGAAAATTCATGATATTAAAGGAATAAGTCCTTCATATTGCACACATAAAATTCTTATGGAAGAAGGTCATAAAACGTATGTGCAACGCCAACGAAGATTAAATCCTAATATGCAAGATGTTGTTAAGAAAGAAATTATTAAACTGCTTGATGCAGGTTTAATTTATCCAATTTCTGATAGTCCATGGGTAAGCCAAGTTCAATGCGTACCTAAGAAGGGTGGCATGACTGTCATCACAAATGAGAAAAATGAGCTTATCCCTACTAGGACTGTAACAGGATGGCATGTTTGTATTGATTATAGAAAATTAAATGACGCCACCAGAAAAGATCACGTTCCCTTACCTTTTATTGATCAAATGTTGGAAAGATTAGCCGGAAATAGTTACTATTGTTTTCTTGATGGTGTTTCTGGATATTTTCAAATTCCAATAGCACCCGAGGACCAAGAGAAAACCACGTTCACGTGCCCTTATGGTACTTTTGCTTACAAACGCATGCCATTTAGACTTTGCAACGCCCCTGCAACCTTTCAAAGGTGCATGATGGCGATCTTTCACGACATGATAGAAGAATGCATGGAAGTTTTCATGGATGACTTTTCAGTCTTCGGTGATACATTTGAATCATGTCTAGTTAATCTTGAACGAATGCTTATTAGATGCGAACAATCAAATCTAGTTCTTAATTGGGAGAAATGCCATTTCATGGTCAAAGAAGGCATCGTTCTTGGACATAAAATCTCAAAGAAAGGAATTGAAGTGGATAGAGCTAAAGTAGATGTAACTGCTAAACTTCCACATCCCACCAATGTTAGAGGAGTTAGGAGTTTTCTAGGGCATGCCGGTTTTTACCGATGTCTCATAAAAGATTTTTCTAAAATTGCCACTCCTATGAATAAACTCCTAGAAAAGGATGCTCCATTCATCTTTTCAGATGAATGCATCAAATCTTTTAATATTCTTAAAGAGAAACTCACTAATGCGCCGATCATGATAACTCCAAATTGGAATCTACCATTCGAACTAATGTGCGATGCAAGTGATTTTGCAATGGGAGCCGTTTTAGGACAAAGGATTGAAAAACGATTTCAACCTATATATTATCCTAGTTATACGTTACAAGGAGCACAAACAAATTACATAACTACTGAAAAAGAACTCCTTGCCATTGTCTTTGCTTTTGACAAATTTCGATCATATCTCGTTCTAGCAAAAACGGTGGTCTATACCGACCATTCTGCTCTTAGATACCTATTTTCGAAACAAGATGCCAAACCAAGATTAATCCGTTGGATCTTACTCTTACAAGAGTTCGATATTGAAATCCGAGATAAAAAGGGAGCAGAAAATCTCGCCGCTGATCATCTTTCTCGCCTTGAAAATCCCGAATTAGAAGTTCTAAATGAATCGGCCATACAAGACAACTTTCCTGATGAATATCTATTGAAGATATATTATAATGAAATTCCATGGTTTGCAGACTATGAAAACTACTTAGTATGTGGATTCCTTGAAAAAGGATTATCGTACCAAAAACGAAAGAAATTCTTTAGTGATATAAAACACTATTTCGGGGAAGATCCACATCTGTTTAAAAGTTATCCCGATGGAATAATATGCCAATGTGTATTCGGAGATGAAGCTAGTCAAATCTTAAACCATTGTCACACAGGACCAACATGAGGGCATTATGGGCCTCAACTTACAGCAAGAAAAGTTTATGATGCTGGATTCTATTGGCCTACAATTTTTAAAGACGCACACCTTCTTTGCAAATCCTGTGATGCATGTCAAAGGGCCAGAAAAATAAGTCAACGTGATGAAATGCCATAAAAAATCATTCAAGTATGTGAAGTATTTGACATTTGGGGTATTGACTTTATGGGTCCATTTCCAAAATCTCATAATAATCTCTACATTCTCGTTGCCATTGATTATGTATCTAAATGGGCAGAATCACAAGCTCTCCTAACTAACGATGCACGAGTTGTAGTCAACTTTTTAAAACGTCTTTTTGCAAGGTTTGGAACACCGAAAGCTTTAATAAGTGATCGGGGTACTCATTTTTGTAATAATCAACTTGAGAAAGTTCTCAAAAGATATGGAGTAACTCATAAAATCTCCACCGCTTATCATCTACAAACAAGTGGACAAGTTGAAAATACCAACCGAGCTTTAAAACGTATTCTAGAGAAAATCGTAGGATCAAATCCGAAGGAATGGTCCATTAAATTGGAGGATTCACTCTGGGCTTTTAGAACAGCCTACAAAACTCCAATTGGAACCATACCTTTTAAACTCGTTTACGGAAAAGCATGTCATCTTCCAGTAGAAATTGAACACAAAGCATTTTTGGCTTTGAAGACATGTAATCTTGATTTACATGAAGCCGGACGTCTACGATTAAGTCAACTAAATGAATTAGAAGAATTAAGACTTGAAGCATACGAAAATTCGTTAATCTATAAGGAAAGAACAAAGAAATGGCATGATAAAAGAATCAGAAGTTCAAAAGAATTTAAAGAAGGAGACAAAGTTCTTCTTTTCGATTCACGATTCAAGCTATTTCCTGGAAAATTGAAATCAAGATGGTCTGGACGATTCATAGTCAAAAGAGTTTTCCCATACGGAACAATAGAGTTAATAAATTCAAATGGGATTGAATTTAAAGTTAATGGTCACAGAGTTAAACATTATGTACATGATCCGATGGAAGTTGACAACGAAGTTAATTAGAATTTCAACTAAGTGAGGGGAGGTTCGAATCTTTTTAGGGTAATATTTATTTCTGTTAGAGTTAGATTTTCTGTTTTCGTGTAGTTCTCGAAAATGGAACCCGAATGGTCTTTCCCTAGCAGACCCTAAAGAACTAGTCTTCTCCCCCCATTCTGAATTTTTATTTTTTTTAGGTTTTACGAGATGAAGACTTTCTGTGAATTAAACCATGGTCTAATGCTACACGCTTTAATTACTAAACGTAATAATGACACCCTTCCAAGTGAAATAGTATCATTAATCAGAGGTAAATTGGATGGAGTAAGAAAAGAATCCAGGAACGAAAATAATAAGTTACAGTTTGGTAAAGGAAAATCAAAATCCGCAGCGAAAAGAAGAGCACGACACCTTGAAAGATGTCACAAATGCGGAAAATGGTCACACGAAGGAAAATGTTCGACGAATCAGACATATTCCAATACCGAATTCGGTACTTTATGCAGAGATGGACCGTTCATATGTTTAAAAAAAAAACGTTGAATGCTCGAGGTTATGCCTATGTAGCTATGGAAAACCAATTAGTCTGACTATCTTATGAGTGGGCTAAAACAGGTCACTGAGAATTCCATTTCACAGGTAAGTATGTACAGTTTTTATTTTTATTTTATTGCTTTTAACCTTTTGATATTAAACGCTAAATTGTTCGCTATAAAGTATTAAATTGGTATTCAATAAAATTAGGTTTTACGACCGAAATTATTGATATCATACAAAAATTTATTACATCACTGCGAAATTTACCGTTTATTCTTAATGTATAAATATCTTTAATCAATCAACCCAAAATATTTCAGAAATTCGTCAGGAGTAAAACTAGGTAATATAGCCAAAATTACTTTACCGAAAAGAGGGGCGTATATTTTTGATAATATTTGATTGATTAAAGTGGGATAAAAGACCAAAAAGATTTTTAATTTTATTTTTACTTTATTTTTAAAATTAATATTAAAATAATATTGTAAACTTTTTAAATCAATATATTTAAAATTGTAAATATTTGAAAAATTAATATTTTTAATATAAGTTTGTATGTATAAAAACAAAAATATAATTTAAGTTTGGTGTGAATTTTTAATATGAATTTTTAATTTTATGCATTTTAAATTTAAGTTTGGTGCGAATTTAAAAACAAAAATTTACTTTATTTCGCTAAGTTAAAAATTGATTTCTAAAAATTCGTCGTGAGTTGAAAACTAGGTAATTGAACCGAAATTGCTCTACCCAAGGGAGGGACGAGAACTTTTATTATCATTATTTTTAATCTTATTGAACTAAATTATGCCAAAAACATTTAAAAAACCTAAAAATCTTTACTTTTAAAACTGCGCTTTGAATTGACAAATTTTAAAATTTTGTCGAGGGACGGACTAGGACATCGATCCGAAACGCCCTCATCCTAAAAAGAAACAAATTTTTAAAATTTTATTAATTATATGTTTTATAAGTTTTAAGGTTTTTTATATAAATAAAAAAAACCAAAAATTCACTGTACCCGGACTCCGTACGATCGCATGGAGTTTGGCCTTTGCAGCCATGCGATCGCATGGCCCTAGAAAACGGGACATATATAAGTGAACCAGCGAGCTGTTCTTCACACCACAAAATACACACATATACACGAAAATACTCCCAAATCACCTCTAAAATTCGCCAAAATTCACCGTAATTTGTCAAATTTTTCGCTCTAATCATGAGATTGTTCAGAAGTTTATCAAGAAAGTTAAAAATTATACTCCTAAACTTTTAAATTCTCTAGTTTTTGTGATAATTACCAATAATTTACCTAATGCAATTTTGTTAATTTCTAGTGTAATTAGAGTTAAATTGTTAGTATTTTATGCATGTATAACCTAGATTGATGCTATTTAACAAAATTTGAAGCCAAAAACTTCAAAATTTTTAGAAATCTAGGGTATGTGTTCTTGAGCAATTTGGGGCTTTTTGATATAAACAGGTTATGGCCCATTTTTATCATGAATTATTGCTAAATTGAGTAGTGTAACATGTTTAGGTAGCTAAATGATCCAAACATTGATCCTAAACATGATTTTTAAAGATTAAAGTGGACTTTTTATTTGCAAAATTTATGAACTTGATTAATTTGATATAATTGCCATTTGAGACTTGTTTAATTGTTAGTAATGACTATTTTAACATGTTATTTGAGTTAAATGCTTATGAACTTTGTCTTATTTGAAAAAGTGTAGAATTGTAAAAAAATGTGAAAATGTGTATAAGTTTAATTTTGATTTAACATGTTATTGTGATTGTTTTAAGTTGTTATTTTGCTAACACTAATGCATATATGGATGCACAAATTTTGTGTTTAATGTATTTTGCAGAGAGCCGATACTAGAGGTTCATCATCGTCATCATCTAGACGACTCGCTCCAGCTCCAGAACCAGAACCAGAAATGCAATATGAACCTGAACCAGAACAACAACAGGAACAACAACATCAGCCTGATCA
The DNA here is from genome assembly GCF_046630445.1 of Rutidosis leptorrhynchoides. NCBI lineage: Eukaryota > Viridiplantae > Streptophyta > Magnoliopsida > Asterales > Asteraceae > Rutidosis > Rutidosis leptorrhynchoides. The sequence goes on along the minus strand of NC_092336.1, from coordinate 612,358,788 downwards.
ACATGTACCTTATTATGATCTGCTACAGTTTGTTAATGAATTCATAGTATTTTCGATGCATCCAACTGTAGAATACCCAACGATTCCTGAACACACATTGCATCCTAATCTGAGATTCGATAGACGATGGAGAGATTACCCGGCATATCAAAGTAATAAATTCAAATTAATAACGAAAGATGTAGAGGTGCCTAGGGTAATTGATTGGGGTCCTTTGGAAAGGGTCCAACTTGCTGACCGTGTTAGGGAGCATTTGATACAAAGGTATGGCAGTTCTTCTTTTACTGATTGGGAACGCTTATTCACCATTCGTAGACCTGTATATAAGGAATGGTGTGTTGAGCTGATGAGTACTATAGCGTTAAATGTAGATGTAGATAGATTAGATGATAGAAGTTTTCTTAGATTTATACTTGGCGGTAGGATGTACAGGATGTCCATGATGGACATGGCCAGGGCATTACAGATATATACGCCCGCTGAATTACTACTACCCGATTGTATGAATTTAATTTATCGTGGTGAAAGGGTAGATAGGAATTTTGATGCGAACGCCGTCTGGAGGCGTATGTCTGATTATAATATTTTTGGGCGGGGAGGAACACATACCTACTTACATATTAACAGAGCCGAGCTCCGTATAATTCATAGATTTTTGGCTAACTCGATTACACAGAGAGGTCACAACAAGGAAAAATTGACCTTACATGATTTATTTTACCTAAAGTGTATTTGAGACCCATGAGGCTTTGTTAATATCCCCTACTGTGTTGGTTTTTATTTATCTAAGATGGTTGAAGGAATACAGGAAGGGGGGATAATTGGAGGAGGTATTTTTGTTACTCTCATTGGAGAGTATTTAGGTGTAGATAAGAACCATTGGGGTCCACTTTTGGAATGTAGGGAACAGGTTGAGCTTTTAGGATTGAGGGTTTATGCGGATGCTAAGGTATTGAAGAGTAGACGCAACCAGGCAATACCCTATATAGGAAGTCATCCACAGGTAGAAAGAGGATCAGACGAGGAAATGAAGGAAGTGGATGACATTAGGGATGTCATTCGGGAGGCTATGACTGATGTCTACCAGGGTGTAGATGAGGTAGACATGACAAACGCGGAGAGATTTCGTCGGATGGAGCAGTGGTAAGCCCGGAATGATTATGAGCATTCCAGGCAATGACAGCATGATAGATGGGACTATCATCAGCGTCAGATTATGAGTCGGCTGTCACCTCAGGATCACTACGTTCCGAACCGACCAGCTTACTATCCTCCACACCAGCCCGAGATGAGACTGCCTTATACTCTCTACGACCCTAACCAGGCATACCAGTACACCTATCACCAACCATGGAACCCGGACGATGACATGAACTGGAACCCCTATCCATGATTGATTTAGTTCCGGTTGGTAATTTATATGATTTTTAATTTTTATTATTTCTGTTTATTTATGTTTAAACTTATGATATTATTTCTGTTTTTCGTTTTATTGTAATATTTAATATTTTTATTATGTTGTACTAATATTTCATATTTGATTTAAAAGTGAGATTTTAAGTCTCATTTCAAATTATCATGCATGTTTATATTTGTATTGTATGTATATTGTCGATTGTACAAAACAGGGTAAAACAACGCATTTTCAAAGACTGGCATTAAGTTTAGCAAAAGCTAGTACTTTTGACGACAAAACTAAAAACAAATGTGATGTAACAACAAGACGGAATGAACAAATGATGTGCACCATACATCATTCGACAAACAAACGCCAATATGTTTGGAAACTTTGGTAAACTTTAATCATTTTTCTACGCTAATCACCCTCAATAATTTAAATTGTTACTGATTTCTTGCAAATGAGGGCATTGCAAGATCTTAAGTGTGGGAAGGGGTTAAATTCTTTCGGAATTTTTAAATTTTTTTATTTATACACTTGGTTACCATTAGAAATACTAGTAACGCAGTAGTTGAACGAGAAAATATTTTGATCAAAATTACAAACCGATTTGTTTTCTGAAAACCCATTTTCAATGCGTTCATTACCATTGAACATAAAATCCTAGGAATTCACCGGGAATTCATTAGGTCACCTGAATCAAATCGGGTGTCAACCGTAAGAACGGTGGTTGCATAGCATGGTCAAAGACAGGACCTTGTGCCAGACCAGAAAATTATAAGGGTGAGCTTTACTATTGCTCCTACCAAGGATAGTAATTGCATCCGACACGTTATAGACCATAATTAAAAGCATGTCAGGGGACATTGCCTTAACAGTCGCTTGTTCAACGTTTTCCTTTACAACCGGACGGTAATTTACCGAAAGGTAATATACGGAGCAAGTATATTGGACGTGTTGCTTTCCTAATACAAGGTTAGCAAGTGGGTGACACAAAACCACAAGTTTTGAGCTAAAATTTTCAAATATGAAACCCACCAAACCCACAAAAACAATTTGCAAACACCGGTGAAGGTTATTCCGAAAAACTTATCTAGGGTAAAAGCTAGATGAAATTTTTAAAATATCAAATGTTTTCATAAAGATCCAATTTCCTTAAAGGATCTAAATTTTATAGTCACGTGGGACTGTAAACCACAACGTTACTACCATTGTTCATATCACCGTATAGAAATCACTGATGTATAAAGTGTGAAGAATAAAGAAGTGATTCTAGTATTTTTATTTCAAGACGATATTGCTTGAGGACAAGCAACGCTCAAGTATGGGAATATTTGATAATGCTAAAAACGAACATATATTTCATAGCAGTATCCCTCAAGAAAGACAAGCTTTTAGTTGTGATTGTTCTATTTACAAGTGATATTCGTTTAAATAATAAAAGGTGAAGACAAAAGACAGATTCGACAAATTGAAGACGCAAACGACCAAAAAGCTCAAAAGTACAAAGTACAATCAAAGTGGTTTCAATTTTTGATTAGAAACGTCTCAAAATTACAAGAGTACAAGAAGCAAAACGCAAAATACAAGATATTAAATTGTACGCAAGGACGTTCAAAAATTCGAAACCGGGATTAAAGTCAACTCTCAACGCTCGACGCAACGGGCCGAAAATTACAAGTCAAGTATGCCTATAAATATAATATAATATATATATAATTATAATAAAATTATATATATATATATATATATATATATATATTATATATTATAAAAATCCGGCGGCTATACAGTTGCAAAGATGAATGACAGCTGAAACCGACGGCCATGCGATCGCATGGCAAGCTGGGACATGCCTCACCTATAAATCTCGCATGTTTTGGACGTAAAAAACACACCTTTTTCTAATTTCTTTCTCTTATCTAATGTACCAAGTATCACTCCAATTAGTAATCTCAATTTTTAATTTTAATTTTAAGTTAGTGATAATAATAAGGTTGGGTTAGTCAAATGTTTTAAAGTCTTGTAAGTCGGAACTCTGTCTGTGTAACGCTACGCTATTTTTAATCACTGTAAGTTATGGTTAATGTTATTTTTAATTTAATGTCTCGTAGCTAATTTATTATTATGCTTATTTAAGACGAAGTAATCATGATGTTGGGCTAAAAATATTAAGATTGGGTAATTGGGCTTTGTACCATAATTGGGGTTTGGACAAAAGAACGACACTTGTGGAAATTAGACTATGGGCTATTAATGGGTTTTTATATTAACTAAACGATACCTCGTTAATTTAATATATAGACTTATAATTTGACGTATTTATATATAACCACATACGCTTGACTGGGTACGGTGGGCGGGATATCTATAAATACCAATAATTATTCATTTTACCGGACACGGAACTGGATTAATAGTTAATAGACTTGTTGAAACAGGGGTGGATTACATTCAAGGGTAATTGGTGTAATTGTTAACAAAGTAATAAAACCTTGGTTTACACGCAGTCGATAACCTGGTGTATTCATTAAACAAAGTATTAAGACCTTGTTACAATTTGAATCCCCAATTAGTTGGAATATTTGACTTCGGGAATAAGAATAATTTGACGAAGACTTTCGCACTTTATATTTATGACTGATGGACTATTATGGACAAATCCGTATGGACATATCGAATAATCCAGGACAAAGGATAATTAACCCATGGGAATAAACTAAAAATCAACACGTCAAACATCATGATTATGGAAGTTTAAATAAGCATAATTCTTTTATTTCATATTTAATTGCACTTTTAATTATCGCACTTTTATTTATTGTCATTGTATTTAATTGCACTTTTAATTATCGTACTCTTTAATTATCACAATTTTATTTTATCGCACTTTTATTTATCGCAATTTCATTATCGTTATTTATTTTACGCTTTAAATTAAGTCTTTTATTTATTTAATATTTTACATTAGGTTTTAACTGCGACTAAAGTTTTAAAAATCGACAAACCGGTCATTAAACGGTAAAAAACCCCCTTTTTATAATAATAATATTACTTATATATATATTTGTATTTTTATAAATTTAAAAATTATAGCGTTAAGCTTGTTTAAGTGTATCCCTGTGGAACGAACCGGTCTTACTAAAAACTACACTACTGTACGATTAGGTACACTGCCTATAAGTGTTGTAGCAAGGTTTAGGTATATCCACTCTATAAATAAATAAATATCTTGTGTAAAATTGTTTCATATTTAATAGTATTTCGTTGTAAAAATAATACTATTTCCTAGTACGCCTCGCACACATCAGACATAAAGAGGTTAGGACCTTTAAAATTCAATGGCGTCGTAGTAAAGGTTCCGAGTTTACTTAGGAGCCCGAAGAGTTCGTGTTGGTTTATCTTCCTTCTTGTCATGCGGCTTGGATTGCGAGGACGCAATCCGAATAAGTGGGGGAGAGTTGTAAGACCCAAATATGTCATTGTACATATGTGTAATTAAGTTATTCAAGTTGTGGGGGTTTTCGTTGTGTATTTTAAAATAGAGAAGAATCTGGACTGGACGATCTGCGCGTCGCGCGGTCCAGTGGCGCGCCGCGCCATTACGGGCTGACAACTCATCTCTTGCTTTTAAATTAGATATTTTAAGGGCTTTTTGGTAATTTCACATGGGACCCGACTTTAAGGCTTGGGATCAGTTGTTGGAGTCTCATTTACTCCATTTCCATCTACCTTATCACTTTCCATTAAATCCTATAGAGAGAGGAAGTTCTAGAGTGAGAGAGCTCCATTAAAGGAAGAAGGAGGTTGAATCGGGTCTTAGTGCGAGTTCTAAAGTCGTTCATCTAGTCGCTAGCTACGTGGTGATTGTGTTGGTAAGTTATAAAACCTAATTTCTTACTTTAATTGTATTAAGGGTTAGGGTTTGGGTAGTGTTGCACATAAAACCCATTTGTTAGTGAATTAGGGGTTTTTGGGTGAATTTGGGTCATGTAGACTCAAAGTTGACTAATTAGGGTTTTCAAAGTATTAATTTATGTTTATGAGCTTAAATTGGTTAGTCAAATTACTAGCACACATATATATATGTGATGGGGTGTTAAGTGGGTTAGTGGATGACCCGAAATGGGTGTGTAGACCTTAAATTGGTCAAATGGGTCAAGGTGGACCTAAGTTAGTTAATGTTTGTGATTAATGCCTAAACCTTGTTTTGAAATGTGTTTTAAACCTATCTTAGCTAATGTTAGGGTTTTGGTATGAGTTGACCCAAAATTAGGGTTAAGGGTGCAAATGGGTTGAAATTGCACTTTGGGTCAAAATGGCTTTAGAATGGTGAAAGAATTGGTTGACCAACTTGAGTTTGTGATTGATAATATGTATAATGTGATAGGTACGTTACATTGAGGTTTTGCAAGCTCGGGTATCTTTTCACAAGAGATTTTGAGGTGAGTGGAATAATTATATGTGTAGGTATATAATGTATCTATTTGTTGTAGCGTGAAATGTGTAGTGTTGAGGTGCTAAGACACCACGTTTCACTTGATGAGTGAAGCATCGAGGTGTTAAGATGCCACTCGGGGTGAAGCATTGAGGTGTTAAGATGCCACCTAGGGGTGTAGTGTCGAGGTGTTAAGACACCACTCCGTAAAATAATGAGTGAAGCATCGAGGTGTTAAGATGCCACTCGGGGTGAAGTACCGAGGTGTTAAGGTGCCACCCTAGGGGTTAGTGATACGAGGTGTTAAGTACCCTAACGGATGTTATGAACACCGATGGCATTTTCGCGAGCGCCATTCCCTTATACGATTGGTTAACCATGGTTATTGTGTTGTAAGTGTAAGCATATTATATTATTCGAGTTATATTTATATGCGTTTCTATGCTAGCTTGTGGTATTGGAGATTTCTAGCTCGTATTCGAGATTATAAGCTAATTGTGTTGCTAGCATGTATGCGGTGTTTGAGTAAGTGATTGCAAGTAGGTATATTATATATGTATGTGTATAATTATTTCATTCACTAAGCGTTAGCTTACCCTCTCGTTGTTTACCTTTTTATAGGTTCGGTTGTGGACAAGGGTAAGGACATCATCTTGGATTAAAGATCTCGTTGTTGTTAGGGAACACTTTTGGAGATATTAGCTTTTGGAGTTTGACCGAGACTTGGGTAGTTTAATCCCAAACACCATGCTCGTAGTGTAGTTTGGTACTTAAACTTTTGATGGCCGAAACTCATATTTTGTATTAAACTTGCAATTGGGTCGTGTGGGCCCCGCTTCGTAAAACTCATTTTATTAATGGAATGTGTTAGTTTTACATATTTGAATATGTTGTTAAAAGCGTTTTGTCTAATTATGTTGGGAAGTGGCCAATCTTTTTCGCATTTCAATACTTTTTGGACAGACCAGATCGGCGCGCCGCGCGAGGTTCTGGCGCGCCGCGCCTGTAGCTGAACAAACAATTTTTTTTTTTTTTGATAATTTTCCGCGGGTTCGATTGTGGTTTGGTTTGGGTTGTTTCACATAGCATGTAGTAGTAGACCATGGTTCAGATCAAATGAATTATTCATCTCGTAAAATCTAAAAACACAAAAATTCAGAATTGAGGGAGAAGACTAGTTCTTTAGGGTCTGCTAGGGAAAGACCATTCGGATTCCATTCTCGAGAACTACACGAAAACAGAAAATCTAACTCTAGACAGCATTATATTATCCTTTAAAACATTTGAATCTCCCCACACTTAGTTAGCTGTGGTGTCGAACTTGTGATTAACTTCATTATCAACTTTCATCGGATCATGTATGTAATGTTTAACTCTGTGACCATTAACTTTAAATTCAATCCCGTTTGAATTTATTAACTCTATAGTTCCGTATGGGAAAACTCTTTTGACTATGAATGGTCCAAACCATCTTGATTTCAATTTTTTCAGGAAATAGCTTGAATCGTGAATTGAAAAGAAGGACTCGGTCTCCTTCCTTAAATTCTTTTGAACTTCTGATTCTTTTATCATACCATTTCTTCGTTCTTTCCTTATAGATTAATGAATTTTCATATGCATCATTTCTTAATTCTTCTAATTCGTTTAGTTGACTTAACCGTAGAAGACCATCTTCATGCAAATCAAGATTACATGTCTTCAAAGCCCAAAATGCTTTGTGCTCAATTTCTACTCGAAGGTGACATGCTTTTCCGTAAACGAGTTTAAAAGGTGTGGTGCCAATTGGAGTTTTGTAGGCTGTTCTAAAAGCCCAGAGTGCATCCTCCAATTTCATGGACCATTCCTTCAGATTTGATCCTACGGTTTTTTCTAGAATACGTTTTAATGCTCGGTTGGTATTTTCAACTTGTCCACTTGTTTGTGGATGATAAGCGGTTGAGATTTTATGAGTTACTCCATATCTTTTGAGAACTTTCGCAAGTTGATTATTACAAAAATGAGTACCCCGATCACTTATTAAAGCTTTCGGTGTTTCGAACCTAGCAAAAAGATGTTTTAAGAAGTTGACTACAATTCGTGCATCGTTAGTTGGAAGAGCTTGTGCTTCCGCCCATTTAGATACATAATCAATTGCAACGAGAATGTAGAGATTATTATGAGATTTTGGAAATGGACCCATAAAGTCAATATCCCAAACGTCAAATACTTCACATACTTGAATGACATTTTATGGCATTTCATCACGTTGACTTATTTTTCCGGCCCTTTGACATGCATCACAGGATTTACAAAGAAGGTGTGTGTCTTTGAAAATTGTAGGCCAATAGAATCTAACATCGTAAACTTTTCTTGCGGTAAGCTGAGGCCCATAATGCCCTCCTGTTGGTCCTGTGTGACAATGGTTTAAGATTTGACTAGCTTCATCCCCGAATACACATCGACGGATTATTCCATCGTGACAACTTTTAAACAAATGTGGATCTTCCCAAAAATAGTGTTTTATATCACTAAAGAATTTCTTTCGTTTTTGGTACGACAACCCTTTTTCAAGAAATCCACATACTAAGTAGTTTGCAAAGTCTGCAAACCATGGAATTTCATTATAATCGATCTTTAAGAGATATTCATCAGGAAAGTTGTCTTGTATAGCCGATTCGTTTAGAAATTCTAATTCAGGATTTTCAAGACGAGAAATATGATCAGCGGCGAGATTTTCTGCTCCCTTTTTGTCTCGGCTTTCAATATCGAATTCTTGTAAGAGTAAGATCCAACGGATTAATTGTGGTTTGGCATCTTGTTTTGAAAATAGTTATCTAAGAGCAGAATGGTCAGTATAGACCACCGTTTTAGCTAGAACGAGATATGAACGAAATTTGTCAAAAGCAAAAATGATAGCAAGGAGTTTTTTTCAGTAGTTGTGTAATTCGTTTGTGCTCCTTGTAACATCTTACTAGCGTAATAGATAGGTTGAAATCGTTTTTCAATTCTTTGACCTAAAACGGCTCCCATTTCAAAATTACTTGCATCACACATGAGTTCAAATGGTAGATTCCAATTTGAAGTTATCATGATCGGCGCATTAGTGAGTTTTTCTTTAATAATATTAAAAGATTTGATGCATTCATCCGAAAAGATGAATGGAGCATCTTTTTCAAGGAGTTTATTCATAGGAGTGGCAATTTTAGAAAAATCTTTTATGAATCGTCGGTAAAAACCGGCATGCCCTAGAAAACTCCTAACTCCTCTAACATTGGTGAGATGTGGAAGTTTAGCAATTACATCTACTTTAGCTCTATCCACTTCAATTCCTTCCTTTGAAATTTTATGACCAAGAACGATGCATTCTTTAACCATGAAATGGCATTTCTCCCAATTAAGAACTAGATTTGATTGCTCGCATCTAATAGGCATTCGTTCAAGATTAACTAGACAGGTTTTAAAAGTATCACCGAAGACTGAAAAGTCATCCATGAAAACTTCCATGCATTCTTCTATCATGTCGTGATAAATCACCATCATGCACCTTTGAAAGGTTGCAGGGGCGTTGCAAAGTCCAAATGGCATGCGTTTGTAAGCAAAAGTACCATAAGGGCACGTGAAGGTGGTTTTCTCTTGGTTCTCGGGTGCGATTGGAATTTGAAAGTATCCAGAGAAACCTTCAAGGAAACAATAGTAACTGTTCCCAGCTAATCTTTCCAATATTTGATCAATGAAAGATAAGGGAAAGTGATCTTTTCTGGTGGCGTCATTTAATTTTCTATAATCAATACAAACACGCCATCCTATTACAGTCCTAGTGGGAATAAGCTCATCCTTTTCATTTGTGATGACAGTCATGCCACCCTTCTTAGGTACGCATTGAACTGGGCTTACCCATGGACTATCAGAGATTGGATAAATTAAACCTGCATAGAGCAGTTTAATAATTTCTTTCTTAACAACATCTTGCATATTAGGATTTAGTCTTCGTTGGCGTTCCACATAGGTTTTATGACCTTCTTTCTTAAGGATTTTATGTGTGCAATACGAAGGACTTATACCTTTAATGTCATGAATCTTCCATGCAATAGCTGGTTTATGAGCTTTTAGCACAGAAATGAGTCGAGATTTTTCATTTTCTGTAAGAGAATACGATATTATTACAGGTAATTCAGATTCACCATGTAAATAAGCGTATTCCAAATGGTTTGGAAGTGGCTTTAACTCTAATATCGGTGGTTCTTCTATTGATGATTTGTATCGATATCTGTCTTCCTATTTTAGCATTTGAAGTTCTTTTATTTTTGGTTCATATTCATTAGCCATGAGTGCGGCTAATATTTCAGCTTCATCAATTGGTTCAGTTCCTTCTCCTAAAGAACATTCTCCTGTTCCTTGTAATTCTGGAAATTCTTCTAACAATTCTGCTTGTGAATCTATAGTTTGAATATAATAATATGTATCATCTGCAGATTGTGGTTGTTGCATAGCTCTATCAACAGAAAAGGTAACACTCTCGTCCTCTATACTTAGGGTCAGTTTCTTACCGAACACGTCTATTATTGCTTTAGCCGTGTTTAAGAATGGTCTTCCTAATATGAGAGGAACTCGAGAATCTTCTTCCATGTCCAGAATAACAAAATCTACTGGGAATACTAAAGTACCAACTTTAACTAGCATGTTCTCCATTATCCCTCTAGGATATTTTACTGATCGATCGGCTAGTTGTATGCTTATTCGTGTTGGTTTCAATTCTCCAAGGTCTACTTTAGCGTATAATGAATATGACATTAAATTTATACTAGCACCTAAGTCTGCCAATGCTTCTATTGAACTAAGACTACCCAGAAAACATGGAATTGTGAAACTTCCTGGATCAGAGAGTTTTTCTGGTAGCTTATTAAACATCACTACAGAACAATTAGCATTCATTGTAACAGCCGAGAGTTCTTCCATTTTCTTTCTATTTGTGATTAGATCTTTCAGGAATTTAGCATATCTTGGCATTCCTGAAATCACATCAATGAAAGGAAGATTTACATTTATTTGTTTAAACATATCCAAGAATTTGGATTGCTCGGCTTCAAGTCTTTCTTTTCTCATTTTACTTGGGTAAGGAAGCGGTGGTTGGTATGGTTTAACATAAGGCTTTGCCTTAACTGTGTTATCTTCATTAACCTTTTCAACTACCAGTTCTGTTTCCTTCTCTTGCTCAGATTGTGATGCCTGTGTAGTAGGAGTAGAGTCATCATAAATTACAGGCATTTCAGATGGTTTAAGTGTAATACCACTTCTTGTGGTAATGGCTTTAGCTGTTTCATTTCGGGGGTTAGTATTTGTATCTCTAGGTAGACTCTCCGGTTTTCATTCACCAATTAACCTTGCTAGGTTACTCACCTCTTGTTCCAGATTTTGGATTGAAGCTTGTTGATTTATAAATGCTTGAGCATTTTGTTCATTAGTTTGTTTCTGAGATGTGAAAAACTGCGTTTGAGATTCAACTAGCGTAAACATCATATCTTCTAAATTTGGCTGTTTATCATCGGTTTGTGGTGGTTTATTTGGAAAAATAGGTCTTTGCTGGTTGTAAGTATTATTAGATACTTGTTGATTGCTAGGACCTTGTTGGTTGTTGTATAGAACATTTCGGTTATAATTCTGATTTTGATTGTAGTTTGGTCTTGGCGGTTGATAATTATTTTGATAATTATTTCCAGGCCTTTGGTTCATGTATGAAACATTCTCTATTTGTTCCATTGTTTGTTCAATACTGAGACAATTTTTTGTCAAATGTGGTCCTTCACACTGTTCACAACTAATTCGTATTGCGTGAATATCTTTAGTCATATTTTCCATTCGTCTCTCGAAAGGATCTAACTTTGCGGAAATGGAATCAAAGTCATGGCTAGAATCGGCTCTAGCCGCTTTAGATGAACGAAAGATATCTTTTTCTTGATGCCACTCATGTGAGTGGGAGGCTGTGTTATCAATAATTTTGTGAGCTTCAGTTGCATTTTTCTTCATAATGGAACCACCAGCTGCTGTGTCGATGTCTTTTCGTGTAGCAACATCGCATCCTTGGTAGAATATTTGTACTATTTGATAAATGTCTAAACCGTGTTGAGGACATCCTCTCAACAATTTTTCGAATCTTGTCCACGCTTCATATAGAGTTTCGTTTGGCTTTTGCGCGAACGTAACAATTTCTCCTTGAAGTCTCATGGCTTTAGATGCCGGAAAGAATCTTTTAAGAAATTTCTCAACTAAAACATCTCATGTATCAATCGCTCCTTCAGGTAACGATTCTAACCAATCTTTGGCTTCTCCCTTTAAAGTCCAGGGAAACAACATGAGATAGATCTGTTCATCCTCAACTTCTCTGATTTTAAATTGAGTACATATTCTATTAAAGGTTCGAAGATGTTCGTTTGGATCTTCTTTTGGTGTACCACTAAATTGGCATTGATTAGTTACCATGTGTAGATTTTGTCCTTTGATTTCATAATCTGGCGCATTAATGTCTGGTTGAGTAATGGCATGACCTTGGCCAGTGCGTGTAGCTCTCATTCGATCTTCCATACTTAGGGGTTCCGGATTTTTCCATGATTAAATTTGTTGAATCTGAATCACTAGAGGATTCTGATTTAATGGTTTCTTCCTCGACAACCTCTGGTTGTATGATTTGTGGTTCAGGAGGAATGATTAGTGGTTCAGGATCTCTGAATTGTCCTTGAATATCCTCCGGGTTCTCAATTGTGAAGTCGGGTTCAAAAAAATGGATTATCGGAAATTTGAATTGGAGTACTTGGTTGACTTGATGTGATTCTAAAGAAAATCAACGGCGACAATATTGGCTAGATGCCTTGATCGAGTTACAGGTGGTGAACGTATGAAAGGTGGTGAACGTTTTGCTCGGTGCATTCACTGAATATCCTATTAGTTATAAAGATAAAAATTATATAAGTTATCAAATTAATAGACTTTTCTGATTTTTCCCACGTTTCGAATAGCCAATAGATGCAGCAGGTAGCCAGGACCCTTTAAATCGGAAGCCCACAACTCGCCACTAACAAATCCAACTATTACTACGAACCAGAAAATTTGGATGTCTATCAATTTAACCGCTTAAAATAATTTTTCGTTGAAATTTAAAGAAAAAAAAATTCTATGTCCTAAAAACTATAGCGTAGAAATGAGAAAGAAAAAGAGCGTCGAAAAACAAACGTCGAAAAATAAAAAGTCAAAAAATAATAATAAGAACGTAAAGCGTCGAAACTTAAAAGTCTAAAAACTAAAAATTAAAACTTGCGTCTAAAGGTATTAAGGCTTAAAAGGAATTCTATATCCAAAATGGCAATAACTTAATTAGGTACTACAATTTATAAAATGCGTCGCAAAATTCTAAAGCACATAAATCTTATTCTAAAGAAAAAGTACTTAAGGGATTTTACGGCAAAGCTTAAAGATCTAGAAATATAAAATAACTACGACAAAAACTAAGTTTAAAACTAATTACGAACGATAAATGTACAAATATTTAAAAATATACAATTTATAAAAAGAGACAAAAAATGATAAAATTACTTATTTTTATAAAAATATTATTTATATATTATTATTTAATAAAAGTATTAATTTATAAAACAAATTAAAACTAATAATAACAAATTATAATTAAACTAAACTAAATATATTAAATTAAAACCCTAATTAGGTTTAATAATAATAATTATAATTAATTAAAACCCTAAATTCGTAATTAATGCAGTCAAATGTTGCAATCTGAGACTACTCCGCGACTGCGGTATTCTGTAAGAGAAGAGCTTCGCGACTGCGGAGATATGCAGGCTCAGATGATGGCAGGTTCAGATATATATATATATATATATATATATATATATATATATATATATTAATATTTTAATTTTTTATTTTTTTCTGATTTTAATTTTAAAAAAATATAATTTAAGTAAAACTTATATTTTAACAAAAATTACTTATTAGTTTTTGTAACTAAAAAAATAAAAACTTTTTTAATTTAAAAATATAGATATATATATATATATATATATATTTTTATATTTTGATTTTTTTAATATTTAAAACTTATATAAATATATTTTTACAAAAATAGCTTAAATTTTTTTTTATATAGTGTTTCGCTTTCGGGTCCCCGGCAGCGGCGCCAAAAATACTTGATGTTTGCGAGGTGTAGTACGAAATAGATTATATTTTACTACAAAATACTATTAAATACAATACAATTTACACAAGTTATTTATTTATTTATTGAATGGATATACCTAAACCTTGCTACAACACTTATAGGCAGTGTACCAAATCATAGAGTAGTGTAGTTTTTAGTAAGTCCGGTTCGTTTCACATGGATACAGCTGAGTTTAATGCTATATTTTTTTTATAACTATATTTGTATATAAGTATATATCTAGGGGCATGATCAATGGGGAAGTAACCAATTGGGGGGAAGCGGGGGGAAGCAAATTTTTTTTTCGGTTTTTTTTGAATTTTTTTTTCCGGCATCTAAATCACACGAAAATATGAACATTTAGAAGAGACACTTCGTTATGAATGTTATTATTTAGGCGGGAAAACGATCGACAAAAATAACATTCAAGATAATATTGTTCGTGAAGAATATGAACATTTTTTTTTCATGTTTTGTGAAGTAAAATTTAGCTCGATTTAGAGTTTAGGGTTTAGGGTTTAGGGTTTGGTGTTTTGGGTTTATCTCTAAACCGTTCTTGTTAAAAACTCAATCTAAACCCTAAATCTAAACCCTTAATCTAAACCCTAAACCCTAAATTTCTAAACCCTAATATCTAAACCCTATAAACCCTAATATCTAAACCCTAATATCTAAACCCCAATAGCTAAAACCTCAAAATACGCTCGAAAAACACGATAATTGTTATATATTACTTCTTCGAGCGTTTTCCCGCAAAAATAAAAACATTTATCACAAAGTGTCTCTACTAAATGTTCATATTTTCATCTCATCTATAATGTTCGTGAAAAAAGTTTTTTCAAAAACGAAAAAAAAAAATTTTGCTTCCCCCCGCATGGTTACTTCCCTCTTGATCCTACCACTATATATATATATATATATATATATATATATATATATATATATATATATATATATATATATATATATATATATAAGTAGTATTATTATTATAATAAAAATGGGGGTTTTACCGTTTAATGACCGGTTTGTCGATTTTAAGTCCTAATGCAAAATATTAAATATAACTTAATTTAAAGCGTAATGTAAATGACGATAAATAAAAATGCGATAAAATAAAAGTACGATAATTAAAAGTGCAATAAAATAAAAGTACGATAAATAAAATGACGATAAATAAAAGTGCGATGAGATATATAATAAAGGAATTATGCTTATTTAAACTTCCGTAAACATGATGTTTGACGTGTTGATTTTAATTTATTACCAAGGGTTAATTGTCCTTTGTCCTGGATTATTCGATATGTCCATCTGGTTTTTTGTCCATAATGGTCCATCGGTAATAAATATAAAGTGTGAGTGTCCTCGTCAAATTACCCTTATACCCGAAGTCAAATATTCCAACTAATTGGGGATTTAAACTGTAACAAGATCTTAATACTTTGTTAATGATTACACCAGGTTATCGATTGTGTGTAATCCAAGGATTTAATACATTGTTAACAATTACACCAAGTATCCTTATATGTAATCCACCCCTATTTTAATGAGTCCATTGACTATTAATCCATCCCCGTGTCCGGTCAAATGAACGTTTATTAGTATTTATAAATATCCCGCCCATCGTATCCGATCGAGTGTATGTGGTAATTTATAGATACTTCAAATTGTAATTCTCTATATTAAATTAACGAACTATCATTCAGTTAAATAAATATAAAGCCCATTAATAGCCCATAGTCCAATTTTCACAAGTGTCGGTTTTTTGTTCAAACCCCAATTATGGTCCAAAGCCCAATAATCCCGTCTTAATATTTAGTCCAACATCACGATTACTTCGGCTTAAATAAGCATAATAATAACTTAGCTACGAGACATTAATTTAAAAAGGTTGAACATAACTTACAATGAGTATTAATCGCGTAGTGTTACACGGACAGAGTTTCGACTTACAAAACCTTAAAACATTCGCTACAATAACCCAAAAATTTTATTATTAAACTTAAATTAAAATTAAAATTAAAATTATAATATATATATTATGTTTACAGAGAAGAGAAGAAAAAAGGTGTATATAATTCGTCGAATTCGTTGGCTATTTATAGGAGAAATTGGGTCCTGGTGTGCTCCGCGATTGCGATAGATTTGTTCCTCACAGCTTCTCAGTCGCGGAGCTTTGGTTTCCAGCTCATCACACAATTCCAAAACGTGGGCTGCTGAATATTTTATAATATAATATATTTATAATTAATTATATATTTTATTATATTCTTGTGCATAGTTGACTTGTATTTTTAGCTCCGTTGAGTCGTACATTGATAGTTGGTTCATGTCTCGGTTCTGGATTTTCGAACGCCTTTTCGTATAATTTAATATCTTGTACTTTGTGTTTTGCGGCTTGTACTCTTGTCATTTTTAGACGTTGATCATCAATAAATTGAACCACTTGGATTTTACTTTGTACTTTTTAGCTTTTTGGTCATTTGCGTCTTCAAATCGTCGAATCTATCTTTTATCTTCACCTTTTATTATTTAAATGAATATTACTTGAAAATAGAACAATTGCAACTAAAAGCTTGTCTTTCTTGAAGGATAATGTTATGAAATATGTGTTCGTTTTTTGCATTATTAAAGTACGATTCGATTAATCCTCAATTAATTTCCGAATTATCGATTACTCCTTTCAAAATTCCAATCGATTAATCCGAATAGCGAATTTTGCAACCTTGGTTTTCAGTAACCACTACCTAAAGGTCTACATAACTCCTAGGTATACGTTTTTTAAGTGTTGTACGATAATAATAATAACAATAATAATAATTATAATAATAATAGTAATAATTAATATTAATAATATAACATCTCTATTATAAAGTTAAAAAGGGTGAAAAGACTATGGTGGTCTAAATATATAGTAGCCACTTGCTTTCTTAAATGATATATAAAAAATATAAAATATAAATAATAATAATAATAATAATAATAATAATAATAATAATAATATAATATATAACATCTCTATTAAAAGGTTATTAAAAAGGTGAAAAGACTATTTTGGTCTAACTATATAGTAGCCACTTGCTTTCTTAAATGATATATAAAAAAGTAACATATAAATAAATAATAATAAATAAATGATTGATAATAATAACTAGTAATAGTAATAAAATGATAATAGTAAAATGTAATAATAATAACGGTACTATAATAGTAGAAGTATTAATAATAATAATAATAATAATAATAATAATAATAATAATAATGAGAAAAAGAATAATAATAATAATGATACTCGTAATAATATTACTATTACAAATTAATAATAATAATAATAATAATAATAATAATAATAATAATAATAATAATAATAATAATAATAATAATAATAATAATAATAATAGTAATCATCATCGTCCAGGTCAACGTTGTAAAAAACCCGATTACTCGCCGATTAATCTCCGATTAATCATTTTTAAGAGTAATCCGTTCCATTTTCTAAAAATCCGTTTAATTAAATGGCCAACGTCAATTGATAGGTTAAAATCGAATTTGGTAACCAAAATCGGTGAAAGTAAAAAATGGTTACCATTTTAACATTAATATAATCTAAAACTCTATAGTTTTGGAGCAAAATAAAAATTTTAGACAATTATGTTAAAATTTATTTTTATATTTATGATTTTTTTCTATATTTACACATATAATTTTTTAAATTTTAATTTTTTAATGTGTACAGTACAATCCGATTAATCTTCGATTAATTCCCGAATTGCCGATTAATCTTTTCAAAGTCCCGACCGATTAATTCCTGAATAGCGAATTTTGCAACCTTGGTCCAGGTCAACAAAATAATAAGATAATAATAATAAGTATATGTATCACTATTCATTTACATATACATTATATTATACCTATATCTAAAAGAGATAGGAGTAATGAATAGTGTTCAAGGGCATTTTCGACTTTTCATTTTTTTTATCTTAACAAAATTTCATTTGCACAACAAAACCCCCCACACTGTCTCCAAAAAAAGCAAATCGACCTTTCATACATGGTGTAAAGTGTCAAATTACCATTTTCATAAAAAAATCTTCAATAAACTCCACCCAAATATTCAACGGGCCATATCTTCTCGCTCGCAACGAGTCAAATTTTTCCGACACCATCGTTTAACTCGAAATAATTTTAGGAACACAATGTCACTAGCTATACGCAAAACGGACGCTTTTTAAAAAATGCTAAATATTTGGGGTACTTTTCATATACGTTGATTTTGCGTTAAATTTTTAAAAGTCGACAATTCCATATCGAAACGCGGAGATGCACATATATTGTTAATTTAAAATAACATTTAAATCTTTCACGGGATATACCTTTTAGTTCGACTCGAGTTGCGCTTCAACGACATTATCGTTAGGCAGGAAATAATTTTACAAACTAAACGCAATAAAATACATTGAAAACCGAACCCCCGGCGCGAAGCGAGGGTTCGTACACTAGTATATACTAATAGACAAAGGCTATGAATAGTACTATTCGCATGCTTTAATCACTTGTACAACGTGCAACAATGGTTGTACACCGGTCACTATTCACGTGAACAAAAAGCTATGAATAGTACTATTCGCATGTTTTAATCAGTTCTACACCGCGCAACAATGGTTGTACACCGATCACTATTCACGTGAACAGTACTGTTCACGGATCACTTGTACACCGCGCAACAATGGTTGTACACCGGTCACTATTCACGTGAACAGTACTGTTTAAATAAGATTAAAAATAATGATAATAAAATTTCTCGTCCCGTCCTCGGGTAAAGCAATTTCGGTTCAACGACCTAGTCTGGCAATGCGATCACATGGCCTGGAGGAACAAACTCCACGCGATAACAGTACTGTAGCACACCGGTCACTATTCACGAGAACAGTACTATTCACGTGAATAGTACTATTCACTCGAACAGTACTATTCACTTTACTGTAGCATTTTTTTTTTGTAATAGTTTTTTTCCCATTTTTTTTTTTTTTGTTTCCTTTATATTTTTCTTCACCCGCAGCAAATATCTACCAGACAAAAAATATGAGTAGTACCGATAGTTTCTTTATAATTAGCAGCAGCAAATATCTAATAGGCAAAAAATATGAATAGTACCGATTGTTTCCTTTATATTTTTCTCTACCCGTTGTAACAATTTTTTTTATTTTTTCTTTTTTGGTTTCCTTTATATTTTTCTCCATCCGCAGAGATGCACCTATATTGTTAATTTAAAATAACATTTAAATCTTTGACGGGTTATACCTTTTAGTTCGACTCGAGTTGCGCTTTAACGACATCATCGTTAAACTAAACGCAATAAAAAACATTGAAAACCGAACACCCGGCGCGAAGCGAGGGTAAACAACTAGTTACTAACATCTAGGTCTTTGATAATGACATGTTACGATATGACATAATATCACTGTGTTCGATTGGCTGCAAAATAATCATAAGTCCCTCCGAGTTATTGATGAGTAACACTGAGTGTTCACTCCATTAAAATGATACATTACTCCTATATACTAATAGTCGTGAGGATTTTGGTCGTTTGACCCCCAACCTCACCCAAAAAATGCTCAAAACGACAATTGACCAAACTTCACCCCAAAAAATGCACAAAACCCCCTTCTACTATCCACACCTTACATAAACTACCCTGAACTCCATGGGGGTAAAACGTCAATTTACTTAATTAAAATAACAAACTCCCCCAACCCCTATGACAGCCCGTATCTTCCTCCTCGCTCCGAGTTAAATTCCACTGACCACACTGTTAAACTCGAAATATTTCTGTGAACAAAACGAAACTAACTACGTTCGAAAAGGACACTTTTTAAAAAACGCTAACCACAACGACAGCCCGTATCTTCCCGCTCGCCGCGAGTTAAATTTTTTCGAAAGCAGCGTCGTACTCGAAATAATTTTATGAACAAAACGATAAAAGGTATGTTCGAAACGGATACCTTTTAAAAAACGCTAAACACAACGACAGCCCGTATCTTCCCGCTCGCCACGAGTTAAAATTTTTCGACAGTAGCGTCTTACTCGAAATAATTTTATGAACAAGACGATAAGAATTACGTTTGAAACGGACACTTTTTAAAAAACGCTAAACACAATGACAACCCATATCTTCCTCTAGCACCGTTAGACTCAAAATAATTTTATCAACGAAACGAAACTAACTACGTTCAAACTGAATAGATTTTCTGACAACGACACTTAACACACGTGCCATTTTCCCTATATGAATGTTTACATTATGTGTATTAACATAAGACCCACGTATCCTAAATAGTTTCAAACATAATAAGCACAAACAAAGCACCCACATTATGACCCGAACGCCACCGCCGCAACGCGCGGTCGGTAACTTTCTAGTTGAATTCTAGTGGGTAACATTATATTATATTTTTGTGCGAATAAGACAAAAACTCTATGATAAAACAAAGGTTTTTCATATTCAATATTTTAAAGCAAACTTGCATAACTAAAACAATTTTTTCACAAATATATTACATATTATTCATCTGTAAACTTGTACCTAAGATCAAAGGTTGTAGGGTTACCTCGATACTGGCAATGACCATTTGATTTCTTTGGTTCATATTTTTTCGGAAGAAATACTCGCGTGTAAATAGATTATATGATGACAGTTCTTCAAATTTTTTTTTATTTCAATTACATTATTATTACATCAAGTATGTATATCGTATTTCAATGATTAAAATATGGTGTTGGAGAGCAGAAGAAGGTTCTAGGCGCTGATAAAAAGATGAAAAATACTTTTATTCAATAAAATAGTGGTGTGAACAGTAATAATATTGTAACTATTGATATAATTATATGATGACAGTTCTTAAATTTTTTTTTTTTTAATTACAATATTATTACATCAAGTATGTATATCATATTTCAATGATTAAAATATGGTGTTAAAGAACAGAAGAAGGTTCTAGGTTCAGATGAAAAGACGAAAAT
Organism: Rutidosis leptorrhynchoides; assembly: GCF_046630445.1. NCBI lineage: Eukaryota > Viridiplantae > Streptophyta > Magnoliopsida > Asterales > Asteraceae > Rutidosis > Rutidosis leptorrhynchoides. The sequence goes on along the minus strand of NC_092336.1, from coordinate 612,337,746 downwards.
ATCCTTTATGCAATTAAATATTGGTGTGAACATTAATAGTGTGAGTTCTATTGATATAATTATAATTAATAATTAATAATTAATAATAATAATAATAATAATAATAATAATAATAATAGTAGCAGTGTTAGTAACATTCGATGTCGATATCGACGTTAAAAAATAATAATAGCAGTAGTAATAATAATACTCCGTAATAAATATATGAAATGCAGGTTAATGTTTATTCGTTTTGTCAAGATTCAAGTGTTGGCGATACGCCTGACCGACTGAACTTTGTTCATTATATTTAGAATTTTGTCAAGATTAAGCGGGTGTAAGTCACGACTAAGGAAACTGATGATCGACTTTTGTGTGCTTTTGAGGGTTGTATATTTGTATGTGCCCTCAAATACCACACGAAGCTGGTCTCTTGGGACTTGGGGGAGTGTTTGGTGTATCATTTTCTTAAAATCAAGTAAATTTTGGGAGTGGGGTTTTTACTTTAAAACTATATACGTAAAGAACCTAACATATTAATAATATGTTAGTTATTTATTTATTTTTTTTTTTTTATCAATATAAGCCAAAATGTACAAAATTGTCATTTCATTCCAACAGCCTTTTTAATTCGTGATTTTATTTTATTTTTTTTAGAACGGTAATTTTGGCATCGAATCATCTCATTTGCCACCCACGCACCCGTTAGGAAGAAACTCCTCGCATCCATCGCGCAAAGCGTACCCGAAATATTTTAGGTTAACAGCTTGGCCCGCACAGAGTGAAGGATACTAGAGGCACAACCTTTGGAGAAAACTCCCTCCTCAGAATTTGAACATGCATCTATTTTTTTCAAGGATACAGGCCCAAAACCAGTTGCGGCTTTTTAACACTCAACCAATAGTTCGGTGGTTTTTAATTCGTTACTTTGATTTAACTATTGATACAAGATTTTAAACATCCTTAGACCACCCCCTATGGTTAGTTACCCGCCCATTACCCGCTCATTACCCGTAACTAACCATAGGCACCACTTAGTTACCCGCGTTAGTTACCCGCTTTCACCATAGATTTAACGGAAGAGTTATAGGAATTCCGGGTCCCAGTGCTTTTTATTGTTGGACTTGATGCTTTATTACTTGTACGTTGTATACTAAGAGGAGTATTGTTTTAGCCATGATAGGGAGTGTTTAGTTATGAGTTAGTTATAGGATATTGGTGTTGATGTGGCGCTGATGTGGAAGGTTAAGAGGATGAATAGTTTAGTTACGATAGGGAGTGACCTTATGTCCCATTACAATTCTCATTTTTTAACTTTTAATTTTTTTTTTATATTTCGACTTTTAATATATCTGTTTGTTTTATATAATATTTGTTGAAAATTGTCAGAATCGATTAGATTTTAACCGTGTTTTTCAATGAAATTTGATTTAACTATTAATTTTCTAATAAAATATTATATAATGACTATTATACGGAGTATCAATAATAGTTGAAAGAATAATAGTAAATTTTATTATATGTGAATTAAAATTACTAAAACAATAAATATAAAATATAATAAATTTAAATAATATGAAGAAAAATTTGATTGTGTAATTGATGAAATGTCCCGTTCATATCGATTATAAACGTTCCATATTAATTGATTTCGTTGCGAGGTTTTAACCTCTATATGAGACGTTTTTCAAAGACTGCATTCGATTTTTAAAACAAACCATAACCTTTAAAATATTACGACGATTATCAAATAATGATAATCTAAAATATAGCGTTTTCACACGACCATTACATAATAGTTTACAATAATATTACACAACAATATATGTCTTCGAATGCAGTTTTTAAACAATATTAAACAAGCATGCTGACACCAACTCTTGTCCATAAATTAGCATGCAACAGCGGAAGCTCTTAATAATCACCTGAGAATAAACATGCTTTAAACGTCAACAAAAATGTTGGTGAGTTATAGGTTTAACCTATATATCAAATTGTAATAATAGAGCACAAGATTTCATCGTTCAATAACATGCAATCTGCATAAAAATCATTCATATGGTTGACCACCTGGTAACCGACATTAACAAATGCATCTAGAATATCCCCATATATAAATATCGAAGTACTAAAGCAGTTCAAATTCTCTGACTGGGGCGTGTCAAAGCCCATAGATCTATCTTTAGGATTCGCGTCAATTGGTGGCAATTATAATAAACACCAATTCTTAGGCTACCAAGTTCAACAAGGGCGATATCCGGTATAACGATTCAACATAGAATGTAGTTTCAATACTTGTGTCTATTTTGTAAATTATTTTCAAAACTGCATGTATTCTCATCCCAAAAATATTAGATAGTAAAAATGGGACAATAACTCACTTTCACAGATTTTCACTTCGTCGGAAAATAAGACTTGGCCACGGGTCGAATCACGAGCCTATAACAAATATGTACATATATATATCAAAGTATGATCAAAATACATTCACAACATTTTTATTACATTTTAATGATTTAAGTTTATTAAGTCAGCAGTCCTCGTTAGTAACCTACAACTAGTTGTCCACAGTTAGATATACAGAAATAAATCAATATATATATTATCTCGAATCAATCCACGACCTAGTGTCTACAAGTCTCAGACTCGATCACAACTCAAAGTATATATATTATTTTGGAATCAACCTCAACCCTGCATAGCTAACTCAAACATTACTGCATATAGAGTGTCTATAGTTGTTCCAAATAATATATATAGATGGGTCGATATGATATGTCAAAACATTGTATACGTGTCTATGGTATCCCAAGATTACATAATATATGTTAGAATACATGTATAATACAATATAAGTTGGTTAAGTTATGATTTGTATAGATTTGTTACAAATTTTACGTAGCTACAACAAACAAAATTATCCAATCTTGTTTTACCCATAACTTCTTCGTTTTAAATCCGTTTTGAGTGATTCAAGTTGCTATGGTTTCATATTGAACTCAAGTTTATGAATCTAAACAGAAAAAGTATAAGTTTATAGTCGGAAATACAGGTTACAAGTCGTTTTTGTAAAGGTAGTCATTTCAGTCGAAAGAAATACGTCTAGATGACCATTTTGGAAAACATAATTCCACTTTGAGTTTAACCATGAATATTGGATATAGTTTCATGTTCATAATAAAAATCATTTTCCAGAATAATAGCTTTTAAATCAAAGTTTATCATAGTTTTTAATTATCCAAACCAAAACAGCCCCCGATTTTACTACGACGGCGTATATCCAGTTTTACGGTGTTCTTCGTGTTTCCAGGTTTTAAATCATTAAGTTAGCATATCATATAGATATAGAACATGTGTTTAGTTGATTTTAAAAGTTAAGTTAGAAGGATTAACTTTGTTTGCGAACAAGTTTAGAATATACTAAACTATGTTCTAGTGATTACAAGTTTAAATCTTCGAATAAGATAGTTATATATATATAAATCGAATGATGTTATGAATATCATTACTACCTCAAGTTTAGTAGGTAAACCTACTGGAAGTGACAAGAAATGATCTAGCTTCAAAGGATCTTGGATGGCTTGAAAGTTCTTGAAGTAGGATCATGACACAAAAACAAGTTCAAGTAAGATTTTTACTCGAATTAAGATAGTTTATAGTTATAGAAGTCGAATCAAAGTTTGAATATGAATATTACCTTGAATAATAAAGATAACCTACTATAAATAACAAAGGTTTCTTGATCTTAGATGATTACTTGGAATGGATTAGAAAGCTTGGAAGTAAACTAGTAAACTTGAAAGGATTCTTGAAGTGTTCTTCCTATGATGATTATAGCTTGATTCTTGAAGTAATTTTTGATGAAGATGATGATTAGTTTACTGGAAAAATTCGTTCGTAAGTGTATGTTGGTGTTGAGAGAGAATTAGAAAGAGAATTGGAAGGGAAATGGATTGATTGGTGAGTGGTGAATGATGAGTGGTGAGTGGGGTTAAAAGGAGTTCTAGCTAGTTGTCTAGTTCATGGTAGAAGTTAAATTTGATTAGTCATGCATGACATAATCAAGAGTGGAATCCCATGCTAGTTCCTATTGGTATATACTCATAGTAAGTACGTCTAGAAGCTGTGTATAATACGGATACGAATACTGAATGACTACGAGTAGAATTGTTGATGAAAATGAATGGAAATGTAATTGTAAGCATTTTTGCTAAGTAGAATTACTTTGATATGTGTCTGGAAGTCTTTCAAAAGTGTACTAATACATCTTAATACACTACATGTATATTTATTTTAACTGAGTCGTTAAGTCATCGTTAGTCGTTACATGTAAGTGTTATTTTTGAAAGCTTTAAGTTAACGATCTCATTTAATGTTGTTGAAAGCTTTAAATCAAATTTTAACACATTTTTAATAAAGCGATATTAACCCAAACAAAAAAATCGATCCCAGCCAGGGGCTCTGCCCCTTGGACCCCGCCAGGGGTTGCCACCCCTTGGATCCCGCTATCAGGGGCGCTGCCCCCGAACCCCCGTCATAATCAAGATAAGTTCAAACAAGTGTGCACTCCACACTTTCCCAAACTTGTTCGATATTTATCAAGGTTATTTTGGTTAACAAATTAATCCCATTACACTTAAATCATATTGGTGACACAAATCACCAACAATGAATATATCATAATATGATACATATGTATTTAGTAAGGCGTTGCTATAACGATAATTGTTATATATATCGTTTCGAGTTTCATAATTCAATAGTCTCATTTTATGTATATAACTCATTGTTAATATACCTAATGAGATACTTACTTTTCATAATATCATGTTAGCTATATACATATCCATATATATATATCATCATATAGTTTTTACAAGTTTTAACGTTCGTGAATCGCCGGTCAACTTGGGTGGTCAATTGTCTACATGAAACCTATTTCAATTAATCAAGTCTTAACAAGTTTGATTACTTAACATGTTGAAAACATTTAATCATGTAAATATCAACTTCATTTAATATATATATAAACATGGAAAAGTTCGGGTTACTACAGTACCTACCCGTTAAATAAATTTCGTCCCGAAAATTTTAAGCAGTTGGAGGTGTTGACGCATCTTCTGGAAATAGGTGCGGGTATTTCAGCTTCATTTGATCTTCACACTCCCAGTGAACTCGGGTCCTCTACGAGCATTCCATCGAACCTTAACAATTGGTATTTTGTTTTGCTTAAGTCCTTTAACCTCACGATCCATTATCTCGACTGGTTCTTCAATGAATTGAAGTTTTTCATTGATTTGGATTTCGTCTAAAGAAATAGTGAGATCTTCTTTAGCTAAGCATTTCTTTAGATTCAATACGTGAAAAGTATCATGTACACAGACGAGTTGTTGAGGTAATTTAAGTCGGTAGGCTACTGGTCCGACACGATCTATAATCTTGAATGGTCCAACGTACCTTGGATTTAGTTTCCCCCGTTTACCAAATCGAACAACGACTTTCCAAGGTGAAACCTTAAGCATGACCATGTCACCAATTTCAAATTCTATATCTTTTCTTTTACTATCTGCGTAGCTCTTTTGTCGACTTTGGGCAGTTTTCAATCGTTGTTGAATTTGAATGATTTTCTCGGTAGTTTCTTGGATTATCTCCGGACCCGTAATTTGTCTATCTCCGACTTCACTCCAACAAATCGGAGACCTGCACTTTCTACCATAAAGTGCCTCAAACGGCGCCATCTCAATACTCGAATGGTAACTGTTGTTGTAGGAAAATTCTGCTAACGGTATAGTTCGATCTCAACTGTTTTCGAAATCAATAACACATGGTCGTAGCATATCTTTAAGGGTCTATATCGTCCTTTCACTTTGCCCATCAGTTTGTGGATGATAGGAAATACTCATGTCTAGACGAGTTCCCAATGCTTGTTGTAATGTCTGCCAAAATCTTGAAACAAATCTGCCATCCCTATCAGAGATAATAGAGACTGGTATTCCATGTCTGGAGACAACTTCCTTCAAGTATAAACGTGCCAATTTTTCCATTTTATCATCTTCTCTCATTGGCAGAAAGTGTGCTGACTTGGTGAGACGATCGACTATTACCCAAATAGTATCATAACCACTTGCAGTCCTTGGAAATTTAGTAATGAAATCCATGGTAATGTTTTCCCATTTTCATTCCGGGATTTCGGGTTGTTGAAGTAGACCTGATGGTTTCTGATGTTCAGCTTTGACCTTAGAACACGTCAAACATTCTCCTACGTATCTAGCAATATCGGCTTTCATACCCGGCCACCAAAAGTATTTCTTGAGATCTTTGTACATCTTTCCCGCTCCAGGATGTATTGAGTATCTGGTTTTATGTGCTTCCCTAAGTACCATTTCTCTTACATCTCCAAACTTTGGTACCCAAATTCTTTCATCCCTATACCGGGTTCCATCTTCCCGAATATTAAGATGTTTCTCCGATTCTTTGGGTATTTCATTCTTCAAATTTCCTTCTTTTAAAACTCCCCGTTGCGCCTCCTTTATTTGAGTAGTAAGGTTAGTACGAATAATTATATTCATAGCTTTTACCCGTATAGGTTCTCTGTCCTTTCTACTCAAAGTGTCGGCTACCACATTCGCCTTCCCCGGGTGGTAACGAATCTCGAAATCGTAATCATTCAATAACTCAATCCACCTATGCTGCCTCATGTTCAGTTGTTTCTGATTAAATATGTGTTGGAGACTTTTGTGGTCGGTATATATAATACTTTTGACCCCATATAAGTAGTGTCTCCAAGCCTTTAATGCAAAAAAAACAGCGCCCAATTCCAAATCGTGTGTCGTATAATTCTGCTCGTGAATCTTCAATTGTCTAGACGCATAAGCAATTACCTTCGTTAGTTGCATTAATACACAACCGAGGCCTTGCTTTGAGGCATCACAATATATCACAAAATCATCGTTCCCTTCAGGCAATGACAATATAGGTGCCGTAGTTAACTTTTTCTTCAATAATTGAAACGCTTTCTCCTGCTCATCCTTCCATTCAAATTTCTTCCCTTTATGCGTTAATGCAGTCAAGGGTTTTGCTATTTTGGAAAAATCTTGGATGAACCTTCTGTAGTAACCAGTCAGTCCTAAAAATTGGCGTATATGCTTCGGAGTTTTCGGGGTTTCCCACTTTTTAACAGTTTCAATCTTTGCCGGATCTACTTGAATACCTTCTTTGTTCACTATGTGACCGAGGAAATGAACTTCTTCCAATCAAAATGCACACTTTGAAAATTTTGCGTACAGTTGTTCCTTCCTCAATAATTCTAGTAGTTTTCTCAAATGTTCTTCGTGCTCTTGATCATTCTTTGAGTAAATGAGTATGTCATCGATGAAAACAATGACAAATTTGTCAAGATATGGCCCACACACTCGGTTCATGAGGTCCATGAACACAGCTGGTGCGTTAGTCAATCCAAACGGCATAACCATAAACTCGTAATGACCGTAACGCGTTCTGAAAGCAGTCTTTGGAATATCATCCTCCTTCACCCGCATTTGATGATACCCGGAAAGTAAATCGATCTTCGAATAAACCGACGAGCCTTGTAGTTGATCAAATAAATCGTCAATTCTCGGTAGTGGATAACGGTTCTTGATGGTAAGTTTGTTCAACTCTCGGTAGTCGATACACAATCTGAATGTACCATCCTTCTTTTTGACAAACAAAACAGGAGCTCCCCACGGTGATGTGCTTTGTCGTATAAAACCACGCTCTAAAAGTTCTTGTAATTGGCTTTGGAGTTCCTTCATTTCGCTGGGTGTGAGTCTGTATGGACCACGAGCTATTGGTGCAGCTCCTGGTACGAGATCTATTTGAAATTCAACAGATCGGTGTGGAGGTAGTCCCGGTAATTCTTTCGGAAATACATCGGGAAATTCTTTTGCGACGGGAACATCACTGATGTTCTTTTCTTCAGGTTTGACTTCTTCGATGTGTGCTAGAATGACATAGCAACCTTTTCTTATTAGTTTTTGCACCTTCAAACTATTAATAAAATTTAACTTCGCGTTGTTCTTTTCTCCGTACACCATTAAAGGTTTTCATTTTTAAAGCATAATGCGAATCGCATTTTTGTAACAAACGACCTCTGCTCTCACCTTTTTCAACCAGTGCATGCCAATTATTATGTCAAAACTCCCTAACTCGACTGGTATTAAGTCAATCTTAAACGTTTCATAACCAGATTAATTTCTCTATCCCGACATACTTTATCTGCTGTAATTAGTTTACCGTTTGCAAATTCGAGTAAAAATTTATTATCCAAAGGCATTAATGGACAATTTAATTTGGCACAAAAATCTCTACTCATATAGCTTCTATCCGCACCCGAATCAAATAAAACATAAGCAGATTTATCGTCAATAAGAAACGTACCCGTAACAAGCTCCGGGTCTTCCTGCGCTTCTGCCGAAATAATGTTGAAGACTTGTCCACGGCCTTGCCCATTATTATTCCCTTGATTAGGGCATGCTTTGCTGAAATTGTGACGACCCGGAAATTTCCGACCAAATTTAAACTTAATCTTTATATGATTTCGATACGATAAGCAAAGTATGTATTGTTGAGTCTAGAAAATTTTGAAACGATGTTCATATATTCAATTGACCTTCGACTGCTCTCGATGATTCATGAACAATTAATTGTAAATAGATATATGTGTATGTATATATAAATAATAATTCAAAATATAATTTGAAGTATTATATGATGTTGTTATAAAAAAATTAATAAAATAAAAATAGGATATTATAATAATTATTATTTAAAATATATCTATATATATAAATAAAGTATGTTAAAAATAAATATTAAATGATTGTAATACTCGTTTGATGTTCCGATTGATATTAAGCAAGTTAAATTCAAACTATTGTAATTTTAAAATAAACGGTGATCCGAAAACAAGTTAAACGGTTTTTAGTTTTGTTAAAAATATAATCAGAATCTATTTGATTAATTTTAACATTTAGTATTTTTACTTGGGGTTGGGAGCTCATAATTAATTTAATTTTTATTTAAATAATTGTATATAATTAATGACCAATTTTACACCCTAAAAGACTGAAATAAATAAAGTTATTTAATTTAAAATTTTAGAATTTTTCTGGGAACTTTTATCCACCACTGATTTATCAACGGAGCACGATATTCAGTCCGTGTAAAGTGTCGGTAATGTAATTACAAAATGATGGCTGTCTTGTTTTAAAAACGTGTGTAGTATTATCTTATTATTGCCTATAGTGTTACTTTAACATATTATATTATTATTATTGTTATGCATAATCAACCTAACCCGTTCTTTTATTTTCCCATATATACATAATATACATATACATGGAGATATCACATACACATAAAAACCTACTTGGGGTTACTACTCCTACAACCGTCATTCACAACCGGCCACCACCGAAGTACCTTCGCCACTTGCAACAACCACTACCACAACCGAGCCACCTTCTATTATCAACCTTACACCACACACACACCATCATCAACCACCACAAATAACCTTGAACACCCTACCACCGCCATCATCCTATGCAATTAAAACATCACCACTTTATCCTTCCTCTTCTCTTTGATTCTGTAGGGAACAACCAAAACACCACCGACCACACCACATCACCACCACAGTCACCTTCTATCTCTCTCTTTATTTTATTTTTTTTGTTGAAACCCACTAAGAACGAACCTGCAACTGCTATTATTGTTTGTTGCTACTGCAGTATCTATTCTATTTCTACTACTGTAGTTGACGAAGAAGATGATGAGGTACTGTTACAATGATAATGGTGGAATAATGATATTCTATTGCTACTGCAGTACTGTTACGATGAAGGTGAGTGGAAGTAACGAGTAAGATAAAGGTGGTGATTAGAATATCACGGTGATCGTGAAATGATGATTGTATATATATTTTTTTTTCGAACATGATGATATGGTGATTTGCTGATGATGATATGGTGATTTGTTGATGATGATATGGTGATATGATGATGATGAATAGTTCTGGGTTGTTGTTCAAAAAGAAGATGAAAACATAAATAGGTTAAATATAATTCTGTAAGGAATTAATTCAGAAAAACGAAATGGCCTAGCTGGTTAAGTGTGTTGTTGGGTTAACAGGAGGTCCTGTGTTCGAATCTAGGCCACTGCAATTCTTTTTAATTTTAACAATAGAAGCTGCTGGGCTAGCTGTGTGAAAACTTGGGCCTGTTGGGCTCATTAATGATGTCGGACAGGGTTATTAAATTCTAAAACGAGATCAAAAGAAATCATGTATCAGTTAGTTTAGAGAGAAACTTATGGAGCATTGGTTTAAGGTTGCTTATGTTTAACGAGAGGTCTTGGGTTCGAGTCCGGGCAGCGGTGTTTTTATTTTTAAAAGCCTATTCTCTTGAGGTAGTATTATTATTATCATTAGTATCATTATTATCCTTATTATTATTTATTATTACTAATAATTAATATTGTGTTTATGATAAAAAAAATACAAATAGATATAATTTATATTAAGAAATATTAAGATAAAAATGATTATGGTTATGATCATAGTTAAGATAATTACAATTGAAAAGATTAATTATATACACGATTATGAATAAGATAATATATAGACATAGTTATGAATATAATTATAATTAAGACATAATTAAATGAGATACCATTATTATTAAAAGTATCTTTTTTATTAAAAACTATCATTTTTATTAAGGCTATTATTATGATTAAAAATTATCATTATATTTAAAAGTATCTTTTTATTAAACTTATCATTATCATTATTATTATTATTATTATTATTATTATTATTATTATTATTATTATTATTATTATTATTATTATTATTATTATTATTATTATTATTATTATTATTATTATTATTATTATTATTATTATTATTATCATTACTAATAATATCATTAAGTAGCGTTATTAATATTATCACTATTATCATTAGAGTTAGAATTATCATGATTTTATCATTATTATTATTATTATCATTGTTTTAGTAATATTATAATAAATAAATGGTATTTATATAAAAAAATATATTTTTACATATATCCTAACTATACTAATATTACATATTGATTTAACTAAAATGTTATTATTATAAAATATTAATTAAGTTATAAATAATAGATAAATACATTCTAATATAACCATATATATAATTATCTAAAATATATAAACTATGTATAATTAAACTATTTATTAATATAACATACAAATTATAAAGTATATTAATATTATATATAAAACTTGTTTGAATGTTATTATATGTGTTAATATATATATAAATGATATACGTTCGTGAATCCAAGGCCAACCTTGCATTGTTCAGTTTCGTCGTATGAATATTTTTACTACAAAATATTGGATTGTGAGTTCATTTGAATCCCTTTTACTCTTTACATTTTTAGGCTGAGAATACATGCAAATGCTTTACTACTGTTTTACAATATATATATATATATATATATATATATATATATATATATATATATATATATATATATATATATATATATATATATATATATATATATATATATATATATATATATATATATATATATATGCGTGAGTTTCATTTGCACCCTTTTACTCATTACATTTTTGGGCTGAGAATACATGCGCTGTTTTATAACTGTTTTACGAAATAGACACAAGTAATTGAAACTACATTATATGGTTGAATGATCGAAATCGAATATGCCCCTTTATAGTCTGGTAATCTAAGAATTAGGGAACAGACACCCTAATTGACGCGAATTCTAAAGATAGATCTATCGGGCCCAACAAGCCCCATCCAAAGTACCGGATGCTTTAGTACTTCAAAATTTATATCATGTCCGAAGGAGGATCCCGGAATGATGGGGATATTCTTATATGCATATTGTGAATGTCGGTTACCAGGTGTCAGTCCATATGAATGATATTTTTGTCTCTATGCATGGGACGTATGTTTATGAGAAATAGAAATATGAAATCTTGTGGTCTATTAAAATTATGAATTGATTATTTATGATAAAACCAACCTTTTGGTTGACATTTTAAAGCATGTTTATTCTCAGGTACGAAAGAAATCTTCCACTGTACATTTGCTCATTTTAGAGATATTACTTGGAGTCATTCATGACATATTTCAATAGATGTTGCATTCGAGTCGTTGCGTTCATCAAGATTATTATTAAGTCAATTTTTATTAGATTTATTATGAAATGATATGCATGTCGTCAACTTCCGATGTAATGAAAGATTGTCTTTTCAAAAACGAATGCAATGTTTGTAAAATGTATCATATAGAGGTCAAGTACCTCGCGATGTAATCAACTGTTGTGAATCGTTTATAATCGATATGGACTTCATCCGGATGGATTAGGACGGGTCTTGATAGTTGGTATCTGAGCGGTGGTCTTAGAGAACCAGGTCTGCATTAGTGTGTATAACTGATAAGTCGTTAGGATGCATTAGTGAGTCTGGACTTCGACCGTGTCTGCATGTCAAAAGTTTTGCTTATCATTTCGTGTCAAAAATTACCTGATTATCATTCTTAGGGAATCATTTGATTATCATTCTTAGTCTGGACACGTTTTAATGCATTGACTGCATGAATAGTGTATAGACAAAATTCATATCCTAGCGTATCTGACAATTCATATCTTAGCGTATCTGTTATTGTTACCTTTGCCTGACAGCTTCCGTAGATTCCTCTGTAACTTATGGGATTTTAGTAATATATATGCATATGTAAATTATGTATTGCGGGGTACTAATCTACATCCTATAATCTATTTCTTATCGAAAATCCTTCATCTGATCGTACGAGATGAATCCCTTAACCAGTTCGAGTCCCTTAGACTTCGCTAGCTATTCCGATAGTTATTCCGATAACTATTCTGACATAGATATTCACCTAAGCTCCGAAGCGGTGTCACCAGAATGAATCAACCAATCATCCATCCCCAATTCATCTGATGGGTTCGTAGTCGACTTAATCAATGGAGACGCGAAGAAGGCGATCCTTTTCACCAACCGAATTTATCTCTTGGCGATGAACCTGAATCACTTATCAGCGAACCAGTCCGAAACACCATATTAACCCTCAATTCCAGGATATCTCACAATGATTGTATGATATCCCAAAATTCCCAACCTTATTCATCCGCTTGTTCCAATCGACAATCATCCCGGAGTAATAGAAGAAGTCAACGAGCTTCGCGCTTGAATAATCAATTCGGAGAATATGGTGCAAAATGTACCAGCTTCAGCAACATCACGGGCACCAACAGTACCATCAGTAACAGCACTAGTACCATCAACAATCTATGCTTCAATATCACTATCTGTACTTCGAGTATGATCTTCGTTCTACGTATCGTTCTACCTCATTTATCTTCGTTCGACATGGCGAATATGTAATCTCTAAAGTTTTAGAGATTATTTATTCTAGTTCCAACCGCAAACTAAATGAGTTTAATATTATATTAACTCATTAAATCCATGATTACATCTGAAGAAAATATATATGTATATATGTTTTCATAAAGATTGTAATTAAAAATTCTTTTGTACAAACTGTTAATGGTGAAAATATTTTAACGGGTAGGTAATACCCGAGGAATATTTAGATTTCACATTAATAAGTTACACTGTACATTCTTTCAATTCTGATTCAACGGTCATCTACTATCTTATTTACATCCACAGATATACGAATCCGTTCACCACAAAATAACCATTTCCATTCAATTTCATATTTGGATTTTGATCTATCAGAATCCAACAAGTGGCATAATGAAGAAAACATTGGATAAAATAAAATTTGTTAGAAATAAATAAATTAACTATGAGAAATTTTGTTAATAATCCACGCTAACTGTTCCTAGCTAATTGTTCCTAGCTAACTGATTACATTTTATTTAACACAATTTAATTATGCAATTTACATTCTCGCAATTTTATTTAGAATCATTTAATTTCTGTTATTTACTTTACGCACTTTATTTATCGTCATTTAATTTCTGTTATTTATTTTTACGCACTTTAAATATCGGGACACGTATACAAGGTTTTGACATATCATATCGACCCATCTATATATATTATTTGGAATTACCATAGACACTCTATATGTAGTAATGATCGAGTTCTCTATACAGGGTTGAGGTTGATTCTATAATAATATATATACTTTGAGTTATGATCGAGTCTGAGATGAATACGGGTCACGATACGTATTAATTAATTCGAATATTATATATTAAATTATATATGAATTATTGGACTGTTAATTGTGGACTATCGACTGTGGACTAATGACATTGGACAATTAAAATGAATTAAAATATTGATTATAACATATGAAACTAAACAATTCTTCAAGTTGCCACTTGATTTCATCCTAAAACTCATTTGTATCTTCACAATTACGATCTGCGTTCACACCTTTCATGATTCTTGAAAACACCTCAATCGAGAGGATGAACGAACCGCACTTCACCTACGGAAGAAAAGATTTATGCATATAGTTATGCACATGAAAAATACTCGGAACCCTGAGTAAACGTTTAACACGCATATGTGCTAGCTCCTTCGGCATTGCTATTACCAAAAATAACCATGCAATTCTTTTTCAAAGTAGCCAATTATGTCACAGCTTCAGCAAACCAATTTCAACTTTTCATTTGAATAAACCTTATTATAACTTTGATATATAAGTTTACCTTTCGTCATCGTTACTGGAGAACTTTTCATATTCCACCATGTTACCATCAGCGTTTAATCATCTAAAAACATAATTCTCTTGAAACCACTTCGAATTGATAACCAATGATTTAGATATGGTAGCATTAAATGAAGAGGAAACAGCAAAATCGTAGATGGTCTAAACGGCCAACAGTTTGATAATAAAGAATGGAATGTTGGGAACGCTCGATAGAAAATTTGGTACTGAAAAACAAATTGAGCAAACCATGAAGGAGACCAAGGCCAAATACCAGGACCATACCATATATTCAAATAATCTAGGTAATTCTGGATCCGATGAAACTTTCAACGAATATCTTGCTCAGTACTCATATTAAAATCTTGGGTAAAATCTTTCTTCATCAATCATCGAACTTAGAAATCTCAAAATATCATCATAAATATCTTCGATATTTCTGAGGATATTTTCATAACTCTTCTTGTCCGAAATTAGTATCTCTTCGTGCTATCTGTATTACATCATAAAGGAAACCATTTTAGTTTCTAAATTTCTTTAAAATTGAGTTTAAATTATGAATGACTTCTGGAGTAGTGTTGGAAATTAATGCATGAGTTAGTATAATATAATGACACTTGATCAACGTGATTATATTACAGTAAGTCATGCTGAGTTTCTAATGGGACATGATGATTCACAGATCATAACGTCATCATGTGCCATGTTACATAACTCTGTCATTCTGCTTAACTTCTGAACATATCAAGAAAGTATATTCTTGATAATCCTATTCTCAGTGAATTTGGTAATTTGACAAATCAAATCGTGCTATTACGTTCTTTCTTGCTTAAAACATTAAGTTCATTCGGAACTCCATACCTACAAATTCTGGACCAATACTTGCGAAAAGAAAACAAAAGCATGAAGCTCCGAACTAGAAAGGGGGTATAAATTGCAGCAAATAAGAGAGAGCATTAACTGTGGATGACAATGATTATAGGAGACAGAAGCAGGGACACTGAAATATAAGAGAAAATATAAAGCCCAATAACAACACGGAGATTACAAACCGTGGATATTAATATGAATACCAATATAAAGACACGGTAGAATTAAGAATAGTATCATCCCAAGGTAATAGTAGAAGTAAACAGATTCTTCTGGTGGAAGATTAAAAAGAAGGATGACAAAAAGGATAATTAGGAAAAATATCAATGATTAGAACTGGATTAAGCATTTTCACAATCTTTTGGATGTATGAACTAAGAAAGAAAGTACAGGAATAGTGAGAATAATGGAACGGAGGAGTTTAATTTATAATGGAAATATCAGATAGAGTAATCGAGGCAGAACACCGTATTTAATTATAGAAATCTTAATCTCCTTATTCGCCGAAGAATCAAATCTCTAAGATTTCGAAGATTTTCTTTAAATCCCTTGAATTCCGGAATTCAACCAAGTCAACATCAAAAGCTAAAACGCACCTTATTTTCTAAATTCAACCCTGACTGTCAAAAGTTAAGACGAATCTTTACTTTTCCTATTTCAATCTTTTGTGATAATTTCACTCTTACGCTTCGAATAATCGAATCATTTTATCCATATTACTCAATGATGATAAAAATTTAATTATCAACTCATATTCGTCATGAAAACATTTTTATTGTTAATCATGACCACCACACTCAAATTTCGGGACGAAATTTCTTTAACGGGTAGGTACTGTGACGACCCGGGAATTTCCGACCAAATTTAAACTTAATCTTTATATGATTTCGATACGATAAGCAAAGTATGTATTGTTGAGTCTAGAAAATTTTGAAACGATGTTCCTATATTCAATTGACCTTCGACTGCTCTCGATGATTCACGAACAATTAATTGTAAATAGATATATGTGTATGTATATATAAATAATAATTCAAAATATAATTTGAAGTATTATATGATGTTGTTATAAAAAAATTAATAAAATAAAAATAGGATATTATAATAATTATTATTTAAAATATATCTATATATATAAATAAAGTATGTTAAAAATAAATATTAAATGATTGTAATACTCGTTTGATGTTCCGATTGATATTAAGCAAGTTAAATTCAAACTATTGTAATTTTGAAATAAACGGTGATCCAAAAACAAGTTAAACGGTTTTTAGTTTTGTTAAAAATATAATCAGAATCTATTTGATTAATTTTAACATTTAGTATTTTTACTTGGGGTTGGTAGCTCATAATTAATTTAATTTTTATTTAAATAATTGTATATAATTAATGACCAATTTTACACCCTAAAAGACTGAAATAAATAAAGTTATTTAATTTAAAATTTTAGAATTTTTCTGAGAACTTTTATCCGCCACTGATTTATCAACGGAGCACGATATTCAGTCCGTGTAAAGTGCCGGTAATGTAATTACAAAATGATGGCTGTCTTGTTTTAAAAACGTGTGTAGTATTATCTTATTATTGCCTATAGTGTTACTTTAACATATTATATTATTATTATTATTGTTACGCATAATCAACCTAACCCGTTCTTTTATTTTCCCATATATACATAATATACATATACATGGAGATATCACATACACATAAAAACCTACTTGGGGTTACTACTCCTACAACCGTCACTCACAACCGGCCACCACCGGAGTACCTTCGCCACTTGCAACAACCACTCGCCACCACAACCGGGCCACCTTCTATTATCAACCTTACACCACACGCACACCATCATCAACCACCACAAATCACCTTGAACACCCTACCACCGCCATCATCCTATGCAATTAAAACATCACCACTTTGTCCTTCCTCTTCTCTTTGATTCTGTAGGGAACAACCAAAACACCACCGACCACACCACATCACCACCACAGTCACCTTCTATCTCTCTCTTTATTTTATTTTTTTTGTTGAAACCCACTAAGAACGAACCTGCAACTGCTATTATTGTTTGTTGCTACTGCAGTATCTATTCTATTTCTACTACTGTAGTTGACGAAGAAGATGATGAGGTACTGTTACGATGATAATGGTGGAATAATGATATTCTATTGCTACTGCAGTACTGTTACGATGAAGGTGAGTGGAAGTAACGAGTAAGATAAAGGCGGTGATTAGAATATCACGGTGATCGTGAAATGATGATTGTATATATATTTTTTTTCGAACATGATGATATGGTGATTTGCTGATGATGATATGGTGATTTGCTGATGATGATATGGTGATATGATGATGATGAATAGTTCTGGGTTGTTGTTCAAAAAAAAAAAATGAAAACATAAATAGGTTAAATAGAATTCTGTAAGGAATTAATTCAGAAAAACGAAATGTCCTAGCTGGTTAAGTGTGTTGTTGGGTTAACAGGAGGTCCTGTGTTCGAATCTAGGCCACTGCAATTCTTTTTAATTTTAACAATAGAAGCTGCTGGGCTAGCTGTGTGAAAACTTGGGCCTGTTGGGCTCATTAATGATGTCGGACTGGGTTATTAAATTCTAAAATGAGATCAAAAGAAATCATGTATCAGTTAGTTTAGAGAGAAACTTATGGAGCATTGGTTTAAGGTTGTTTATGTTTAACGAGAGGTCTTGGGTTCGAGTCCGGGCAGCGGTGTTTTTATTTTTAAAAGCCTATTCTCTTGAGGTAGTATTATTATTATCATTATTATCATTATTATCCTTATTATTATTTATTATTACTAATAATTAATATTGTGTTTATGATAAAAAAAAAATACAAATAGATATAATTTATATTAAGAAATATTAAGATAAAAATGATTATGGTTATGATCATAGTTAAGATAATTACAATTGAAAAGATTAATTATATACACGATTATGAATAAGATAATATATATATATATAGTTATGAATATAATTATAATTAAGACATGATTAAATGAGATACCATTATTATTAAAAGTATCTTTTTTATTAAAAACTATCATTTTTATTAAGGCTATTATTATGATTAAAAATTATCATTATATTTAAAAGTATCTTTTTATTAAACTTATCATCATCATTATTATTATTATTATTATTATTATTATTATTATTATTATTATTATTATTATTATTATTATTATTATTATTATTATTATTATTATTATTATTATTATTATTATTATTAATAGTATTATCATTACTAATAATATCATTAAGTAGCGTTATTAATATTATCACTATTATCATTAGAGTTAGAATTATCATGATTTTATCATTATTATTATTATTATCATTGTTTTAGTAATATTATAATAAATAAATGGTATTTATATAAAAAATATATTTTTACATATATCCTAACTATACTAATATTACATATTGATTTAACTAAAATGTAATGATTATAAAATATTAATTAAGTTATAAATAATAGATAAATACATTCTAATATAACCATATATATAATTATCTAAAATATATAAACTATGTATAATTAAACTATTTATTAATATAACATACAAATTATAAAGTATATTAATATTATATATAAAACTTGTTTGAATGTTATTATATGTGTTAATATATATATAAATGATATAGGTACGTGATTCCAAGGCCAACCCTGCATTGTTCAGTTTCGTCGTATGAATATTTTTACTACAAAATATTGGATTGTGAGTTCATTTGAATCCCTTTTACTCTTTGCATTTTTGGGCTGAGAATACATGCAAATGCTTTACTACTGTTTTACAATATATATATGCGTGAGTTTCATTTGCTCCCTTTTACTCATTACATTTTTGGGCTGAGAATACATGCGTTGTTTTATAACTGTTTTACGAAATAGACACAAGTAATTGAAACTACATTATATGGTTGAATGATCGAAATCGAATATGCCCCTTTATAGTCTGGTAATCTAAGAATTAGGGAACAGACACCCTAATTGATGCGAATCCTAAAGATAGATCTATCGGGCCCAACAAGCCCCATCCAAAGTATCGGATGCTTTAGTACTTCGAAATTTATATCATGTCTGAAGGAGGATCCCGGAATGATGGGGATATTCTTATATGCATATTGTGAATGTCGGTTACCAGGTGTCAGTCCATATGAATGATATTTTTGTCTCTATACATGGGACGTATGTTTATGAGAAATAGAAATATGAAATCATGTGGTCTATTAAAATTATGAATTGATTATTTATGATAAACTAATGAACTCACCAACCTTTTGGTTGACATTTTAAAGCATGTTTATTCTCAGGTACAAAAGAAATCTTCAGCTGTACATTTGCTCATTTTAGAGATATTACTTGGAGTCATTCATGACATATTTCAATAGACGTTGCATTCGAGTCGTTGCGTTCATCAAGATTATTATTAAGTCAATTTTCGTTAGATTTATTATGAAATGATATGCATGTCGTCAACTTCCGATGTAATGAAAGATTGTCTTTTCAAAAACGAATGCAATGTTTGTAAAATGCATCATATAGAGGTCAAGTACCTCGCGATGTAATCAACTGTTGTGAATCGTTTATAATCGATATGGACTTCATCCGGATGGATTAGGACGGGTCTTGATAGAAACGGCCCGACTTTCAGCATCCGTAACAAATAATGGAATTATTTGTTCTGTTATTTTTATATGCCTTTGGTCCATAGACATCACCCTTCGTTACACTATGTCCGGTTCTGTTACACTTGGTACACACTACTACACAGAACTTATCTGGATGATACCCTCCACACCTTAGACATTTATTGTTCTGATTGTTGTTGCCATTGTTGTTATTGATTTGGTTGTTGTTGCGATTGTTATTGTTGTTAGGACGGTTATTGTGGTTGTTGTTGTTGTTAGGATAGTTATTGTTGCGTTTGTTTTTGCGAAAAATGGGGCGATTGTAGTTGTAATTGCTGTGTTGGTTATTGAAGCGATAGTTACTGTTGTTTTGTTGGTGACTCTTGTAACTGTTTTCTTCCCACTTCCTCTTGACTTGTTTCGTGTTGGCTTCTTCGGCCGCCTGCTCTTTAATTCTTCCCTCAATCTGATTTATGAGTTTATGAGCCATTCGACTTGCTTTTTGTATGGAGGCGGGCTCGTGTGAACTCACATCTTCTTGAATCCTTTTTGGTAACCCTTTTACAAATGCATCGATTTTCTCTTCTTCATCTTCGAACGCTCCCGAACACAATAGGCACAACTCTGTGAATCGTCGTTCGTACGTGGTAATATCAAATCCTTTGTTTGTAACCCTCTAAGCTATACCTTGAGCTTATTGACCTTGTTTCTGGGACGGTACTGCTCATTCATCAAATGCTTGAATGCTGACCACGGTAGTGCGTAAGCAACATCTTGTCCCACCTGCTCGAGGTAGGTGTTCCACCATGTTAACGCAGTACCTGTGAAGGTATGCGTAGCGTACTTTACTTTGTCTTCTTCAGTACATTTACTTATGGCAAACATCGATTCAACCTTTTCAGTCCACCGTTTTAATCCGATTGGACCCTCGGTTCCATCGAATTCCAAAGGTTTGCAGGCAGTGAATTCTTTGTAGGAGCATCTTACACGATATCTTGTGGAATTAGTTCCACTGCTAGAACCAGAGTTATTGTTGTTATTTTGCATTGCAGTCTGCACTGCGGCTATGTTCGTAACAAGGAAAATACGGAAGTCTTCCTCGCTCATGTTCAAGTTCTGACGACTAGTCGGTGCCATTTCCTTCAAAAATAGCCAAAAGAATTAAGTTTATCATATAGAATATTAAGAGTAGTCAATAGTATTTCGTAGCATAATATGAACTTATTTATAAAAGCTTTTTCTTCATATTAGCGTTTTATAATTTTCCATTCGGGTAGTACCTACCCGTTAAGTTCATACTTAGTAGCTAATATACAATTCAACTACTACAATTCTATATGAAAAACTGATTACAATAATATTTCGCATTCAAACTTATATACAATATTTTACAAATTTACAATACCGCTATTTTACATATAGCATAAAATATAGCACACAATATCTTTGATACAAGGCAATTGTGAAGACAATTCTAGTTAATACGCAAGTTGTTCAGCAAAAGCAATAAAGACACGTAATTCATAATTCCATAAATAAGTCATGCATTCTGGTTTTATTAATACAATCTCCCATCCTTGATCTTGTGGAACGTAACCGTTGTGGCCGTTGACAAGATAGCATGTAGTAATGTTTTCAAAAGGACGGGGGTTACGTAATGCCTAACAGCCCTGTAATAATCTAAAAACCTTGTTTCTCACCCCAACTACTGAATCCGTCACTTGTGGGAAGATTTTATTTAAAAGTTGTAATCCGATGTTCTTTTTCTCACTTTGGTGAGAAGCGAACATCACTAACCCGTAAGCATAACATGCTTCTTTATGTTGCATGTTAGAAGCTCTTTCTAAAGCACGAAGTCCTATGTTGGGATATGTTGAGTCAAAATAGGTTCTTAACCCTTAGCGTAAAATTGCACTTGGGTTTCCCGCATTTAATGCCTTAAAGAAAACACGGCGTAAATTAAAGTCTCCCCAATGTGATATACCCCATCTTTCAAAAGAAAGCCTTTTATAAACTAAGGCATGCTTGGAACGTCTTTCAAATGTTCGACAAACTAATTTCGCCGTAAATAATTGTACCGATGAATTCTGACCGACTCTAGACAAGATTTCATCAATCATTTCCCCGGGTAGGTCTTCTAAAATATTCGGCTGTCTATCCTTAACGTCCATTGTGTGTTTTATATGGTAAAATAGACAAGGATTAGATTTGTAAAAAATAGTTAACAAACAATACAAGCAATTTTTACATATATCATCAAAGTACAAGCACACTACAATACATATATTACACAACATGATTACTCCTCTTCATTCCGACTCACTTGTTTCTTCCTCTTCAGACTTGGTTCGTTTCGCTAATTTTCTAGGGATATATTATTGTTCCTCTAATACAAGCCGTTGTTTTCACAAATGGTTTAGAAAAACCTGGTGGCTTAGATGTCCCCGGGTTATAGTTAAAACTTAAGAAATACGGGTGTTGAAGGTATTTCCCATCGGGATATTTCATGTTAACATAAAGTTCATCAGGGTTGGAATTAGATTTCTCTATTTTGATACTTTTTCCCTTATTGTTTTCTTTTGCTTTTTCAAATTGGGTCGGGGTAATTTCTATAACATCATCGGAATCCTCATCGGGATCCGATTCATCAGAAAATTGATAATTTTCCCAATATTTTTCCTCCTCCGCGGAGACACCACAAACCATTTTTAACTTTGGACCATTTGTTGATGATTTTCTTTTATTTAATCGTTTTTCTGTAGTTATTATTATTTCTTCCTCCGGAACCTCTTCTTCTTCCGGTTCCTCTTCTTCCGGTTCCTCTTCTTCCGGTTCTTCTTCGGGAATTTGTGAATCTTTCCAAAGTATATTCGACTCTTCATTGTTATTAGGTGAGTCGATGGGATTGGTACTAGAAGTAGACATCTATTACACATTAACTAACACATTAGTAATATACCACATAATATTTACATGTAAAAATATATAGTTTCCAATAAAAATATTAAGCAATAGTTTTTAAAGTAAACACGGTCGAAGTCCAGACTCACTAATGCATCCTAACAAACTCGGTGAGAGACACTAATGCAAATTTCTAGTTCTCTAAGACCAACGCTCGGATACTAACTGAAATGTCTCGTTCATATCGATTATAAACATTCCATATTAATTGATTTCGTTGCGAGGTTTTGACCTCTATATGAGACGTTTTTCAAAGACTGCATTCGATTTTTAAAACAAACCATAACCTTTAAAATATTACGACGATTATCAAATAATGATAATCTAAAATATAGCATTTTCACACGACCATTACATAATGGTTTACAATAATATTACACAACAATATATATGTCTTCGAATGCAGTTTTTAAACAATATTATAGAAGCATGCTGACTCCAACTCTTGTCCATAAATTAGCATGCAACAGTGGAAGCTCTTAATAATCACCTGAGAATAAACATGCTTTAAACGTTAACAAAAATGTTGGTGAGTTATAGGTTTAACCTATTTATCAAATTGTAATAATAGACCACAAGATTTCATCTTTCAATAACATGCAATCTGCATAAAAATCATTCATATGGTTGACCACCTGGTAACCGACATTAACAAATGCATCTAGAATATCCCCATATATAAATATCGAAGTACTAAAGCAGATCAAATTCTCTGACTGGGGCGTGTCAAAGCCCATAGATCTATCTTTAGGATTCGCGTCAATTGGTGGCAATTATAATAAACACCAATTCTTAGGCCACCAAGTTCAACAAGGGCGATATCCGGTATAACGATTCAACATAGAATGTAGTTTCAATACTCGTGTCTATTTTGTAAATCATTTTCAAAACTGCATGTATTCTCATCCCAAAAATATTAGATAGTAAAAATGGGACTATAACTCACTTTCACAGATTTTCACTTCGTCGGAAAATAAGACTTGGCCACGGGTCGAATCACGAACCTATAACAAATATGTACATATATATATCAAAGTATGATCAAAATACATTCACAACATTTTTATTACGTTTTAACAATTTAAGTTTATTAAGTCAGCAGTCCTCGTTAGCAACCTATAACTAGTTGTCCACATTTAGATGTACAGAAATAAATCAATATATATATTATCTCGAATCAATCCACGACCCAGTGTCTACAAGTCTCAGACTCGATCACAACTCAAAGTATATATATTATTTTAGAATCAACCTCAACCCTGCATAGCTAACTCAAACATTACTGCATATAGAGTGTCTATAGTTGTTCCAAATAATATATATAGATGGGTCGATATGATATGTCAAAACATTGTATACGTGTCTATGGTATCCCAAGATTACATAATATATGTTAGAATACATGTATAATACAATATAAGTTGGTTAAGTTATGATTTGTGTAGATTTGTTACAAATTTCACGTAGCTACAACAAGCAAAATTATCCAATCTTGTTTTACCCATAACTTCTTCGTTTTAAATCCGTTTTGAGTGATTCAAGTTGCTATGGTTTCATATTGAACTTAAGTTTATGAATCTAAACATAAAAAGTATATGTTTATAGTCAAAAATACAGGTTACAAGTCATTTTTTTAAAGGTAGTCATTTCAGTCGAAAGAACGACGTCTAGATTACCATTTTGGAAAACATACTTCCACTTTGAGTTTAACCATGATTTTTGGATATAGTTTCATGTTCATAATAAAAATCATTTTCCCAGAATAATAGCTTTTAAATTAAAGTTTATCATAGTTTTTAATTATCCAAACCAAAACAGCCCCCGGTTTTACTACAACGACGTATATCCGGTTTTACGGTGTTCTTCGTGTTTCCAGGTTTTAAATCATTAAGTTAGCATATCATATAGATATAGAACATGTGTTTAGTTGATTTTAAAAGTTAAGTTAGAAGGATTAACTTTGTTTGCGAACAAGTTTAGAATATACTAAACTATGTTCTAGTGATTACAAGTTTAAATCTTCGAATAAGATAGTTATATATATATGAATCGAATGATGTTATGAATATCATTACTACCTCAAGTTTAGTAGGTAAACCTACTGGAAGTGAAAAGAAATGATCTACCTTCAAAGGATCTTGGATGGCTTGAAAGTTCTTGAAGTAGGATCATGACACAAAAACAAGTTCAAGTAAGATTTTTACTCGAATTAAGATAGTTTATAGTTATAGAAATCGAATCAAAGTTTGAATATGAATATTACCTTGAATAATAAAGATAACCTACTGTAAATAACAAAGGTTTCTTGATCTTAGATGATTACTTGGAATGGATTAGAAAGCTTGGAAGTAAACTAGTAAACTTAAAAGGATTTTTGAAGTGTTCTTGAAGTGTTCTTCCTATGATGATTATAGCTTGATTCTTGAAGTAATTTTTGATGAAGATGATGATTAGTTTACTGGAAAAATTCGTTCATAAGTGTGTGTAGGTGTTGAGAGAGAATTAGAAATAGAATTGGAAGTGAAATGGATTGATTGGTGAGTGGTGAATGATGAGTGGTGAGTGGGGTTAAAAGGAGTTCTAGCAAGTTGACTAGTTCATGGTAGAAGTTAAATTTGATTAGTCATGCATGACATAATCAATAGTGGAATCCCATGCTAGTTCCTATTGGTATATACTCATAGTAAGTACTTCTAGAAGCTGTGTATAATACGGATACGAATACTGAATGACTACGAGTAGAATTGTTGATGAAAATGAATGGAAATGTAATTGTAAGCATTTTTGCTAAGTAGAATTACTTTGATATGTGTCTTGAAGTCTTTCAAAAGTGTACTAATACATCTTAATACACTACATGTATATTCATTTTAACTGAGTCGTTAAGTCATCGTTAGTCGTTACATGTAAGTGTTATTTTTGAAAGCTTTAAGTTAACGATCTCATTTAATGTCGTTGAAAGCTTTAAATCAAACATGTAAGTGTATATTCATTTTTGATCCCAGCCAGGGGCTCTGCCCCTTGGACCCCGCCAGGGGTTGCCACCCCTTGGACCCCGCTATCAGGGGCGCTGCCCCCAACCCCCGTCATAATCAAGATAAGTTCAAACAAGTGTGCACTCCACACTTTCCCAAACTTGTTCGATATTTATCAAGGTTATTTTGGTTAACAAATTAATCCCATTACACTTAAATCATATTGGTGACACAAATCACCAACAATGAATATATCATAATATGATACATATGTATTTAGTAAGGCGTTGCTATAACGATAATCGTTATATATATCGTTTCGAGTTTCATAATTCAATAGTCTCATTTTATGTA
The DNA here is from genome assembly GCF_046630445.1 of Rutidosis leptorrhynchoides. Taxonomy (NCBI): domain Eukaryota; kingdom Viridiplantae; phylum Streptophyta; class Magnoliopsida; order Asterales; family Asteraceae; genus Rutidosis; species Rutidosis leptorrhynchoides. The sequence continues at coordinate 612,311,167 of NC_092336.1, read as the reverse complement.
TATAACTCATTGTTAATATACCTAGTGAGATACTTACTTTTCATAATATCATGTTAGCTATATACATATCCATATATATCATCATATAGTTTTTACAAGTTTTAACGTTCGTGAATCGCCGGTCAACTTGGGTGGTCAATTGTCTACATGAAACCTATTTCAATTAATCAAGTCTTAACAAGTTTGATTGCTTAACATGTTGGAAATATTTAATCATGTAAATATCAACTTCATTTAATATATATAAACATGGAAAAGTTCGGGTCACTATAATTGATGAGTCGAGCTCGAGTTTGTAAAATATCAAACGAGCGGAGCGAGTTTAACATATTAGGCTCAAACCTAGTCGAGGTCGAGTTCTATGAAAATTATAAGAGTCGGTTTCGACTTGGCTCGTTTACACCCCTAGTTTTATCAAATATTATCTAATGCACAAAAAAACTAAAGTTGAAGTTGAAAAAGGAAAAAAAAAAGTAAAAGTAAAATAACAGTTAGACCATATATTGTAGAGGAGTGTGTTACGCATACTTGTCCCACAGCTTAGTCTCGTAGGGCACTTGTGGTAGGTATATTTGTCAAAGTTATGGGGTAATGGAGTAATTTCATTGGATAGAGTAAGTTTTTTATTTTTATTTATTCAACTAGCAATCATATTTTAGCACATCACTTACTCTACTTCGACCCATGCTTGGTTAGTATAGGTTTGGACGTGTTGGTTTCCCTGTGTTTGTATGGATGTTCGTGTTTGTATGTATGTATTTATATTTGTTCGCAGGTTTATGTATGTTTGTTTGTTTGGATGTACGCTTGTTTGCTTTTCTGCATGCCTTGGATTGTATGTATGTATATTTGCATGTTTGTATATTTATATGTTTGTATGTATGGTTCTATGTTTGGATGTATGTATATTTGTATGTATGTATGTTTTCTATCTTTGAATGCATTTGTAGGTTTTCCCGTATGTAGGAATGCGTGTAGGTAGGTATCTATGATTGTACGTTGGTATGTTTATGTAGGTTTGGGTAGATACGGTTTTATGTATGTTTGTAGGTTTATTTTTTAGATTTGCTTGCTATGATGTGTTTTTATCTGTATGTGGACATAAATGATTTTTGCCCCTTTAGGGCAGCTTCACTTTATACGCCTTGTGCTCTGAAGAACACTCTAAGGTACTTTTTTTTTTGATACGGCTCTGTTTCGGAAGCCATCAGCAAGCGTCTACTTATTGGCGACTTGACTATAGCTTAGAGCCTAAATCGAATCCCAGGCAACACTTAAAGCCCATGGAAATTTGTTCCATCATTTTCATGGCGTCGACTTTTCCTTTTTACGAGTTATTTATTTATTTATCAATTTTTTTTCATCTTTGTGGTCGGAGGTCCGTTAGAAGCAATCTCTTTATCAGTCGAACATAGAGAGGGAGGACTTTCTCTACCCTTGTGAGTGTTTCACTCGGGGTGGTGAAATGACCTCTCTTTGTCCTAGGGTAGAGGAAGGATTGTCTAAGTCCCACCTCCCCCATACCCTACATGTGTAGGATTGGGTATTGTTATTGTGGTTGTTGTTGTTGTTGTTGTTGTTGTTGTTGTTGTTGTTGTTGTTGTTGTTGTTGTTGTACTTACTCTACTTCATAACAACACTGTTCAAAATAATAGTTCATTTCAAACTTATTTTGAAGCATTTATTTCTTTCTTACTTACTTGCAGTTTGTTCTATTACTTTATGCAGGTATCTTGCTGAGATTACATGCTATGAAGATGGCAGTTAATAGCAGTTGGATAGATGCAGTTTTCTACATCTTAATTTATTATTAATTTATGATTATTGCTAAAGTTGATGGAAAGAAGTATTTTGTGTTTATTCTTTCAACAATACAAGTAGAGGGACTGAAACTGACTTTTTTGGAAAGTTGGGCTCAAGGGAGTATATAACCCTAATCATCTCTCAGATTAGGGTTACGATCATATTTTTCATCTGCACACTGTTGGCTTCTTCTCTCATTCGTTTAAGCATATTTCTCCAGATTCAATCCTTGTTATTTATCCTCTTTATTGAGTGATTTGTTGATCATTCCACATCTTGTGGCTTGATTGTGAGGTGTGTTTAGTTCATGTATTTGCTCTATTCAAATACAGTTGATATTGTTTGAGTAATTAGGGTTGAAATCTTGTTTCTGGATTGATTCTTGTGTATAATCATTACAGATTGTGTAATTGTGGTTGAATAATTGTTGATTTTCATAATTTTACATGGTACAGAGCGGTTACGCTCATGATTTTGTTCGATTGAAAAAGGTTTTTTAGGGTTTCTTTGTGATTCGGTGTTATGTGGTTGTATTTGAGATCTCTTGAAGATTGAAAGAGGTTTGTGTAGGTTCGTTTGTCAATTGGTGAAATGTGGTTGGTGATATTCATCAAAACCCTAATTTGTCAAAATTAGGGCTAGGGTTTCTACCTGTTGAAAAAGGACTTCCGCTGCTTATTCTTCGTCTTCTCTCTGATTTCTTTTGATCTTCAAAGGGGAGTCTCGCGTTTATTCATACTATTTGGCCTTCCTATTTGTTTAATTGCTTCTTGTGGTTATTTGTTATACAATTAATAGATTAATTAATCACTGTGCCCAACTCTTGATCCAAGTTCTTGAAACTTGTGAAAACCTGATCAAGCACAAGTTGATTAATTAGTCAATTGTTTGTTCTTTTGTTATTACTTCTTATTTTTCTTGATTGTTTCTGTGAAATATGGGTGATAGTGGTGGAGGTGCTACTTCTGCTACTCAGATTAATAAGTTGGATTTTAGTGACCCACTTTATCTTCATTCTAATGATACAACTGGAACACCAATAATATCTGTCAAACTAAAAGGCACTGAAAATTACAATATCTGGAGTAGATCTATGAAATTGGCTTTATCTACTAAGAATAAAATTGGTTTTATTAATGGAACTGTGATTAGAAGTCAAACTGATGATATTCTTGCTTCTCAATGGGACAGATGCAATTCAGTTGTACTGTCCTGGATTCTTGGGTCTGTAACAGAAGACCTGTTGTGACAACCCGGAAATTTTCGACCAAATTTAAACTTTAATCTTTTTATATTTCCGACACGATAAGCATAGTTTGTTAAGTTGAATCTCAAGAATTTTAAACTGTGTTCATACATTCATTTAACCTCGACCAAATTCCAAAGATTCACGAACCATTATAGGAACGGACATGGTTATATATGTATATATGTATATATTATAACTTGAAAACGTTAACAAGTATTAGACGTATAATACTTTACATGAACGTTGTTGTTTTAAAATATATTTAATAATTATCGACAAAATTAAAAGATAATATCAAATGATTGAATTATTAGATACATTGAATTATGATTGCAAGTCTTTGATGAAAGGTCCACTATGATTTGAGAAAATCTATTCCTCTTAACCATATTCGGAAAATGGTAAAGAGATTTACGAGTAAGAACAAAGTGTCATTAACAAAGATTAGACAAAAGTTAGTGGTAGACTAAAATTAATAAGAATGATTTAGTTACAAGTGTACGAAAACGTTTTCGATATAATTAAACTTGTTTATTAAAATGTCTTTGTTTAAATAACGTGAATTAGGATATTGATTATTATATATATATATATATATATATATATATATATATATATATATATATATATATATATATATATATAGAAAACTTACAACTTGTATTTGAAATATATGTTTTCTAATTAATTAAGTACACGATAGTAACACTCACTTAGTAAATGCGATTGATATTTAAAACGTTAGTGTATAAATAAATTGTATCTAGTTAAGCTTTAAAGTATAAACGAAACGTGTTATTATATTTTTCTAAACGATTATAAAAACGAACTTTGAAATGTAATTGGTTTTGTAAAAATAAATATTATATCATTAGATAAATAATTCAAACATATATATTATGTACAAATTTACAATTCTAAATAAATAATATATATATATATATATATATATATATATATATATATATATATATATATATATATATATATATATATATATATATATATATATATATATATATATATATATATATATATATATATTTTAACTTAGTCATAAAACGTCCTGATTTAAAATAATATATTTTGATAAACAACGAGTCACTGATTTATAGAAGCAAATGACCACAACACTCAAATTTCATAAGTTACATTTTTATAAAGTAACTTATTGATGAATAAGTCAAATTATTATTAAGGGTACACGTCGCGTAGCGTAAAAGGCTAGTTTTCTAAATAAATGAAAGTGCGTTCGAAAAACCGAAGGTGGTACATGAGTCGAGGGACAACGTACTAGTCATTTTAGTAAAAATTACATTTTTACCATGAACGTAAATATAATATAATATATAAGTAATTATATAAATTAAATATAATAAATATATAATAAGAATAAAACGGTGTCGGCAGCCACAACGAGTGGGATATGAGCTGGAAAATCTTCCCATGCGATCGCATGGGAATTACATTGTCCATCCATGCGATCGCATGGAACTCTTGGGCTGATCACATATATAAAATGCACGACTTGGTTCATTTCTTCATCTAAATATCCTATCTATCTCTCTCGTATTATATATAAATATATATATATATATATATTATTATTACTATTATTATTATTATTATTATTATTATTAAAGATTATTAATCTTATTATTATTAGTATTAGTATTATTAGGAGTAATAATACTAGTATTATACATAAAATACTACGACAAGGGGTACGCGAGAGCTATTGCAACATGGGTTTTATGAGCGGGATAGGACTAAGGAAATTATAGGTTATAGCGATGGAGGTGATGGGTATGATTTATGGGTATGCGCGTGAGGTCAATCTAGTATTTATCATCTCCGTTGCGTCTACGTACCTATCCTGCAATATTGAATCTCAATATTGATACGTGAGTACTTGTAAATTAATTTTTACATATTAATAGTGTATTCCTGACTAGTGCTCGTGAATATAGGATTATGCATGCTTGTACTTTTGATATTGCCATTAGATCGGATATGTTAAATCCTGAATTAGTTACGTATGCGGTTGAAATAAGGTATAAGATATGCATGTCGTTGGAAAGCTAGCGAAAAATTAAGAACTTTTCATTTAGATATCGAACGGTTTTGATGAACGGATTTGAAGTTATAGTCAATCGAATTTTTGTATTATTATTAAAAATGATTATTATTATCGTCGTTATTATCGTCGTTCTAGTTTTATCTTATTATTATTATTATTATTATTATTATTATTATTATTATTATTATTATTATTATTATTATTATTATTATTATTATTATTATTATTATCTTTATCAATAAAAGAATTTATCATTAAAAATTGTTATTTTATTACTATCGTTATTATCGTTAAAGTTATAATTAGTATTATTATTATTATTATCTAATTATTATTATTATTATTATTATTATTATTATTATTATTATTATCATTATTAATATATATATCATTATTTAAAAATAGTTATTGTTATTGTTATTATTATTATGATATTATCATTAAAATAATTATTAGTATTATCGTTAATAATGTCATAATAATTATCATTATTAGTATTATTGTAATTAAAACTAATATTAGTAACACCTAATTATTTTGATTACTATTATTATCATTATTATGAACACAATATAAAAGACGATTAAAAGCTATTAAACGAAACGATTAGGAAATAATGAGTAAGAGTATCTTGATGAAATTAAAATATTATAAGATATTGATTTAGATAAAATTATCGTTCTTATTATTTTTTTATCATTAATATTATTATTAAAAATATTGTTAGTATTAAAACTATCATTTTAACAAAAATTATCATTTTAATAGAAATGTCATTGTTATTATAAAATACCACTATTATTATCATTTTAAATAGAATTATTATTTTAAAGATATTATAATTAGAATTATCATTTTATCATAATATCAATTTGAGTAAATATAAATATTGATATATTTTATTAATAGAATAATAATTATTATTATTATTATTACAAAATAATACAACTTTTACTTATTATTATCATCAATGTTATTTTATCAAATAAATATGTAATACAAATAATATAATTACCTTAATAAGATTTATCATAATATTTTTATGAACGTTATAAATTTTATTACTTAAGATATATAAAAGTATATTTTTATTATATAAATTTTAATAATAAATGATTTATATTATTTACTCTAATAAAATCTTTTAAAAATATTTAAAAATATAAAACGACAATATTTAAACTATATAATAATCACGTATAAATTTTGGAAATCATTTTGAGTCAAATTGACTTTTGTCGACTTTTACATACTAGACTCGAGCATTAGGATTGTGGTACACTATGACTTGACTTAAATTGTTAGACAAATATTAACCAACATATAAATATATATACTTAATTTAGGTTCGTGAACCCGAGGCCAACCTTGCACTTGTTTAATGACGTTATATGTATTTTTACTACGAAATACAATATGGTGAGTTTCATTTGCCTTTTTACCCTTTACATTTTTGGGCTAAGAATACATGCGCAACTTTTATAAATGTTTTACGAAATAGACACAAGTAATCGAAACTACATTCTATGGTTGGATTATCGAATCGAAAATGCCCCTTTTTAGCTTGGTAGCCTAAGAATTGGTGTTTATTATAATTGTCACCAGTTGACGCGAATCCTAAAGATAGATCTATCAGGCCCAACAAGCCCCATCCGGGTTACATATGCTTTAGTACTTCGATTTATCATGTCCGATGAGAGTCCCGGAATGATGGGGATATTCTATATGCATCTTGTTAAGGTCGGTTACTAGGTGTTCACCATATGAATGAATTTTAATTCGCAAGTTACGCGTGACAATATATGAGATCTTGTGGTCTATTAAAATGATGGAAATGAATGATTATGATAAACTAATGAACTCACCAACCTTTTGGTTGACACTTTAAAGCATGTTTATTCTCAGGTATGAAAGAAATCTTCCGCTGTGCATTTTCTCATTTTAGAGATATTACTTGGAGTCATTCATGACATATTTCGAAAGATGTTGCATTCGAGTCGTTGAGTTCATCAAGATTATTATTAAGTCAATTATACTTGGATGTATTATGAAATGGTATGCATGCCGTCAACTTTCGTTGTAAAGAAAGTTTGACTTTTAAAAATGAATGCAATGTTTGTAAAATGTATCATATAGAGGTCAAATACCTCTCGATGTAATCAACTATTGTGAATCGTTTATAATGTATATGAACGGGTCCTTTTAGTTGGTATTAGAGCGGTGGTCTTAGCGAACCAGGTCTGCATTAGTGTGTCTAACTGATAAGTCGCTAGGATGCATTAGTGAGTCTGGACTTCGACCGTGTCTACATGTCAAAAGTTTTGCTTATCATTTCTAGTCTGAAATCATCTGTTTATCATCCTTAGGAAATTACCTGCTTATCATTATTAGTCTAGACGCGTCTTACTACATTAATTGCATGAGTAGTGTATAGACAAAATTCATATCTTAGCGTATCTGCTAAATCATATTTTATTGTATCTGTTACTTTAAACTTTGCCTGACATATTCCGTAAATTCCTCCGTAATCTACGAAATCTTTTGCTCTATATATATATATATATATATATATATATATATATATATATATATATATATATATATATATATATATATATATATATTCTATGTAATTAGAATACCATTCGATAGTCGGAAAATCATTTCATATCGAAAAATCCTTTATTCAATCGTACAAAATGGAATTCGTCATTAGTTCAAGTTCCTCAGATTATGAAATGGAATCTCATTCAAGCTCCGAAAGCAGTGTGACCGAAATGAACCAACCAATCAGTCATCATCTATTCTGGATGAATTGGGAATGGGTTCGTAGCCTCCTTAATCATTGGAGATAAGAAGAAGGCGATCCTTTCCATCCACCACATTGCCCTCTTGGTGATGAACCTGAAGCACTTACCGGTGAACCTGTCTGAAACACCATTTTCTCTCTCATTTCCAGAGTATCTCGTCACGATTATATACTACATCAAATTCTAGATTTTATTTATCCGCTTGTCTGAACCGACAATCATCCCGGTGTAATAGAAGAAGTCAACGAGCTTCGCGCTCGGGTAGTGGCTTTGGAGAATATGGTGCAAAGGTTACAAATACCAGCAGCAGCACCAGCAGCATAATCAATACCACCAACATCAACATCAACAGTACCATTACCACCCCCAATCACAACCGCATCGTAAACCTCAACTTCACAATCTGTCCCACGAGCATCAACGTCATACGTCCTATAGATAACAAAGAAGACCAACAACAACAAACGATGAAGTATTAATTCATAACTTCATCGAAGAAATATTTTACGGTGATTATGTAATCTCTAAAGTTTTACAGATTACTTATTCTAGATTTAACCATAAATCAGATGAGTGGACCGAAATGATAAAAGAAACCCTGACCAGAATGGTGCACGATTTACAAGCTAGACTTGTTTTACTAACAACATCAACAGTACCGCCAGCATCACCAGCATCGTCAGTGTAGTCAGCATCAGCATTAGCAGCACCTATAACATCATAAGCTCCGTCTGTTCAAGAATCACCACGGACATCATTACGAATCAACAACGAGTAAATTGTATCAACGAGTTATGAAGAATTAACTCATTTCCACTGAAGGATTTATATGTATATCTTATATATATAAATCTTTAAACCATAATAAATCTTTTCGTTCTAAGCTATTATGTGTGAATCTTAACTACTCTATTAATTCATATTACTAATATGCAACAATGCACGTCCTTCGTCCGCAACTTAACTATCGTTAACTACAACCTCTGTCTCAATTCAATAAATTCCAATTCATAATAAATCAAATGTATTATTCAAATATATGTTGATTTTACACTTTCGTCATCGATGTACTCGAAACTTTTCAGATAACATCATTCGTACTTTGAGAAGTTCACAAGAATTTAATGAAAACCAACATCATGCCTCAAAAAATAACGAAGTATTGATTCATAATTTCAATATTATTGAAGAAATACTTATGTAATCTCTAAAGCCTTTAAGAGATTATTCAATTCTAGTTTCAACCGTAAATTAAGTGAGTTTAATTTAATATTAACTCATTAAATCTATGTTACATCTGAAATATATATATATATATATATATATATATATATATATATATATATATATATATATATATATATATATATATATATATATATATATATATATATATATATATATATTCATAAAGACTGTAATAAAAATTCTTTTGTACAAAATATTAATTGTGAAATTTTTTTTAACGGGTAGGTAATACCCGAGAAATATATAAATTCACAATTAATATGTTACATTCTTCGAATCTGATTCAGCAATCATCAACTATACTCACTATTTTCTTAAACAATATATATTCTTTTATAGAAATCAAAACAACCATCCTCATCCAAATTTCATTACGTATTCTGATTTTGACAAATCAAAATCTAAGTCGAGATATAACCGGTACCATCATTTTTAGATTCTTACATCTTTTAAAGATATATTTTGACTTCAAAACTATGCTAGAACATCATATGTATATCAACGATTACAATTTGTGTTCAAACCCTTTGAAAATCTCTGAAGACACTTCAAATAATGAGCCATCGAGGTGATGATCTAACCACATATTACCCACAGTTGTGTACTTAATAAGCTCTCAAAACCAAAGTCATAATTCAACACATATCTGTGTCATATCTTTTGGCATTTATTAGCAAAAATAACTTTGCAATTCCTTTGCAAAGTGGCAAATTATATCACAGCTCCAGCAAGACAACTTCGATTTTTTCATTCGGAGTAGCCTTATCATAATCTTGATATATGTGATTACCCTTTTGTTACCGGAGAACCTTTCATATTCCACCACATTAGCAATAAACTTACCAACAACTTCACTGATTTTGGGCATTCCGAAGAATTATTATATTTATCGAAACCTCATCATTTACTCATTCGCATCTTGTAACGAGAATTGCTATACGAATCATCGGGAATTAGCAATCAGTATTTTGAAATCTCGCAGCATGTCTACGCCAACAATTATATGTGTACATATAACGTCTATCTCCTGGACTTACATACTTGAATGTGAAGTTTCTGAAAAACACCCTGAACTGCGGAATAGTTCTCGAAATGTTGATGAAGCAGCAAAAACTATAAAACGACCTTAACAGTAAAAAGTTTGATGATGATGAATAGTATGCTGGCAAAGAGCAGAAAAAGAGAAGTTTTGGAACTGGAAAACGGATTGAGCAAAGTATGAAGGAGGCTGTGGACAAATCACAAAGACTGAACCTGCCTTCAAATAATCCAAATGATTCAGTATCAGCTGAAGTCATTAACGAATACCTTGCTCCTGACTCTAAACCCCTGCGGACAATATTTTTCATCATCCTCTGATATTAGAAATTCTAAGATATCATCGTATCTTTCATTATAAATATCCTCCATATTTCTGAAGATATTTTCTTAATTATTCTTATCTGAAATCATTTACCTCTTCGCGCTATCTGTATTACATCGTAAAAGAAACTATTTTAGTTTCTAAATTCTGAAACATTCGAGTTTAACATAGGAATATTTTTGAAGTAGTGTTGGGAGCTGAAGCATGACTTAGTATAATATAATGACACTTGATCAACGTGATTATATTATAGTAAGTCATGCTGAGTTTCTAAATGGAACGTGATGATTCACAGATCATAACATCATCATGTGCCATGTTATACGACTCTTGTATTCTATTTAACCTCTAAAATATCAAGAAAATATTTCTTAATGATTCGGATTTTTCTGAGGTATTCTGGTAATTTGACAAGTCAAGATCGTGCCATTACAATTTCTTTCCTAGAACATTAACAATGTTCATTCCGAAATTCATATCTGCAAATTCTGGACCATTACAGACGGTGGTTAATCGCAAGAAGAAGAAACGAAAGGACAAAACTCCGAAATAGAAATTGGGGTATAAATCGCAGCAAATAAAAGAAAGCATTAACTGGAGATGATAATGATTATGGAAGACAGAAGCAGGGACATCGAAATATAATAGAAGATATAAAAACCAACGACCACCCAGAAATTATAAACCGTATATATCAATGCATATAGCAATATAAAGACACGGGAAAACTAAAAACACTATAAAACCAAGTGTATAGTAGAAGTAAATAGATTCCTCTGGCGGTAGATGAAAAAGAAGAATGACCGATATGAAAGTTAGAAGTATATCGAGAATCAGAATTGGATGGAGCATATTGACGAATACTTTAAAAAAATATGAGTTAAGGGAGAAAGAATAGAAGGTGTGAGTTGTAAGGAAACGAAGGAGGTGGATTTATAGGAAAATCTCCGACGGAGCAATCAAAATGGATGATCGCATTTAAAGCGAATCTAAATTTCCTTAATCAAATCTTGTTACTAAGATTTTCTCCAAATCTCTTGAACTTCGAAAATCAACCTGTCTATGTCAACAGATATGACGAAATTTTATCTACTCATTTCACTCTTTTGGTAATAACTTCACTCATACTCTTCACAAAATCAAATAATTTTATCCATATTACCCAATGATTATAAAACCCTAATCTTCAGCTTATATGCGTCATGAAAACATACTTATTGTCATCCATGACCATCCCAATCAAATTTCGGTACGAAATTTCTTTAACGGGTAGGTACTGTGACAACCCGGAAATTTCTAACCAAATTTAAACTTTAATCTTTATATATTTCCGACACGATAAGCAAAGTTTGTTAAGTTGAATCTCAAGAATTTTAAACTGTGTTCATACATTCATTTAACCTCGACCAAATTCCAAAGATTCACGAACCATTATAGGAACGGACATGGTTATATATGTATATATGTATATATTATAACTTGAAAACGTTAACAAGTATTAGACGTATAATACTTTACATGAACGTTGTTGTTTTAAAATATATTTAATAATTATCGACGAAATTAAAAGATAATATCAAATGATTGAATTATTAGATACATTGAATTATAATTACAAGTCTTTGTTGAAAGGTCCACTATGATTTGAGAAAATCTATTACTCTTAACCATATTCAGAAAATGGTAAAGAGATTTACGAGTAAGAACAAAAGTGTCATTAACAAAGATTAGACAAAAGTTAGTGGTAGACTAAAGTTAATAAGAATGATTTAGTTACAAGTGTACGAAAACGTTTTCGATATAATTAAACTTGTTTATTAAAATATCTTTGTTTAAATAACGTGAATTAGGATATTGATTATTATATATATATATATATATATATATATATATATATATATATATATATATATATATATATATATATATATATATATATATATATATATATATATATAGAAAACTTACAACTTGTATTTAAAATATATGTTTTCTAATTAATTAATTACACGATAGTAACACTCACTTATTAAATGCGATTGTTATTTAAAACGTTAGTGTATAAATAAATTGTATCTAGTTAAGCTTTAAAGTATAAATGAAACGTGTTATTATATTTTTCTAAACGATTATAAAAACGAACTTTGAAATGTAATTGGTTTTGTAAAACTAAATATTATATCATTAGATAAATAATTCAAACATCTATATTATGTACAACTTTACAATTCTAAATAAATATATATATATATATATATATATATATATATATATATATATATATATATATATATATATATATATATATATATATTTTAACTTAGTCATAAAACGTCCTGATTTAAAATAATATATTTTGATAAACAACGAGTCACTGATTTATAGAAGCAAATGACCACAACACTCAAATTTCATAAGTTACATTTTTATAAAGTAACTTATTGATGAATAAGTCAAATTATTATTAAGGGTACACATCGCGTAGCGTAAAAGGCTAGTTTTCTAAACAAATGAAAGTGCGTTCGAAAAACCGAAGGTGGTACATGAGTCGAGGGACAACGTACTAGTCGTTTTAGTAAAAATTACATTTTTACCATGAACGTAAATATAATAAAATATATAAGTAATTATATAAATTAAATATAATAAATATATAATAATAATAAAATGGTGTCGGCAGCCACAACGAGTGGGATATGAGCTGGAAAATCTTCCCATGCGATCGCATGGGAATTACATTGCCCATCCATGCAATCGCATGGAACTCTTGGGCTGATCACATATATAAAATGCACGACTTGGTTCATTTCTTCATCTAAATATCCTATCTATCTCTCTCGTATTATATATATATATATATATATATATATATATATATATATATATATATATATATATATATATATATATATATATATTATTAAAGATTATTAATCTTATTATTATTAGTATTAGTATTATTAGGAGTAATAATACTAGTGTTATACATAAAATACTACGACAAGGGGTACGCGCGAGCTATTGCAACATGGGTTTTATGAGCGGGATAGGACTAAGGAAATTATGGGTTATAGCGATGGAGGTGATGGGTATGATTTATGGGTATGCTCGTGAGGTCAATCTAGTGTTTATCATCTCCGTTGCGTCTACGTACATTTCCTGCAATATTGAATCTCAATATTGATACGTGAGTACTCGTAAATTAATTTTTACATATTAATAGTGTATCCCTGACTAGTGCTCTAGAATATAGGATTATGAATGCTTGTACTTTTGATATTGCCATTAGATAGGATATGTTAAATCCTGAATTAGTTACGTATGTGGTTGAGATAAGGTATAAGATATGCATGTCGTTGGAAAGCTAGCGAAAAATTAAGAACTTTTCATTTAGATATCGAATGGTTTCGATGAATGGATTTGAAGTTATAGTCAATCGAATTTTTGTATTATTATTAAAAATGATTATTATTATCGTCGTTATTATCGTCGTTCTAGTTTTATCTTATTATTATTATTATTATTGTTATTATTATTATTATTATTATTATTATTATTATTATTATTATTATTATTATCTTTATCAATAAAAGGATTTATCATTAAAAATTATTATTTTATTACTATCGTTATTATCGTTAAAGTTATAATTAGTATTATTATTATTATCTAATTGTTATTATTATTATTATCATTATTAATATATATATATATCATTATTTAAAAATGGTTATTGTTATTGTTATTATTATTATGATATTATCATTAAAATAATTATTAGTATTATCGTTAATAATGTCATAATAATTATCATTATTAGTATTATTGTAATTAAAACTAATATTAGTAACACCTAATTATTTTGATTACTATTATTATCATTATTATGAACACAATATAAAATATGATTAAAAGCTATTAAACGAAACGATTAGGAAATAATGAGTAAGAGTATCTTGATGAAATTAAAATATTATAAGATATTGATTTAGATAAAATTATCGTTCTTATTATTTTTTATCATTAATATTATTATTAAAAGTATCGTTAGTATTAAAACTATCATTTTAACAAAAATTATCATTTTAATATAAATGACATTGTTATTATAAAATACCACTATTATTATCATTTTAAATAGAATTATTATTTTAAAGATAATATTAAAAAGTGTCGTAAATATTAAAGTTATTATAATTAGAATTATCATTTTATCATAATATCAATATCAATTTGAGTAAATATAAATATTGATATATTTTATTAATAGAATAATAATTATTATTATTATAAAATAATACAACTTTTACTTATTATTATCATCAATGTTATTTTATCAAATAAATATGTAATACAAATAATATAATTACCTTAATAAGATTTATCATAATATTTTTATGAACGTTATAAATTTTATTACTTAAGATATATAAAAGTATATTTTTATTATATAAATTTTAATAATAAATGAATTATATTATTTACTCTAATAAAATCTTTTAAAAATATTTAAAAATATAAAACGACAATATTTAAACTATATAATAATCATGTATAAATTTTGAAAATCATTTTGAGTCAAATTGACTTTTGTCGACTTTTACATACTAGACTCGAGCATTAGGATTGTGGTACACTATGACTTGACTTAAATTGTTAAACAAATATTAACCAACATATAAATATATATACTTAATTTAGGTTCATGAATCTGAGGTCAACCTTGCACTTGTTCAATGACGTTATATGTATTTTTACTATGATATACAATATGGTGAGTTTCATTTGCCTTTTTACCCTTTACATTTTTGGGCTGAGAATAAATGCGCAACTTTTATAAATGTTTTACGAAATAGACACAAGTAATCGAAACTACATTCTATGGTTGGATTATCGAATCGAATATGCCACTTTTTAGCTTGGTAGCCTAAGAATTGGTGTTTATTATAATTGCCACCAGTTGACGCGACTCCTAAAGATAGATCTATCGGGCCCAACAAGCCCCATCCGGGTTACGGATGCTTTAGTACTTCGATTTACAATGTCCGATGAGAGTCCCGGAATGATGGGGATATTCTATATGCATCTTGTTAAGGTCGGTTACCAGGTGTTCACCATATGAATGAATTTTAATTCGCAAGTTACGCGTGACAATATATGAGATCTTGTGGTCTATTAAAATGATGGAAATGAATGAGTATGATAAACTAATGAACTCCGCAACCTTTTGGTTGACACTTTAAAGCATGTTTATTCTCAGGTGTGAAAGAAATCTTCCGCTGTGCATTTGCTCATTTTAGAGATATTACTTGGAGTCATTCATGACATATTTCGAAAGACGTTGCATTCGAGTGGTTGAGTTCATCAAGATTATTATTAAGTCAATTATAGTTGGATGTATTATGAAATGGTATGCATGCCGTCAACTTTCGTTGTAAAGAAAGTTTGTCTTTTAAAAATGAATGCAATGTTTGTAAAATGTATCATATAGAGGTCAAATACCTCGTGATGTAATCAACTATTGTGAATCATTTATAATGTATATGAACGGGTCCTTTCACCTGTATTGTTGTCAAATTTTTTCTTCTAATGCAACTGATGTATGGAATGAGCTTAAAGAAACCTATGATAAAATAGATACTTCTATCATTTATAACTTACATCATCAAATTAATACTCTAAAACAGAATGATAATTCACTTTCTGAATATTATCATAAGCTTAACACTTTATGGAAACAATATGATGCTATGGTGTCCTCACTAATTTGTACATGTGGTGCAACTGCCTGCACATGTGCTGCAGCTATATCACATAAAGAACACACAAATATGATGAAGTTAATGCAGTTTTTAATGAGCTTAAGTGATGAATATTCAACTGTTAGAAGTAATATTTTACTTAGGGATGCTGTTATGGATGTAAAAGAAGCATATGCTTTAATTTCCAGGGAAGAATCTTATAAATGAATCTCATCTGATAAAACTGTTAAAACTCAAACTAGTGCTTTTGTTACTCAAGCTAATAACACTTTCAATAAGAATAATAATAATTCTGGTAACTTCTATGGCAATAATGGTAATAATTATAATAATAGAAGTTCAAATCAAAACTTAAAATGTAAAAAGTGTAACAAAATTGGTCACATAATTGAAAGATGTTATGAAATTATTGGGTATCCTCCTTCTTTTAGGAGAAGAACTAGTGGTAATCAAGCTAATAACTATAATAACAGTTCTGGAAATAAAAATTACTCCAATAACAGTGTTACCAAAGATGATTTACCAGGGACATCTCCTGCTAGTCTGACTAATGATCAATTGATGAAGCTTCTTAGTTTGATTAATGATAATGCTGCTACTGTGGATGCTAGTACAAATATGGCAGGTAAAATTGTCAATCATAATGTTTATTTCAATTCAAATTTTAAGAAGTTTTTTAATGGTCATATTAATGATAAATTCAAAAACAAAAGTCAATGGTGGATCATTGATTCAGGTGCTAACCAACATATGACTGTGTCTGAAACTGGTCTAAATAAAGTTATTGATATTTCTGAGTTAAACTTAACTGTTGGTCATCCTAATGGAACTCAAGCTAAAATTACAAAAGTTGGAAATTTAAAGCTTTCAAACAATGTGATTTTATATGATGTGTTGGTTGTTCCTGAATACTGTGTCAGTCTCATGTCTGTTCATAAGTTGTCTAAAGAAAGTAAATTAACTGTCATTTTTGATGAGAATAAATGTTTTATTCAGGACTTGAAAGCCAAGACAACATTAGGGACTGGTAGTCAATCTGGTGGTCTATATGTGTTTGATGATTACAATATGAATGTGTTAGGTATGACTTGTAATGTGTGTGTGCGCATTATGTTTCTGCTCAGTTGTGGCATGCAAAGCTTGGTCATCCTTCTGATCAAGTCTTGAAGGTTTTAAGGCATAAACTGGATTTAAAAGATTTTAAAGAAAATTGTCCCTGTGATATATGCCATAAGGCAAAACAAACCAGGGAACCCTTTCCTCTTAGTAATCATAAATCACAAGGGATAGGTGATTTAATACATTTAGATCTTTGGGGTCCATTTAAAGTTCAAAGTAAAGAGGGTTTTAAATATTTCTTAACTATTGTGGATGATTTTTCTAGAGCTGTGTGGATATATCTTCTTAAAGATAAAGAAGATACTTTTGATAACTTTCAAACTTTTGTTCAATTAATTAAAAATCAGTTTAATAAAACCATTAAAGTCGTAAGAAGTGACAATGGTACTGAGTTTGTGAACAATAAAATGAGCAATTTTTTAAGGTTAAATGGTATTGTGCATCAGACTTCTTATGCCTACACTCCACAACAAAATGGCATAGCTGAGAGGAAACATAGGCACTTGTTAAATGTTGCAAGGGCCCTTATGTTTCAAGGGGGGTTACCTTTAAATATGTGAAGTGAGTGTATTTTAACTGCTTGTTACTTGATTAACAGGACTCCTTCAAGTGTTCTCTCTGGAAAGACTCCTTATGAATATGTGTTCAAAAAAGAACCTAGTCTCTCTCACCTCAGATGTTTTGGTTGTTTGTGTTATGCAACTGTTTTAAATACAGAAAATAAATTTTCTAGCAGGTCTTATAAGTGTATTCTCATTGGTTTTGGTAATGTGCAAAAAGGTTATAAATTTGTAAATTTAGAAAACAGAAGTTTTCTTTTTTCAAGAGATGTTAAATTTTATGAGAATATTTTTCCTCTGAAATCAAAATTTGTTGATAACCGTCAAAATGATCACAGTAGTGAAAGGGAATTTTTTTATGTTTGATCAAATTTTTCAAAATGACCATAATGTCTTAAGTCCCAATGATGATGTGAGAGCAGCATATGATGGTGATGGTAGTAGTACAAGTGGCTACACTAGTGATCATAGTCCTACAAATGGAAGTTATACTTCTAGTAGAGATAGTGGTTCTAGTGAAGGTCCAAGTACTTCTGCAACTCCCATGGATAACATATCCTCTCCTGAGGGCAATACTTTTGTAAATGAAAACACTACTAGTTCTGTTCATATTCAACCTGTAAGGAGGACTTCCAGAGAATCTGTGCTTCCAAAAAAATTTGATGATTATGTTTTAGATGGAAAGGTTAAATATGGGATTGAAAAAGTTGTTAACTATTCTTTGCTTACTCATGAAAATATGTGCTTTACTACTAATCTTAATAAGTCTTATGAACCTAAATCATTTTATGAGGCTTCGCAAGATAGCAATTGGGTTGAGGCAATGAATAGAGAAATTGAAGCTCTTAATAGAAATAATACTTAGATTATTACTGATTTACCCTCTGATAGAAAACCCATTGGTAGCAAATGGATTTATAAAATTAAGTATAAATCTAATGGTGAGATAGAAAGGTATAAGGCAAGGCTAGTAGCCAAAGGCTACAGTCAAAAGGAGGGAATAGATTATGATGAAACTTATTCTCCTGTGGTTAAACATGCGACTGTCAGATGTATTATTACATTGGCTGTTCAAAATAACTGGCCTTTATATCAACTTGATGTGAATAATGCTTTTCTTTATGGTGATCTGAATGAAGAAACTTATATGAAACTGCCTGAAGGATATTTTTCTAAAGATGAAACTAAAGTTTGCAATTTAGTTAAGTCTTTATATGGTTTAAAACAAGCTCCTAGGCAATGGAATCATAAGTTAAATTCTGCATTAATTGAGCATGGTTTTGTGCAAAGTGTTTCTGATCATTCTTTATATGTTAAAAACATCAATGATGTTTTCATTGCTTTACTTATTTATGTTGATGATATTGTTGTCACAGGAAATAATTTGACTGAAATTGAGAACTTTAAGAGGTTTCTTAAAACAAAATTTATGATTAAAGATCTTGGTATACTTAAATATTTTCTTGGTATTGAAATTTTACCAAATAATTCTGGTATATGCATGAATCAAATGAAATATTGTCTTGAATTATTGAATGATTATGGGATGCTAGGGTGTAAACCTATGAGCACTCCCATTGAGGCTAACTTGAGTGTTGAAAATGTTTCAAGTCTAAAAGACAGATTGCTTACTAACATTACAGAATACCAAAAACTTGTTGGAAGATTAATATACTTAACTCTAAATAGACCTGATATTGGATTTGCTGTGCAAGTTTTGAGTCAATATATGCATGCTCCTCTTCAGTCTCATTTTAATCTTGCATTTAGGGTTTTAAGGTATTTAAAAGGTTCTCTACGGGAAAAGGAGTACAAATTGTTAAAAGTGATTCCTTTAAACTCTTTGCATATAGTGATTCTGACTATGCTAAATGCAAGCTTGATAGAAAATATGTCACTGGTTATTTGGTATATTTCTGTAATCCATTAGTCTCTTGGAAAAGTAAAAAACAAGCAACTATTTCTAGGTCTTCAGCTGAAGCAGAATATAGGGCCATGGGTTCAGTTGCTTGTGAAATCATTTGGATTAAAAACTTATTGCAAGAGCTTAATATTAATGTTGAGCTTCCTGTAAACTTGTTTTGTGAATAACTCTGCTTTACAGCTTGTAGCCAATCCTGTTTTTCATGAAAGGACCAAACATTTTGAAGTGGATGTTCATTTTATAAGAAATAAAGTGGCTACAGGCATAATAAAACCTGTGAAAGTTGAATCTAAAGTTCAACTTGCAGATATTTTAACTAAGGGTTTAACTGCAGGTCAACATGACCTTCTGGTAAGACAGTTAGGGCTTGTTGACTTATTTCAAAATAAGTTTGAGGGGCAATGTTCAAAATGATAGTTCATTTCAAACTTATTTTGAAACATTTATTTCTTTCTTACTTACTTGCAGTTTGTTCTAGTACTTTATGCAGGTATCTTGCTGAGATTATATGCTATGAAGATGGCAGTTAATAGCAGTTGGATAGATGCAGTTTTCTACAGCTTAATTTATTATTAATTTATGATTATTGCTAAAGTTGATGGAAAGAAGTATTTTGTGTTGATTCTTTCAACAATACAAGTAGAGGGAGTGAAACTGACTTTTTTGGAAAGTTGGGCTCAAGGGAGTATATAGCCCTAATCATCTCTCAGATTAGGGTTACGATCATATTTTTCATCTGCACATTGTTGGCTTCTTCTCTCATTCGTTTAAGCATATTTCTCCAGATTCATTCCTTGTTATTTTTCCTCTTTATTGAGTGATTTGTTGATCATTCCACATCTTGTGGCTTGATTTTGAGGTGTGTTTAGTTCCTGTATTTGCTCTATTCAAATACAGTTGATATTGTTTGAGTAATTAGGGTTGAAATCTTGTTTCTGGATTGATTCTTGTGTATAATCATTACAGATTGTGTAATTGTGGTTGAATAATTGTTGATTTTCATAATTTTACAAACACAATACAACATTTACAACAATGCTCTCTCCTCTACACTATAGTGTCACTGATGTGCGAGCACAGGTGTACGAAATACTATTATTTTTACTACGAAATACGATGAAATATTACACAAGTTTTATATAATTTATTTACAAATGGGATATATCTAAACTCTGCTACAACACTATAGGAAGTGTACCTAATGGCAGAGTAGTATAGTTTTTAGTAAGTCCGGTTCGTTCCACAGGGAGACGGCTTATTTTACACTATATTTTTATATAACTATATTTGTACAAAATATAAATATATATATTACAATTATTATTATTATAAAAGGGGGGTTTTACCGTTTAATGACTGGTTTGTCGATTTTATATTTTAAGCGAAGCGTAAAGTAAATGACGATATTTAACTAACGATAAAAGAAATAACAATGATTAAAATAACAATAAATAAAAGTACGAGAAAATATGAAATAAAATATATTATGCTTATTTAAACTTCCGTATTCATGATGTTTGACGTTTTGATTTTAATTTATTACCCTGGGTTAACTTTGTCCTGGATTATTTGATAAGTCCATCTGGTTTTGTCCATAATAGTCCATCGGTGATAATTATAAAGTGCGAGGGTCTTCGTCAAATTAACCTTATACCCGAAGTCAAATATTCCAACTAATTGGGGACTTAAACTGTAACAAGGTCTTAATACTTTGTTAATGATTACACCAGGTTATCGACTGTGTGTAATCCAAGGTTTTAATACTTTATTAACAATTATATCAATTTTCCTTTTATGTAATTCACCCATGTTTTAATGAGTCCATTGACTATTAATCCATCCCCGTGTCCGGTCAAATGAACGATTATTAGTATTTATAAATATTCCGCCCATCGTATCCGATCGAGTGTATGTGGTTATTTATAAATACGTCAAATTGTAATTCTCTATATTAAATTAACGAACTATCATTCAGTTAAACAAATATAAAGCCCATTAATAGCCCATAGTCTAATTTCCATAAGTGTCGGTCTTTTGTCCAAACCCCAATTATGGTCCAAAGCCCAATAACCCCGTCTTAATATTTAGCCCAACAATCACGATTACTTCGGCTCAAATAAGCATAATAATAACTTAAGTACGATACATTAATTTAAAAAGGAAGAACATGGTTTACAGTGATTATTAATCGCGTAGTGTTACAGAGACAGAGTTTCGACTTTAAAACTCGTAAAATAACTTTTACATTACCCAAACTAACCTAATATGAAACTAAACTATATTATATATATATTATATATATATTATTATTACAGAGGGAGTATTAACATTTTTTTTTGTCCTTTTGCTCGTCGAAACTTGTGGCTTTTATAGACCTGACCAGAAATTTGGGGCCATGCGATCGCATGGCTGTAATGCCCAAATCCAATGCGATCGCATGGCCAGGCTAGCATGCACTCATCCTTCATTTAAACATGGGCGGCTTGATTAAATATAATATATAATATAATATATAATATAATATATATAATTTTATATAATTATATATATATTATATTATATTCTTGTGCATAGTTGACTCATAATTTTAGGTCCGTTGTCTCGTGCGTTGATGCTCGGTTTATGTCTCGGTTCTGGATTTTCGAACGTCTTTTAGTACGCGTAGATATCTTGTACTTTGCATTTCGAAATTTGTAATTTGCACAAAAAATTATTTTCCTTAACTCCCAAAATCCGCGCAAGTCTTTTAACTCAATTTTTAGGACGCTTTTGAGTGCACTATGGCTTTAAGGACCCTTTTCCAATTTTAGTGGCACTTTTTCTTCAATTCTTTAATCTTCTTGCTTCGTCTTCGCATTTATTTATTTAAACGAATATTACATAAAAATAGAACAATAGCAACTAAAAGCTTTACATATTGGGATGATATTAAATCACACTTGAAATTAAATCACACGAATCACTTCTTTATTCATCACACTTTATACATTAGTGATTTTGATACGTCGGTATAAACAATGATAGTAACAATGTGGTTTACAGTCCCACATGACTATGAAAATTTAGATCCTTTAAGGAAATTGGATCTTTATGAAAACATTTGATCTTTTAAAAATTCATTCTAGCTTTTACCCTAGATAAGTTTTCCGGAATAACCCTTCACTGGTGTTTGCAAAATATTTTTGTGAGTTTTGTGGGTTTCAGATTTTAAAATTTTAGTTCAGAACTTGCAATTTTTTGTCACCCACTTGCTAACCTTTTATTAGGAAAGCAACACATCCAGTTTACTTGCCCCGTATATTACCTTTCGGTAAACTACCGTCCGGTTGTAAAGGAAAGCGTTGAACAAGCAACTGTTAAGGCAATGTCTAATGACATGCTTTTGATTATGGTCTACACCGTGTCAGATGCCATTACTATCCATTGTAGGAGCAATAGTAAAGATCACCATATAGTTTTTTCTGTCTGGCACAAGGTCATGTCTTCAACCATGCTATGCAACCACCGTTCTTACGGTTGACACCCGATTTGGTTCAGGTGACCTAATGAATTCCAGGTGAATTCCTAGGATTTTACGTTCAATGGTAATGAACGCATTGAAAATAGGTTTTCAGAAAACAAATCGGTTTGTAATTTTGATCAAAATATTTTCTCGTTCAAGCTTGAGTTTAGATATCATCGAATTTCATGAGTTTGTAATTCTCAATCTTTAAGGTCAATCTCAAGGATTGAGTAATATCAGGCTTAAAAGCTGATTTTTGATTTTTAAGGAGATTATCCTTTCTGGGGGTCTGATTCATTAGTCTTATCAAGCTAATTTGCACGGCGCCCTCCCCATTTTACGAGACAGATCCTCTCATGGTTAGGATAAGTCTGACCACTTGGCGACCCTATTTGATGCTGAGGTCCGTGGATTTCCAGTTGATTTTCGAGAAAACTTTTCAAGGTTTTTCGTAGACTCTATAACTGGTCTGGATGACAACTTCCTGACCTAAATCAAGAAGCGCATTTCTTTCTCGGAAGACTTTACTTCCTTTTAATGATGGAATTGATTCATAGTATAGATCCATCTTTTCTTTTATTTCATCGAGTAAAACAGTTAATTTAGTCCAAAACAAAAGCACCTGCAATAACTTTACCGAAACATGTGATAGATAGTTTTTAATTGAATAACTTGGTACATTCTCCCCACACTTGGCTTTTATTTCTTTCTTTCTTTGCCTTTTTATTCTCCTCTTTTCCATTTTAAATGAATTCAAGCATTTTAGGTTGTTTCTCAATTTATGTCCTTTCCGAGGTAACGATAATTTCAGTATTAACACCTAGTTTTTATCGTTCATAAATATGTATAAACATGATTTTGAATTCATTTAGTTGAAAATTTTTCAAATTTTCACAAAATTTGGCAAATAAACCAAGTGCAAACCCGAGAGAATTTATAACCTTTCCCCACACTTGAGATCATGCAATGCCCTCATTTGCATGAAATCAGACTATAATTATAAATTCATGAGGGTGATTAGTGTAGAAAAGTGATTAAAAATACCCAGTTTGTAATTTTAAAGCTCGTCGAATGATAGATGGCGTCTCATCATTCATTACTTTCGTTATTTTATCACACATGTTTTTCTTCAAAAATGGTTGCTTTTCTGAACTATTTGCTAATCTTTGAACATGCGTCTTTAACCCTTACTCATTGTGCATTTTTATTAACGAGTTATGCACTAACCCGAACCCCTAATTTAACATTAAGTGGGGTTAGACTTCCCCACACTTAGCTGACGACATGTGAAGTCGGTAGAATAAGTTCCATGAATTAAAATAGTGAGCCAGTTATTTACATCTCGGGTGGTGTATAATATATCAATGGGTTTAAAGTTTAGACCCACCCGATTTTCACTACTTAATTCTTTTTTAAGTGTAGCTTTTAGTAAATGAATATATCTCTTTTCTGGTTCTTGGTCAAATGGATCGATATACACCGACATACATACTTCTATAGGGTGGACAATTCCTAACATTTCCTTTCGTTCATTCTCGGGATCAAAGTTTTCACCTCTATTACCCAATTGGGTGAAATCCGAGGTGTCATTATCTATTACAGTTCGTAGTTCATCTTCGGTAGATGACTCGTTTATTGAGATTATTGGGTTGGAAGGTTGTGGAATTGTGAATTTCGGGATCGAAGCAAATTCTTCTTCATTAACGGTCCTTATCGGTCCCACTACTTTGGTCTCGGGGGTAAAATTTTCAACGTTATCGTTTTCCCAAGAGTACCAATTTGTCACCCTTACTTCTTCTTCATCCATTGATGGATCGATGATTTCGTCGGTAGAGGCTAATGTGTCGATATGTTGTGAAATTGGTAAATCTGAATAAAAAGTATCATCGGAATAATTGGTGATTTCGGAGCTCTCGAATTCATCAAAATTCGATGATATGAGATTTTCTTGCACACGACTCCTCAGATCAACAGGTGTGTAGTCTGATAGAGTTTCAGCTTGCCAATTTGCAAACTCTCTCATTTGTTCATTTTGAGCGTCAAATTCTTCGAGTTAGATTTTCATATAATCTAATAAATTTTCAGACACATAATTTTCCTTGTCATCTGGTTGTTGAGTTTGGATATATTCTTGGGAATAATCCCAATTTGAATTGTATTCCTCATAATCATTTCATTCAGGCTCTATGGGTGCATAATTTTTCATAGGAACATAATAATAATATTCCCATGTTGAGTGATAATCTCCACAGATTTCACAACCAGTTATTGTTTCATCATTCGTGATCCAGGATTGACTGAACGAATTGTCATCAACATCTATTTGAGAGTATTGATTAAATTGATTTCGGATGTCAGAAAAAGTTTCCAAAATATTCTCGAAATTTTCCATAATGCGCTTATTACCAAATTTTAGCTACAACGTGACGCATTTACTAATTATCCTATTAGTTATAAAACTAAAAATTATATAAGTTATCAAATTAATAGACTTTTCTGCTTTTGCCCACGTTTCGAATAGCCAATATATGCAGCAGGTAGCCAGGACCCTTTAAATCGGAAGCCCACAACTCGCCACTAACAAATCCAACTATTACTACGAGCCAGAAAATTTGAATGTCTATTAATTTAACCGCTTAAAATAATTTTTCGTCGAAATTTAAAGAAAATATAGAAAATTCGAGGTCCTAAAAACTAGAGCGTAGAAATGAGAAAGAAAAAGAGCGTCGAAAAATAAGAGTCGAAAAACAAACGTCGAAAAATAAAAAGTCAAAAAATAATAATAAGAAAGTAGCGCGTCGAAACTTAAAAGTTGCGTCTAAAGGTATTAAAGCTTAAAGGAATTCTATATCCAAAATCACAGTTACTTAATTAGGCACTAAAATCTATAAAATATTAAAGCGATAAGCGACGTCGTAAATTCTAAAGCGTCTAAATCTTAATCTAAAGAAAAAGTACTTACGGGATTTTACGGCAAGGCCTAAAAATCTAGAAATAAAAATAACTACGGCAAAATACTTGCTTAAAACTAATTACGAACGATAAAAATACAAATTACGTATTTAAACGATTAAAAAGATACGAAATATGAAAATAAAATTATAGTTATAAAAATAGAATTTTTATAAAAATATTATTTTTTTATATTATTATATAAAAGTATTAGTTTTATATATTTAATAATAATTATTAAACTTAATAATACTAATTAAAACTAAAATTAAAACTAAATTAAACTAATTAATATTTTAATTAACCCTAATTCCAATGATTTAATAATAATAATTCATTTAATCCTAACCCTAATCGTACCAGTTTAAGGATCAGACCTGTCAAGTCAGCTCATGCGATCGCATGAGCTGAGTGTTGTAATTCCATGCGGTCGCATGGCTTCGGATACCAGGCCACTTTGTTGGGCTGCTACAGTACGGCCCGTTTCAGTTTCTATTATTATTATTATTATTATTATTTTCTGAATATGATTTATATAAAATATTTATATAATAAAAAACTTATATTTTAAAATTTAAAAAAAAAAAAAAAATACCTTTTAATTTTATATATTTTAAACAAACTCTTAAAATATATATATATATATATATATATATATATATATATATATATATATATATATATATATATATATATATTCTTTTTAATGTTTTATATATTTTTTTATATAAATTACATTTTTACAAAAAAAAATATAGCGTTTCACCGAGTCCCCGGCAGCGGCGCCAAAAACTTGATGTACGAGCGGAGGTGTACGAAATACTATTATTTTTACTACGAAATACGATGAAATATTACACAAGTTTTATATAATTTATTTACAAATGGGATATACCTAAACTCTGCTACAACACTATAGGAAGTGTACCTAATCGTAGAGTAGTATAGTTTTTAGTAAGTCCGGTTCGTTCCACAGGGAGACGGCTTATTTTACACTATATTTTTATATAACTATATTTGTAAAAATATAAATATATATATTACAATTATTATTATTATAAAAGGGAGGTTTTACCGTTTAATGACTGGTTTGTCGATTTTATATTTTAAGCGAAGCGTAAAGTAAATGACGATATTTAACTAACGATAAAATAAATAACAATGATTAAAAGTACGAGAAAATATGAAATAAAAGATATTATGCTTATTTAAACTTTCGTACTCATGATGTTTGATGTTTTGATTTTAATTTATTACCCTGGGTTAATTGTTCTTTGTCCTGGATTATTTGATAAGTCCATCTGGTTTTGTCCATAATAGTCCATCGGTGATAATTATAAAGTACGAGGGTCTTCGCCAAATTAACCTTATACCCGAAGTCAAATATTCAAACTAATTGGGGACTTAAACTGTAACAAGGTCTTAATACTTTGTTAATGATTACACCAGGTTATCGACTGTGTTAATCCAAGGTTTTAATACTTTATTAACAATTACATCAATTTTCCTTGTATGTAATTCACCCATGTTTTAATGAGTCCATTGACTATTAATCTATCCCCGTGTCCGGTCAAATGAACGATTATTAGTATTTATAAATATCCCGCCCATCGTATCCAATCGAGTGTATGTGGTTATTTATAAATACGTCAAATTGTAATTCTCTATATTAAATTAACGAACTATCATTCAGTTAAACAAATATAAAGTCCATTAATAGCCCATAGTCTAATTTCCACAAGTGTCGGTCTTTTGTCCAAACCCCAATTATGGTCCAAAGCCCAATAACCCCGTCTTAATATTTAGCCCAACATTCACGATTACTTCGGCTCAAATAAGCATAATAATAACTTAAGTACGATACATTAATTTAAAAAGGAAGAACATAGCTTACAGTGATTATTAATCGCGTAGTGTTACAGAGACAGAGTTTCGACTTTAAAACCAGTAAAATAACTTTTACATTACCCAAAATAACCTAATATGAAACTAAACTATATTATATATATATATATATATATATATATATATATATATATATATATATATATATATATATATATATATATATATATATATATATATATATATATATATATATATATATATATATATATATATATATATATATATATATATATCAACCCTACTTTTACCGTTAAGTTGTTCGTTAATCACTTAACAACCCTATTCGACCTCTATGTCTTGCCATGTTAGTTAAACTTTCATGAACGTTTATGAAGTACTATTTTAATGTGTGTTACATATTACGTGTTTATATGCTTCGGTTTAAAAGTATTAGAAATCCCTATCTTAGAATCTCCGGTTGCGCTATTTTTAGCATATCTCAGTCATACGGACTCGAAATGAGGTGATTCAAAAGCCCAGACGTTCGTATTTTGATATCCTACAATATTATCTAATAAAAAATAGTAAATCACCTCCCTCCCACCCCTAGAACCGGACACCCCTCTTCCCAAGGTGCACACTTGCACAATTTCCTTGATTAAGTCTTCTAGCATGCTTGTTTTCACTTCATTCAACACCAAACACAAATACACACATATTCTCTCTAATTTGTCTCTCAAGAATCAGTACCATAACCCCCAAAAACATCACCATCCATCATCATCTTCAACCATCATCATCAAGATCATTACTTGCATTTTTAGTTCAAGAACACATTCATTAACTACAATCACTACTTGCATTTCTTCGAGCACACATTAAACCCTTGAACTTTTAAGCTCTTAGGCTGTAAGTAAACTCTAATACAACTAATTTCATCATTAATTAACTTACATATATCATATTATGCTTGTAAGAGTGTTGAATTACACATGCATTGCTTGCATGTGGCTTGCTGAAAATTTCCAGCAGTGAATCTGAATTTGCAACAGCTATAATCATTTGAAAAATTTACTTTTGAGTTAAAAGCTTTTCATTATGTTAAACTAAAGTTCAATACCTTTCTATCCATATAAGAACCATGCATAGATGATGAGTATAAGTACCTCATCTTCTTGAAACAAAAATGCATGTCTTGCTGAAAGAATTTCTGACCTCCGAAAGGTACTTGCATGTTTTCAATTTTTATGAATACTTACAGTCACATATGACTTTTGTTTTAGCAATAAATCTCAAAGACCTAATATCTCCAACGTGAACCATCTTCATTTGTGAAAGGAGATGAGAGATATGGCTAAACGAAACTAGTAATCGTTTTGTTTGTTGCTGAACAATTCTCAGATTTCAAGTCCGAGATATAAATAGCTATAACTACTTGATAATTTAACTTTTGAGTATAATACTTTTCTCCATGATAAAATATAGTTCAATAACTTTCTTTTCATGTAATATATATGCATGGATGATGAGTAGAAGTATCTCATCTTGTTGATAACATTTTGCATGTTCTGCTATTTGAGTTTTCTGACCATCAGCTAAAGATGGTGTACTAGACATTTTTATGTTTGTCTTCTGACCAAACATGCATGTTAATTGGGTAGAATACTCAATGACCTAAAATCTCCAACTTGAATCACCTTCAATGGTGAAATGAGGTGAGAGTTATGCCCAAAACAAAATGACATTCATGTTTGGTGTTGCTGAAATGCTGAACCGAAAATCTTATTCTTTAGTTTCGTGTATTAGCTGACCTTAATGTCATCGTTTGATGAGTTTAAAAGTTTTCTAATGTCTATTTATATGTATATCACTTCTGGAACAATCATGGTTCCTACATTTGGTATTTAAGTATGTTTCACAAAGATAGTTTAGTCAATGTGTCGGGTTTTGTTGTGCTGAAACGTTTGATGCTTCATCGCCAATAAAACATGACTAACAAGCCTAATATGAGATTATTGTTCAAATGACTTTTAATTTCAACTAAATAATCTAAATCTCAGAGGTGGATATGTTACATGAAGACATGAGACATGTGAGTTATGCCCTCCCGATGATCAATCTTCGTGTTTTGTTGTTTGATTTTGATTATTGAAACCATGCATGTTAAGAGTTTGCATTCTGAAACATTTGGTAAACACTTAAGTCACGTGCCTTGGATATTACTTAATTCCAGATGTTATACAACTCTTGGCTTTGGATTTGTATAAATTAAGTTTGTCATTTGATTTTTATGAACCGAGTAAGTTGAGTTCACCAACCGTCACACATTCTGACCACTACAGAAATGTTCACAATTTTGAGTAGCTTATGCTTAGAATTAGTGGGTGTGACTATATGCGTTGGAAAGCTAACTCAATAAGCTACGTCTCAGTATTCGAATGGTTTTCTAACTCTTAATATTCTAGGATATATGGCCGATGTAATACTGACTTCCAAATTAGTCCACTTTTGAACACTTATGATTAACTACTTAATTAAAAGTAACACTTGAACACGATTACAAGCATAATGATGACACATTTAAGAATCGAATTCTATATTTAATTACTTATATAGACATTGACCATCCTCATTTACCTTAGGACGCATACGGAACTTCCGCTATTGAAACCGGACACGAACTTGAGAACTGACCATTATTATACATTGTGAGTCTACAGTCCCACTTTTTCATATTTATTTTGGGATGAGAATACACGCTATTTATAAATGCTTTTACTTTTGACACGAGTACTATATACATATGAGTTATTGTTCAGAAATCCCTTAGCTTGAATACTTTAATTACCTTTTGGTAAGCGCGAACTAGATGAACGGATCTGTTAGGTTAGACAAGCCTCACCCTACTTTAACATGGGTACATATTCTTCGTACTATTTTACACTCGAACAAGTGTATACTAGATGGGGTAAAGGAAATCGCGTAGCTCTAAACTACTCGTGGTGTTAAGCTTTGTATTCATGTGCTCATAATAATGTATATGCTTTTACAATGTATTGTATAAACCTCGTTGTCTAATACTGATGATTAAATACTTAAACCTGTAGATTCACCAACATATTTGTTGACCCATTTTGCGTGTTGTTCTCAGGTCCATAGACGTTTAGCTTCCGCTGTTTCTAAGGTGCATGGCATTGCTTGTTGGGGTCCAGCATGTTTCTTAAAGACATCATTTGTTATTCGCATTTAAACTTTTGTATTGTTAAACACTGTTGGTTATGTATTACGGTTAACGTTGGTATTTTCTTTTGTATGTTGGAAATTCACGTTTGAAGTCAAATGTTTTAAATAAAATAAATGCGAATACTTTTGAAAAGCGTCTCATTAGAGGGCGTAACCGTTACTGTGGGACCCGATGATTAACACACCGTCGGATGGAATTTGGCGGGGTGTTATAGTTGGTATCAGAGCCAGGTTATAGGGAACTAGGTTGCATTAGTGAGTCTAATAGAAGTCGTTAGGTTTCACTTTTGAGTCTAGTCTATAACCGAGTCACTTTTTGCGTTGAACATAAGCATTGCCTTTCCTTACACTTATTTGACTTAGAATCATATACACATTATTAATTTTGTTAAACATGTGTTGATGTTAGATGTCTTCACCACGTCATACTACGTCAAATGACCCAGAGTATGAACACACGGAAATTGCCGGATAAGAACCCGAAGAATTTTCTGAAGAAGATCCCGAAGAAGAACCCGAAGAAGTTCCTGAAGAAGATCCCGAAGAAGAACCCGAAGAAGATCCTGAAGAAGAAACCGAAGAAGATCCTCAGGAGGACCCCGAAGAAGAAGAACTCCAGCAAGAACCCACTCCAGCATCACCTGTTGCACCCACCCCATCAGATATTGAGCAGAGTAGACCCTATGTACCCCGAAGACGCACTTCGTACACTCCGAAGAGAAGACTCCGTTTTTGTGGGTACGCGTGGATGCGCAGAAGACTAGCAAGGTGGAGAGATCAAGATGGTAATCCGTATAGGGGTATGATTGTGCCCCCGACGGTGGTTCGGGCGAACCCAGTTACTAGGGAACCGCCCCAACACACTCTACCCACTCTCATTACTCGCATTGCATCCCACGAGACTCAAATCCGTCTTTTAGAGGAGAGTGTGGATTACATGCCTTGTTCCCCTCAATACCAGTAAATTCGAGAAGATCTTGTGCACATTAGGGAACGTCAACAGAACCATCACACTGTCCTTCAGTATCTAGAAGACATAATACTTAGACATAATCACAGGTTGGCTGAGTTAGAACAACGGGTCAGTAGGATCGAAGAGTTAGAGCCGCGAATGACCACGATTGAGGAGAATATTGTGAGAGCAACTGCACTTGGAGACCAGTTTAACAGGTTTGGAGACCAGATGGACCGCGTTCGATCTGCTTTGGGGTTACTTGTTATTATGCGTGACGGTCCCAATCAACCTTAGTAGGATTTATATCATTTAGTCATTTAGTATATTACGGGCGATTTTGATATGTAAACTCTTGGTGCCAGTTGTGCCCGAATGTATTGTACTAAAATGCTTTATTGAAAGGATTTATGTTATGATATTATGGTTTATTATCTCAATGTGTTGTATTGTGAATAATTACTATTTGATATATGATCATCTATTGTGTTACGATTGATAGTTACATGTGTGAAAGGAACACTACTTATCACTACTGTCACTACTTAACACAACCCGTCACTACTAAGAATCCTCTATGATTTACTACTACTTACTAGGCATCACTACTCGTTGCTAGTATATTTTTATTGTGTTGTTTTATTGAATCTGATATGTTGTGTTACTCTGTTTTGAAGAACATGCCTCCCAAGGAATCCACAGCTGCTCAAATCAGAAGACTTGTTGCTGAAGGCATTGCAGCAGAAAGGGCTGAATTGCTGAGCGAGTTCAACCTGAATCGTGGAACCAACAACAACAACAACGGTGGTCCTATCAACAATAACAACAATGGCCATGGTGACCGAGGTGGATGTTCTTACAAGACGTTCACAAGCTGCAATCCACACTCATTCAGTGGAACTGAAGGACCGGTTGGTCTTAACAGATGGTTTGAGAAGTTGGAATCTGTCTTTCGTATCAGTGGGTGTAATGAAGCTGATCGCGTGGAATTTGCTACAGGAACACTGTCTGATAGTGCGCTTACTTGGTGGAATTCCTACTCGCATTCTTTAGGTCATGATCAAGCTTATGCTCTTCCGTGGGAAACCTTGAAACAAAAAATGATCGAGGAGTACTGTCCTCGTAATGAGATTAAGAAGATGGAACGTGAGTTTCGTGAGCTGAAGTTAGTCGGCACTGATCTTACCGGCTATAACAAGAGGTTTTTCGAGCTAGCGTTAATGTGTCCAGAAATGGTCACTCCCGAGACTCGTAAGATTGAACAGTACATTGAAGGTTTATCTGAGAATATACAAGGCGGTGTAACTACCTCTAAGCCAAGAACTATCCAAGAGGCTATAGATATGGCCAGTTTACTGTTGGACCAAATCATACAAAGGGGAAAGATTTGTGCGACTAGTGAGGTTAAGTCAAATGATGGCAAGAGAAAGTGGAAAGGTGGACAAGATAAGAACACGAACCATCAATAATTCAAGAAGCAGGAAACTCCAAGGAACGACACTGGCATCACTAATGCTAACTCAGGATATAAGGGGAAACAGCCTCAATGTCAAAGGTGTTGCAGACATCACTCTGGAACCTGTACTGCGATAATATGTGACAAGTGTAAGAAAATTGGCCATCTGGCCAAGGATTGCAAGGTTAATACCAAGAACTGCTTTGGTTGTGGGCAACCGGGTCACTTTAAGAAAGATTGCCCAAAGAACGACAATGCTGGACCTGCTAGGGGTAGGGCATTCAATATCAACTCCACAGAAGCTCGTGATGATCCCAAGTTGGTTACGGGTACGTTTTCACTCAATGATCAACCTGTTTATGTTTTGTTTGACACTGGTGATGATAAAAGTTTTATATCTAAGGATATTTGTCACAATGTTAAGAACCCTGTTTCTCCCTTAGATAACGTGTATTCCATAGAACTAGGGAATAGTAACTTGATGAGAGCCGATAAGATTTATCGTGGTTGTACTTTGAAGTTAGAGGGTAAGCCTTTTAGCATTGATGTGATACCTATTAAATTGGGAAGTTTTGACCTTGTGGTTGGAATGGACTAGTTAGCTGATAACAAAGCCGAGGTGGTCTGTGACCTAAAGGCTATTCGTATTCCTATTGCTGACGGTGAACCCATGATGATTTTTGGAGAAAAAAGAACAGTTCACAATTACATCTCATTAACTGCTTGAAAGTTCAGAAGTATGTGAGAAAGGGATGTATCTCGTTTATGGCCCACGTAAACCAAATTGTACCTGAAGAAAGAAGACCCGAAGATGTTCCTATAGTTAAGGAAATTCTTGAAGTTTTTTCGGAGGAATTACCTGGTCTCCCACCTCATCGAGAAGTTGAGTTTCAGATAGATTTAATGCCAGGAGCGGCACCGGTGGCTCACGCACCGTACCGACTTGCACCCCCAGAACTTCAAGAGTTGTCTAGCCAATTTCAAGAGTTGTTAGACAAGGGATTTATACGACCGAGTTCTTCGCCTTGGGGAGCTCTGGTCTTGTTTGTTAAAAAGAAGGATGGGTCGATGAGATTGTGTATCGACTACAGAGAATTGAACAAGTTGACAATCAAGAATCGGTATCCGCTACAGAGGATTGATGTCTTATTTGATCAACTACAGGGATCGAGTTGTTATTCGAAGATTGATTTGAGATCCGGGTATCACCAATTGAGAGTCAAAGAAGTTGATGTCGCGAAGACTGCATTTCGAACACGTTATGGACATTATGAGTTTACAGTGATGCCGTTTGGTTTGACGAACGCACCGGCAGTGTTCATGGACCTCATGAACCGTGTGTGTAAGCCATACCTAGATAAATTTGTCATTGTGTTTATTGATGATATATTGGTGTACTCCAAGAACAAGGAAGAGCACGAACATCATCTACGATCGATATTGACTATGCTTAGAAAAGAGCAGTTGTATGCAAAGTTCTCTAAGTGTGATTTTTGGTTACCAGAGGTACAATTTCTTGGCCATGTTGTAGGGGCCAATGGAATACAGGTCGATCCAGCAAAGATCGAGTCGGTTAAGAATTGGGAAACTCCAAAGACGCCAACTCAGATTCGGCAATTTTTGGGTCTAGCTGGTTACTACAGGAGGTTCATTGAAGGTTTCTCTACGATTGCTCGACCATTAACCGCGTTAACTCATAAAGGCAAGAAGTATGAGTGGTCAGAACCACAAGAAGCTGCATTTCGGTCGTTAAAAGAGAAATTAAAGACTGCACCGATATTATCTCTACCCGAGGGGAATAAAGACTTTGTTATTTATTGTGATGCCTCACGGCAAGGAATGGGCTGCGTGCTAATGCAACGAAATAAGGTCATTGCTTATGGATCGCGACAATTAAAGATTCACGAGCAGAACTATACTATGCACGACCTTGAACTAGGAGCTGTAGTCTTTGCACTCAAAATATGGAGACACTACCTGTATGGAACCAAGTTTACTATCTCCACTGACCATAAGAGTCTACGACACATTTTCGATCAGAAACAGCTCAACATGAGACAACGACGTTGGATGGAATTACTAAATGATTATGATTGTGAAATTGAATACCATCCTGGAAAAGCAAATGTCGTAGCAGACGCTCTGAGTAGGAAAGAGAGAGATAAACCTCTCAGGGTTAAAGCTCTTAACATAGTTGTCCGTACAAATCTCACTTCACAGATCCGTGAAGCACAACGAGAGGCCGTGAAGCAAGAAAATGTCGATGTTGAATTTCTTAATGGAATGGATAAGAAATTTGACATCAAGGAGGACGGAACACGGTACTTTGCTGATCGAATCTGGGTACCAAAGTTTGGTGGATGGAGAGAACTAGTGTTGGAGGAAGCACACAAGTCAAGCTACTCAATTCATCCAGGATCAGATAAAATGTACCAAGATTTGAAGGCATTTTATTGGTGGCCAAATTTGAAAGCTGACATTGCTACCTATGTCAGAAAGTGCTTGACTTGAGCTAAAGTCAAGGGGGAACATCAGAAGCCATCAGGGTTATTAACTCAACCAGAAATTCCCCAGTGGAAGTGGGAAGGTATTACAATGGACTTCATCACGAAACTGCCGAGAACGGTGGGAGGTTACAATACTATTTGGGTTATCGTGGATCATCTCACTAAGTCTGCACACTTCTTACCGATAAGAGAAACTGATAAAATGGAGAGGTTGGCTCAAGTTTACATTAAGGAAGTCGTCTCTAGGCATGGAGTGCCTATATCTATTATATCCGATCGCGACAGCAGATTCACTTCCAGGTTTTGGCAGTCATTACAGAAAGCAATGGGGAGCCGTTTAGATATGAGTACATCATATCACCCCCAGACAGATGGCCAGAGCGAGCGGACTATTCAGACTTTTGAGGACATGTTGCGAGCATGTGTCATTGATTTCGGAAACGAATGGGATAAGTACTTACCACTAGCTGAGTTCTCATACAATAACAGCTACCATGCGAGCATTAAAGCTGCACCTTTTGAAGCGTTGTATGGAAGGAAGTGTAGATCTCCCGTGTGTTGGAGCGAATTGGGGGATAGTCAGTTGACAGGTCCTGAGATTATTCAGGAGACAACGGAGAAAGTTCTACAGATCCAGGAATGATTAAGAACATCTCGGAGTCGTGAAAAGAGTTACGTCGATGTTAGACGAAAGGATACAGAATTCCAAGTTGGTGACAAAGTTATGCTTAAAGTATCACCTTGGAAGGGTGTTATACGGTTCGGGAAACGAGGTAAACTAAGTCCTAGATATGTTGGACCATTCGAGATAACTGAAAGAGTTGGACCGGTCGCTTACAGGTTGGAACTGCCACAAGCACTCAGTGGTATACACGACGTTTTTCGTGTATCCAACTTGAAGAAGTGCTTAGCCGACGAGAATTTGATTATTCCTTTAGAGGATTTGCGTATCAATGACAAACTTCATTTCATTGAAGAACCTGTTGAAATCTTGGGCCATGAGGTCAAACAGTTGAAGCAAAGCAGAATTCCTATCGTTAAAGTTCGGTGGAACGCGAGAAGAGGACCAGAGTTCACGTGGGAGCGTGAAGACCAGATGAGATTGAAATACCCGCAACTGTTTCCCAAGGAAACTACTTCAGCGGACGTTCACTAAATTTTCGGGACGAAATTTTCAATAACGAGTAGGTAATGTAACAACCCTACTTTTACCGTTAAGTTGTTTGTTAATCACTTAACAACCCTATTCGACCTCTATGTCTTGCCATGTTAGTTAACCTTTCATGAACGTTTATGAAGTACTATTTTAATGTGTGTTACATATTACGTGTTTATATGCTTCGGTTTAAACGTATTAGAAATCCATATCTTAGAATCTCCGGTTGCGCTATTTTTAGCATATCTCAGTCATACGGACTCGAAATGAGGTGATTCAAAAGCCCAGACGTTCGTATTTTGATATCCTACAATATTATATAATAAAAAATAATAAATCACCTTCCTCCCACCCCTAGAACCGGACACCCCTCTTCCCTAGGTGCACACTTGCACAATTTCCTTGATTAAGTCTTCTAGCATGCTTGTTTTCACTTCATTCAACACCAAACACAAACACACACATATTCTCTCTAATTTGTCTCTCAAGAATCAGTACCACAACCCCCAAAAACTTCACCATCCATCATCATCTTCAACCATCATCATCAAGATCATTACTTGCATTTTTAGTTCAAGAACACATTCATTAACTACAATCACTACTTGCATTTCTTCGAGCACACATTAAACCCTTGAACTTTTAAGCTCTTAGGCTGTAATTAAACTCTAATACAACTAATTTCATCATTAATTAAGTTACATATATCATATTATGCTTGTAAGAGTGTTGAATTACACATGCATTGCTTGCATGTGGCTTGCTAAAAATTTCCAACAGTGAATCTGAATTTGCAACAGCTATAATCATTTGAAAAATTTACTTTTAAGTTAAAAGCTTATCATTATGGTAAACTAAAGTTCAATACCTTTCTATCCATATAAGAACCATGCATAGGTGATGAGTATAAGTACCTCATCTTCTTGAAACAAAAATGCATGTCTTGCTGAAAGAATTTCTGACCTCCGAATGGTACTTGCATGTTTTCAATTTTTATGAATACTTACAGTCACATATGACTTTTGTTTTAGCAATAAATCTCAATGACCTAATATCTCAAACTTGAACCATCTTCATTGGTGAAAGGAGATGAGAGATATGGCTAAACGAAACTAGTAATCACTTTGTTTGTTGCTGAACAATTCTCAGATTTCAAGTCGGAGATATAAATAGCTATAACTACTTGAAAATTTAACTTATGAGTATAAGGCTTTTCTCCATGATAAAATATAGTTCAATACCTTTCTTTTCATGTAAGATATATGCATGGATGATGAGTAGAAGTGTCTCATCTTGTTGATAACATTTTGCATGTTCTGCTATTTGAGTTTTCTGACCATCAACTAAAGATGGTGTACTTGACATTTTTTTGTTGGTCTTCTGACCAAACATGGATGTTAATTGGGTAGAATACTCAATGACCTAAAACCTCCAACTTGAATCACCTTCAGTGGTGAAATGAGGTGAGAGTTATGCCCAAAACAAAATGACATTCATGTTTGGTGTTGCTGAAATGCTGAACCGAAAATATTATTCTTTAGTTTTGTGTATTAGCTGACCTTAATGTCATCGTTTAATGAGTTTAAAAGTTTTCTATTGTCTATTTATATGTATATCACTTCTGGAACAATCATGGTTCCTACATTTGGTATTTAAGTATGTTTCACAAAGATAGTTTAGTCAATGTGTCGGGTTTTGTTGTGCTGAAACATTTGATGTTTCATCGCCAATAAAACATGACTAACAAGCCTAATCTGAGATTATTGTTCAAATGACTTTTAATGTCAACTAAATAATCTAAATCTCAGAGGTGAATATGTTACATGAAGACATGAGACATGTGATTTATGCCCTCCCGATGGTCAATCTTCGTGTTTTGTTGTTTGATTTTGATTATTGAAACCATGCATGTTAAGAGTTTGCATTCTGAAACATTTGGTAAACACTTGAGTCATGTGCCTTGGATATTACTTAATTCCAGATGTTAGACAACTCTTGGCTTTGGATTTGTATGAATTAAGTTTGTCATTTGATTTTTATGCACCGAGTAAGTTGAGTTCACCAACCGTCACACATTCTGACCACTACAGAAATGTTCACAATTTTGAGTAGCTTATGCTTAGAATTAGTGGGTGTGACTATATGCGTTGGAAAGCTAACTCAATAAGCTACGTCTCAGTATTCGAATGGTTTTCTAACTCTTAATATTCTAGGATATATGGCCGATGTAATACTGACTTCCAAATCAGTCCACTTTTGAACACTTATGATTAACTACTTAATTAAAAGTAACACTTGAACACGATTACAAGCATAATGATGACACATTTAAGAATCGAATTCTATATTTAATTACTTATATAGACATTGACCATCCTCATTTACCTTAGGACGCATACGGAACTTCCGCTATTGAAACCGGACACGAACTTGAGAACCAACCATTATTATACATTGTGAGTCTACAGTTCCACTTTTTCATATTTATTTTGGGATGAGAATACACGCTGTTTATAAATGCTTTTACTTTTGACACGAGTACTATATACATATGAGTTATTGTTCAGAAAGCCCTTAGCTTGAATACTTTAATTACCTTTTGGTAAGCGCGAACTAGATGAACGGATCCGTTAGGTTAGACAAGCCTCACCCTACTTTAACATGGGTGCATATTCTTCGTACTATTTTACACTCGAACAAGTGTATACTAAATGGGGTAAAGGAAATCGCGTAGCTCTAAACTACTCGTGGTGTTAAGCTTTGTATTCAAGTGCTCATAATAATGTATATGCTTTTACAATGTACTGTATAAACCTCGTTGTCTAATACTGATGATTAAATACTTAAACCTGTAGATTCACCAACATATTTGTTGACCCATTTTGCGTGTTGTTCTCAGGTCCATAGACGTTTAGCTTCCGTTGTTTCTAAGGTGCATGGCATTGCTTGTTGGGGTCCATCATGTTTCTTAAAGACATCATTTGTTATTCGCATTTAAACTTTTGTATTGTTAAACACTGTTGGTTATGTATTACGGTTAACGTTGGTATTTTCTTTTGTATGTTGGAAACTCACGTTTGAAGTCAAATGTTTTAAATAAAATAAATGCGAATACTTTTGAAAAGCGTCTCATTAGAGGGCGTAACCGTTACTGTGGGACTCGATGATTAACACACCGTCAGATGGAATTTATATATATATATATATATATATATATATATATATATATATATATATATATATATATATATATATAATATTATTATTACAGAGGGAGTATTAATATTTTATTTTTTTGTCCTTTTGCTCGTCGAAACTTGTGGCTTTTATAGACCTGACCAGAAATTTGGGGCCATGCGATCGCATGGCTGTAATGCCCAAATCCCATGCGATCGCATGGCCAGGCTGGCATGCACTCATCCTTCATTTTAAACGTGGGCGGCTTGATTAAATATAATATATAATATAATATATATAATTTTATATAATTATATATATATTATATTATATTCTTGTGCATAGTTGACTCGTAATTTTAGGCCCGTTGTCTCGTGCGTTGATGCTCGGTTTATGTCTCGGTTCCGGATTTTCGAACGTCTTTTCGTACGCGTAGATATCTTGTACTTTGCATTTCGAAATTTGTAATTTGCAAAAAAAATTATTTTCCTTAACTCCCAAAATCCGCGCAAGTCTTTTAACTCAATTTTTGGGACGCTTTTGAGTGCACTATGGCTTTAAGGACCCTTTTCCAGTTTTAGTGGCACTTTTTCTTCAATTCTTTAATCTTCGTGCTTCGTCTTCGCATTTATTTATTTAAACGAATATTACATAAAAATAGAACAATAACAAATAAAAGCTTTACATATTGGGATGATATTGCGACTAAATATATGTTCATTTGGAGCACTATCAGTCACGTCAGCGTAATTACCCATACAACTCCACAACAGTACAACATTTACCATTTTCACAACAATTGGCCTTATAATGAAATCGGCCGAAAATAACATTGAAATGGTGTACCGTTAAGATCAACAACGATGGGACCTTGGGGAGTGTTGTGGTGTGGCACCATTCAACCCCTTATGAAAATTGGACACGAGCCTTTAATTTTTAGGAATTTCATATGAAATGTTGATGTCATTCAACTCTCAAATTCCATGAAACCACCAAACAAATTTATTACCATTTAATTTAATTTTAGAAACTAATTGAATTGCGTGTGCATATGTGTACATATTTTACATAACTTGCATGTATGTACTCCGCGCGTGTGTGTGTGTGTTTTATCAAATTGAGTTTATGATGTACATATTCTCTCTTTTAACAAAACAGAGTTAAGATGCTTCACAAAACGATTACAAAATATAGGGTGATGTATACCGGATGCTAGAGTGAACCACTTTTGAAGCATGAATTCAACTTGTTTATTGAAGATTGAGTTTGGAAGAAAACAATCATTTTGAGTGTTTCACAATGTCATTCACTACTAATTAACCACTATTTAATTATAAAATTCAAGATACCTTGATTGCTTATTAAACCATAACAACTTTGGTTTATTTTTATCCATTCTCGTCAGATTGTTTGAGTTTGATATATCTTCGCAGAACATTAGTGATCATGAAACATGTAGTATAATGCAAAGGTGGCGAGTTGAATCACTGCCCCATGTTCATTACACGATTTTCCTAAATGTCGAACGTGAGCCCAATTAGGGTGGTACTGCTAGAGGGTTAATTTTACCTTCTTTTTTCGATTTTGGTATGAGAAACTCAAGCTAGTTTATTGAATCACAAAACGCTCAAACTCAACCTCAAGCTAGTTTAAGCTCGGTTAAAATAAATCCTTGATGAGTTGAGCTCGAGTAGCTTGACTCAAGTACCGTCCAATATTAATATATAATATACTCCCTTCATCAGAATTTAATAGTCTCATTTTAACTTTTTTAGTATTTATATAACTACTTTGACTTAATATACACTACAAGAAAATCGACATATACGGTAGACACTTTTCCGGATGACATAATGTCGTCCAGAAAAGTCCACTAAACGAAAAAAAAAACTTGCTTTTTGGTCACCTTTTATGAAAAGATTGACCAGTATTTTTCCGGACGACTCAAAAAATAAAATATTAAATTCTCTTCGGCAACATCGAGTTCAGATTCAGAAACTTCGTCTACTATGTCGGATGCTCGTAGTCATGCTCGTCGCTAGTAGTTCAGATGCTTGTCCTTATTAGTGTGTTCTAATTTCAGTAAATTTGTATGATCTTCAATTAACGCTTGTAGTTGAAATGTGTTTTAATTTCAGCAACTTTGTGGGAAGTAAACAATCGGGGGGAAGCGGGGGGAAGCAAACAGTTTTTTTCTTCGTTTTTTGAAAAAACTTTGTTTACGAACATTATAGATTGGATGAAAATATGAACATTTAATAAAGACACTTTGTGATAAATGTTTTTATTTTGTCGGGAAAACGCTTGAAGAAGTAATTTATAACAATTATCGTGTTTTTCGAGCGTATGTTGAGGTTTTAGATATTAGAGTTTAGATATTAGGGTTTATAGGGTTTAGACATTAGGATTTAGAAATTTAGGGTTTAGGGTTTAGATTTAGGGTTTAGATTTAGGATTAAATTGAGTTTTTAACACGAACGGTTTAGAGTTTGGGGTTTAGGGTTTATGGTTTAGGGTTTGGGGTTTTAGGTTTTGGGTTTAGGGACTAAACCCAAAACACCAAACCCTAAACTCTAAATAGGGCTACATTTTACTTCACAAAACATGAAAAATAACGTTAACATTCTTCACGATCAATATTATCTTGAATGTTATTTTTGTCGATCGTTTTTCCGCCTAATAATAACATTCATCACGAAGTGTCTTTTTTAAATGATCATATTTTCGTGTGATCATGATGCCTGAAAAAAATTCCAAAAAAACGAAAAACAAAAAATTTTGCTTTCCCCCGCTTACCCCCGATTGGTTACTTCCCATTGATCCTGATATATATATATATATATATATATATATATATATATATATATATATATATATATATATATATAGGGAGAGGATCCTCAGAGAACTCAACTAAGGAGAGAACCCAGAGAACTAATTCAGACTCGATGAAATCTGAAAGGACCCGTTCATATACATTATAAACGATTCACAATAGTTGATTACATCGCGAGGTATTTGACCTCTATATGATACATTTTACAAACATTGCATTCGTTTTTAAAAGACAAACTTTTTTTACATTGAAAATTGACAGGCATGCATACCATTTCATAATATCCACTATCCAACTATAAATTGACTTAATAATAATCTTTGATGAACTCAATGACTTGAATGCAACGTTCTTCGAAATATGCCATGAAAGACTCCAAGTAATATCTTTAAAATGAGCAAATGCACAGCAGAAGATTTCTTTCAATCCTGAAAATAAACATGCTTTAAAGTGTCAACCAAAAGGTTGGTGAGTTCATTAGTTTATCATAATCATTCATTTCCATCATTTTAATAAACCACAAGAATTTCATTTCCAGTTCTCATAAATATCGTGCATGCAAAAATCATTCATATGGATTGAACACCTGGTAACCGACATTAACAAGATGCATATAAGAATATCCCCTATCATTCCAGGACATCCATCGGACATGATAAAACAACATCGAAGTACTAAAGCATCCGCAACCATAGATGGGGTTTGTTAGGCCCAATAGATCTATCTTTAGGATTCACGTCAATTAGTAGATCGGTTTACTAATTCTTAGGCTACCAAGCAAAAGGGGCATATTCGGCTTCGATTATTCAACCATATAATGTAGTTTCGATTACTTGTGTCTATTTCGTAAAACATTTATAAAAACGCATGTATTCTCAGTCCCAAAAATATATATTGCAAAAGCATTTAAAAAGGGAGTAATGAAACTCACCATACTGTATTTCGTAGTAAAAATACATATAATGTCATTGAACAAGTGCAAGGTTGGCCTCTGATTCACGAACCTAAATTAAGTATATATATTTATATGTTGATCAATATTTGTCTTAACAAATTAGGT
This sequence comes from Rutidosis leptorrhynchoides, assembly GCF_046630445.1. Lineage (NCBI taxonomy): Eukaryota > Viridiplantae > Streptophyta > Magnoliopsida > Asterales > Asteraceae > Rutidosis > Rutidosis leptorrhynchoides. The sequence continues at coordinate 612,266,560 of NC_092336.1, read as the reverse complement.
CAAGTCATAGTGTACCACAATTCTAATGCTCGAAACTAATATGCATAGGTCAACAAAAGTCAATTTGACTCAAAATGATTTCCAAAATCTATACATAATTAATATATAGTTTAAATGTCGTCGTTTTATATTTTTAAATATTTTTAAAAAAAATTATTAAAGTAAATAATATAATTCATTTATTAATAAATAAAATTTTATATTAAAATTTATATAATAAAATATACTTTTATATATATTAAGTAATAAGATTTATAGAGTTCATTTAATATCATAAAGATAATATAATAGGTATTATTAAAGAAATTTTATTACACGTATTAAATATGTTCGTATCACATATTTATTTGATAAAATAATATCCATAATAATAGTAAGTAAAAGTTTTATTATTTTATAATAATAATTTTTATTATTTTATTAATAAAAATATCAATATTTGTAATTACTAAGATGACATTATGATAAAATGATAATTCTAATTATGATAACTTTAATATTTAAGACACTTTTTAATATTATCTATAAAATAATAATTCTATTTAAAATGATAATAATAGTGGTATTTTATAATAACAATGACATTTTTATTAAAATGATAATTTTTGTTAAAATGATAGTTTTAATACTAACGATACTTTTAATAATAATAGTAATGATAAAAATAATAAGAACGATAATTTTATCTAAACTCATATCTTACAATATTTTAATTTCATTATGATACTCATACTCATTATTTCCTAATTGATTCATTTGATAGTTTTTAATTGTCTTTTATATCGCGTTCATTTTAATAATAATAATAATAGTAATCATAATAATTAAGTGTTACTAATATTAGTTTTAATTATAATAATACTAATAATAATAAATATTATGATAATATTAATACTAATAACTATTTTAATGATAATAATAATAATAATAATAATTATAACTTTAACGATAATAACGGTAGTAATAATAATAAAATAACAATTTTTAATGATAATACTTTCTATGGATAATGATAATAATAATGATCATAATAATAATAATAATAATAATAATAATAATAATAATAATAATAATAATAATAATAATAATAATAATAATAATAATAATAATAATAATAATAATAATAATAATAATTAGATAAAAAAATTATAACGATGATAATAACGACGATAATAATAATCATTTTTAATAATAATACAAAGATTCAATTGGCTATAACTTCTAATCTGTTCATCGAAACCATTCGATATCTAAATGAAAAGTTCTTAATTTTTCGCGAGCTTTCCAACGACATGCATATCTTATACCTTATCTCAACCGCATAGATAACTAATTCAAGATTCAACATAACCTATCTAAGGGCAATATCCAAAAGTACAAGCATGTATAATCCTATATACTCGAGCACTAGTCAGGGATACACTTTTAATATATAAAAGATAAGTTACGAGTGCTCACGTATCAATATTGAGATTCAATATTGCAGGAAAGTACGTAGACGCAACGGAGATGATAAACACTAGATTGACCTCACGAGCATACCCATGAACCATACCCATCACCTCCATAGCTATAACCCATAATTTTCTTAGCCCTATCCTACTCGAAAAACTCATTTTGAAATCACGCAGGCAGAACCCCTTGGTAATATTTTATGTATAATACATAATAATATCACTCCTAATATTACTAATAATAATAATAATAATATTAATATTAATAATCTTAATATTTAATAATAATAATAATAATAATAATAATAATAATAATAATAATAATAAATATACAATATAGAGAGAGTACGAGAGAAAGATGGATAATGAAATGAAAATGGAAACCAGTCGAACAAATTTATGGACTTGACCTCCCCTCCCCTACCATGCGATCGCATGGTTTATGAGAGTGGTGGCCATGCGATCGCATGGCACCTTAGATCCCTTCACATTTGATTTAAAACGTGTTGCCGACAGTTTATTTATTATTATTATTATATATATATTATATTTAATTTATATAATTACTTATATATTATATTATATTTACGTTCATGGTAAAAATATAATTTTTACTCAAATGACACGGACGTTGACACTCGACTCATGTACCACTTTCGGTTTTTTGAGAACACTTTCGTACGTTTAGAAAACTAGCCTTTTACGTTACGTAACATGTACACTTATTAATAATTTGACTTTACTCATCAAAATTTACCTTATGATAAATGTAACCTATAAAATTGAGTGTTGTGGTAATTTACTTCTATAAATCAGAGTCTCGTAGTTTATAAAAATGTATCATTTTAAATCATTTGTTAAAATATTATATTTTGTTACTTGTATAATATATATATATATATATATATATATATATATATATATATATATATATATATATATATATATATATATATATAGGCTCTATTGAGTCGACAGCAATCGTCGATTTATTGGCGACTTGACTGACTCTTAGAGCCTAAATTAAATTCCAGGCAGGATTTAAAACCCATGGAAACTTGCTTCTACCATTTTCATGGCGTCTACTTATTTTTATTTTATTATTTTTTATTTTAAAAAAAAACTTTTTCCTAATTAAAGGCCGGAGGTCCTCTCGGAAGCAATCTCTTTATCCGTCGAATAGAGAGAGGGATGACTTTCTCTACTTTTGAGAGTGTTTCACTCTGGGTGAAGAAATGACTTGTCTTTATTCTCGGAAAGGGGAAGGATTGTCTACATCTCACCTCCCCCATACACCACTCATGTGGTATTGGGTTTTGTTGTTGTTGTTGTTATTGTTGTTGTATGTGTATATATATATATAAATTCTTCAGAAGTCATATACAAATTATCCTATAAAATGTCCTAATTAATAAAGTTCTTTTTAAACTGAAACGTTTTTATACATTTAAATCAAATATGATAACTTTATTTTTCTAAAACTAAATATATAAAATAATCATTTTATTAAAAGGTTAAAATAGAAGAAGTTGTTATATCGTAAACATGTTTTAGAAAAGTAAGATTAAATATACTCTTAATAGATTTCAAGTTTTTTAACGTTTGTTGGTGCAACGTGATATAACGTCTAAAGGTTAGATAAACATATAAAATCATTTTAATGTAAAACGTTAATTTACTTAACTTGTCGATATCCATCTTCTAAGTTATCTATATTCTACAATTTTACTTCCACGTTAATTAATATACAAGTTTAATAGTTTATCTTATCAAAAGTCACGAGACAATTATTGTAAAGCATAAATTGAAAAATCAAACGGGAATCTCCACTAACCCTTGTCTAGTTCCCGTTAATTGACACTTTTGTTCCTTCTAATAAATCACTTTACCAATTATTCCGAATACCGTTAAAAAGGAAAGGTTTGCTAAATCAAAAGTGGACCTCTCAACAGAGACTCTTAATGATTCACCTGTAGCGACCCCGACAAATCGTCAAGTGACGGCGTCGGCTACGTGGGTCCCATTACCTGATTATAAGTCTTTAAGATAAAGTTTGACCAAAATATGTCGCCTTCATTTCAAAATAAAGATTGTTTCAAAGTTTACAAGAATTGTTCAACCAAAAGTTAAGTTACAACGTTATAGATACGATTGAAATCTAGGCGACACGGTTTAAAGTAAAGTCAAAAGACGCTCCATGAAATGCATGTATACTCGACATCGGATGCAAGTATCAAATAGTAAGCGGAAGCATGTTTCACATATCGTGCAAGACCTGAGAAAAACATAGAAATCTGTCAACGAAAACGTTGGTGAAATCATAGGTTTAAGTAAGTAAGTACAAGTGAACCACAAGATTTGCATCAATGAAATAATAGTAATACATTCCAAAAGTTTGTTTCACGAGCACCCAATTATCAAAGCTTAACATTCCTTCCATTGTATACCCCATCACTTAGTGCTAGAACAAACACTGATTCTCGAAAATATATTTCATCCGTAGACGGTAGCGAACCGTCAAGGATGAGGGTTGTCAACCCATATGGCCATATAACATAAGTTCTCGCTTACACCCGGCAAGTGTAACTAATGATAATCGAATTGAGGATTTTTGTTCTAAACTCGTATGTAGAATGTTTGTTTTCCCGTTCTTGTGTTCACTTAGTTCAAAAGAATCGTTTATGTTTTCTCATCCCAAATATAAGTTCAAAAAGAGTAAAAGTGGGACTATGATCTCACCTTTGATTGCAAGAGTAAATAAGTACTTCAACAAGTAACGTGCGTAAAGAACAACGCTAGTCTCGACCTAAACAAATAGGTTGTATCAATAACGGTAGTCACGAAGGGTCAAAGTTGTTCAATTAGTCCTATGGCTCGACACGACTCGATTATGTAGCATGTGAAGCAAATTGTCAAGTTTCATGCAAGATACAAGTATAAAAGCATGTTAGGAAGATTGCATAATTAATTGATTAAGTTTGACAAAAAGTCAAACTTGGTAGGGTCAAAGTCAACGAAAAAGTCAACATGTTCGGGTCGGGTCTCGGACAAATTTTCTATGCTAGTTATTCATATATAAGCATGTTAGAACAAGTTGCATGCGAATTGGAAGTCTAAAACATGGCAAACATTTCACGTGAAACGGACATTGGAGACAGAAGCTGGGCACGGCTTATGCCGCGCCGCGGCCAGGCCTGTCGCGCCGCGACAATGGCCGTGGCCTGGTCCCAGGCCTGTTTCACTTGTTCAAGACTTGGTCAATTTTCAAACAAACGCAAAACTCAAACCGTAAACAACTAGAAGACGTATCTTATACCGTTGGAAAGCTCTTTTGACAAGGAACACAACTAAACATGTTTCACCAAACAAAAACATCATTTATAATAGCCGAAAACTCATCAAGTGATCATTAAACGTTCATTTTTAAGGTTTCAAGTTCTTCAAATGCAATTTGAGTTTCGGGAAACCAATTCACACATATAATATGCCGTTTTGAAGGTAATGAAACATACATTACAACTAAACACTAATAATTAACATTCCATGGCATTCAAGCATCCAAAAATTCATGTCAAGAACTATCAAACCCTAGTCAAACATCTCAAAATCAATAATCATGTTTTTGGAGTTTCCTTAATCAACCTATACATCAAAATGAAGCTAATGATACTAGTAACACTTTTAAAACATGCACTTTAACAATCTAACAACATATGATCATCCAAAATTCAAGAACAACACACCAAAATTCAAGTTCATGCTAGTTACACTAAAACAACGAGATCGAGCATATAAATCATATATTCATGTTAGACTTGAGCCATAGACACTAATTAACACTTTTATAAGTTAAAAACATCAAGAACACAAAATCTAGTGATTTTAGAAAGTTACCCAAATGAGATGAAGTTGGTACCAAAATGAAGAGGATGAAGAGAGGATCACGAATACGTAATTTGTTTTGTTGCTAGCTCCCTAAACCGAATTTAGATGATGATTTTGTGTTTGAGGTTTTGAGAGAATAAAAATGGAAGTAATGAAATGGGGAGGTTGGAATGAATGGAGGAGGGTGAAGGTTGACTAGTTGACCTAGTCATCTCTTTGCCCTCTTGGCAAGTTTAGTCCCTTAAGTTTCAAAGCGGGTGCGGGAATTAACCAAACGAATATTTTAAAAACGCTCAAGTAAACGAGTTATGTTATAATTAAATAACGAGAATATTATGAACGTTCGTCAACGGAAACTACGAATTTAAATAACAAAGGATATTATTTAAAAAAAAAGACAGTGTTAAAAATAAATTTAACGGAAAAACGCGGGATGTTACATTACCTACACCTTAAAAGAAATTTCGTCCCGAAATTTAGTTGGAAGTAGTAGTCGTTGTTTCTTCCTCGAGATCTTGCGTTGTCGGTTCTACGAATAAGTGAAGGTACGTTCTTGAGGGTTCTCATGAATTTGGATAGTCAGGGTTTTACGTTGCATTAAGGTTCGGTTTTTACGATCTCCGGTTTCAACTGGTTTTCCTATGAAGAGAAGTTTGTCATCGATAGTTGATGTATCCAGCAGGATTGCACGTTCCTGTTCCGCAGGACACGTTTCTAAGTTTGTTACACGAAATGTAGGGTAAACGGAAACTTAATTGAGTCGGAAGTTCTAAACGGTAGGGAGCGGTTCCAATACGCCCCAAGGTTTCAAAAGGGTTAACATGTCGCGGGTTTAACTTTCCCTGATTCCCGAAACGGATTACACCCTTCCAAGGTGCGGGTTCTCAATATTACGCGGTTACACACTGGGATTTGTGAGGTTCTCCTCTAAGTTTGGTATAACTCTTCTGGCGACAATGGGTTGTCTCGAGCCCTTCTCGGACTTGAACGATCTCAATTGTTGTTTCTTGATGGAGTTCAGATTTCGGTGGTTGATGCTTTGGATAAATGAACAGGGGTATGACATTAGCGGTCATATAAGGTTTCGAAAAGTGCGCGTGAACACACGAGTGGTAACTACTGTAGTAAGAGTGATCTACTAAAGGTGACAATACGAGTTTGTGAGATGTCTTTCCAAGACGTAAATCGTTCGTTTGCTCGGTTCGTCAGTTTGTGGGTGGTACGCGGTACTCATGTCTAAGCAGGTTCCCAAGGTTTCTTGTAAAACTAGAAGTGAAACGAGTATTTCGATACAGAATAATTGACAAAGATACACCGTGTTGGAATAGAATCTCTTAAGATACGTTTGAACAAGTTAGTTAGGGTTCGAAAAATGTTCGTTAGGACTATTCACCCTCGTGGCGAATACTTATGTAATATGAGGAGTTTCTCTATCCATGGAGAAATGTTACAAGGAGTTTCTTTAAACGGAAATGCGAACGGTAAAGATAGTAGTGAAATGAGGACTTAGAATAGGATGAGTTTACATCTCGAGGTTGCTATAACGTGCCTCTAGTTGTCAAAAGTTGAAGTCTGAAAGAGAAACGAGGTAGTACACGTAGTTGTATAGTTCGGGGTTGAATAATAGTTTACCGATTATCAGAAACACAAGGGCGTTAAGTCAAAGAAGAGTGAAGTATCGTTGGATTGCGTGTTATCTTAATTTCCAGTAATATCAGACGGTAACGGTGAAATAACAGAGGTATGTAGTGTGGTACGTGATGACGAGAAGTTTGCTCGGATCCACAATTTAGTATTCGAATTCTTCGTGTAAAATAACGAAATTTTTTTTTTTTTTTTTTTTTTTTTTTTGAGAGAGTATGCCTTTCGGCGTTCAAATAAAAATATTTCCATGTTCGAGTTCCCTCTGTTGCTATACGATTTTAACTAGAAATGTTGGTGTGAAGAATCACGCTCAAGGTTCGAACACGGAGAGGTTTAGAGTTTTCCTTAGTGAGTTAACGAGTTTAAAAGTAGTGTAACACGAGAAAAGTCAGAAATGAATCTTCGGTAATAACAGACGAGATCTAAGATTTTTACGAATACAAGTCCGAGTTGGTAGAGTTTCCTGATTACATGTGGCTTGATTTCGAGATTGATTGTAATGCCTTGACCATTGACATCATGGTCTAGAAAATTGGACTTCGTTCAACAGAAATTCTCACTCGGAGAATTTGGTATAGAGTTGCTCTTTTCTCAAAAGTTCGAGCGTAAGATGGTGATGTTGTTCGTTTTCCTTCTTTACTTAAATAAGTTAAGATGTCATCTATAAATACGATAACAGATTAGTCTATATGAATTTGCATACGCGGTTCAAGAGGTTTATGGATACGGGCGAGCCCTAAATAAATCAAACGGTACTAAGAGAGTTTTACAACTAACGTTGCGAGTTCGGAAAGTGGCTTAGGAGACATCGTCTCACTTAACCCCCAATTGATGATAACCGGAACGGAGGTCGATTTGGAACATACGGGATTCGTGCAAATAATCATGAGGTCATGGATACGAGGAAGAGGGTATCGGTTTCCAACCGAAAATTACTCAGTCCACAATAATCTATACAAGATGATGGGGAAACATTTTTTTTTTTTTTTTTTTTTTAAACGAATAGGTTCCGAGCTCCCTAGTTCTATAGGTGTCAAGTCAAAAGTCTTAACGTATATCCTCCAATAAAATTTATAGGCACACAATATTTTCCGTTGGTCACTTAAATTGCCTAAGTAGTGTCTAGGGGAAAAAGGTGGAATATAAAGAGCACGAGTCAAATCCTTGGTTATAAAACGTCTAGCGGTAATCGAATCGAACAAGTATGAAATATACGGTTTGTTGTGAAGAAACGTACCCGTTACTAGTCCATCGTCGTTCCGGGCATCCTTGGTGTCGATGTCGAAGGTTCAACGGCGTGCGTTGGGGTTGATTTTCTTATTTGGGCACACATTCCTAAAATGACCCAGTTGGCCACATTCGAAGCAAGCACCCGTTCTGTGTGCGTTGGGCATCTTTCGAGCGACGGGTCCTTGGCGCCGGTGGCGAAACCTGCCACATCCTTCAAAGTGATGTTTGTGGCATTCATCACAAAAAGGCAGTTTTCCGGCATAGCCTTTCTTGTCGTTGGAGGTAAAAGGCTTCTTGGCGGGGTTGTTGTTATTGTTGTGGTTGCTTGATTGAGAGGCTTCCCATGTTCTTTTGTTGTTACTCGGGTGGTTCTCGACCATTGGTGCCGGTGCTTCCATTTCATTCACCGTTTCTAAGGCTTGGCGGGCCATTGTTAAAGCCTCTTGTAGGTTAGTGGGTTGAGATGTCATTACCTTGTGTTGAATGCTCTTAGGGAGGCCATCCATGTAAAGTTCGACTCTTAGGGATTCGGGAGTCATGAGAATTGGACACATCGAGACTAGTTCGGTAAACCGTTGATTATAAGCCTTGAGGTCATTTCCGGCCGTTTTTAAATTCCTTAGACCCTGTTCGAGCCTTCGAGTCTCGTCGCGCGGGAAGTATTCGGTGATCATTCTTTCTCTTAATTCGGTCCAAGAGAGTGTGTGGGCTTCATCGCTTCCCACTAATTGTACATACGTGTTCCACCATGAGAGAGCAATACCGGTGAAAGTGAGGGTGGAAAACTTGACCTTATCTTGGTCTCGACAACCGCTTGTGTTAAAAACGGTCTCCATTTGTTCAAACCATCGGGTGAGAGTAACCGGTCCCCCGGTTCCATTGAAAGTGGGAGGATTGTACTTCATGAAGTTCTTGTAGGAGCAACCTTCGATTGAATTACCGGCTCCATGATTGTTGTTGTTAGAAAAGTGATCGGCCACGGCCGTACCCACGGCGGTGGTTATCATTCGTTGAAGAGCTTGTTCTAGAGTTTCGAGAGGAGTATTTTGTTGACCTTGGTGAGCCATTGTTCCTTCATGAGACAAGAATATCGTTGGTTAGTATTTTCAACAATACTAACCGTGGCATGGAATAAGGATAGAGAGAAAATTTTCCTTGACTCGCCTTAAATTCTCTATGTCATAATGTCGGAACGTCCATGTGAATCACCGTAATATAATCCCGGAAATTATATTACCCTGATTCTCATGTGCATTTAACATTACTTCATAAAGTCAAGGTGGCGCACCAACAAAATTTATCAACGTAAGATCAAGATCGAATACGAGTTAGATATGATAGAAGAGTTCGAGTATAAATGCACAATTAGTCAAATAATTCCTACTTCAGTCTATATGCCGGTTGTAGTCTAGATTCACCTATGTACCCTATGACTCGGGGTGAACACAAATGAACTCTAAATCCCTACAACCAAGGCTCTGATACCACCTGTAGCGACCCCGACAAATCGTCAAGTGACGGCGTCAGCTACGTGGGTCCCATTACCTGATTATAAGTCTTTAAGATAACGTTTGACCAAAATATGTCGCCTTCATTTCAAAATAAAGATTGTTTCAAAGTTTACAAGAATTGTTCAACCAAAAGTTAAGTTACAACGTTATAGATACGATTGAAATCTAGGCGACACGGTTTAAAGTAAAGTCAAAAGACGCTCCATGAAATGCATGTATACTCGACATCGGATGCAAGTATCAAATAGTAAGCGGAAGCATGTTTCACATATCGTGCAAGACCTGAGAAAAACATAGAAATCTGTCAACGAAAACGTTGGTGAAATCATAGGTTTAAGTAAGTAAGTACAAGTGAACCACAAGATTTGCATCAATGAAATAATAGTAATACATTCCAAAAGTTTGTTTCACGAGCACCCAATTATCAAAGCTTAACATTCCTTCCATTGTATACCCCATCACTTAGTGCTAGAACAAACACTGATTCTCGAAAATATATTTCATCCGTAGACGGTAGCGAACCGTCAAGGATGAGGGTTGTCAACCCATATGGCCATATAACATAAGTTCTCGCTTACACCCGGCAAGTGTAACTAATGATAATCGAATTGAGGATTTTTGTTCTAAACTCGTATGTAGAATGTTTGTTTTCCCGTTCTTGTGTTCACTTAGTTCAAAAGAATCGTTTATGTTTTCTCATCCCAAATATAAGTTCAAAAAGAGTAAAAGTGGGACTATGATCTCACCTTTGATTGCAAGAGTAAATAAGTACTTCAACAAGTAACGTGCGTAAAGAACAACGCTAGTCTCGACCTAAACAAATAGGTTGTATCAATAACGGTAGTCACGAAGGGTCAAAGTTGTTCAATTAGTACTATGGCTCGACACGACTCGATTATGTAGCATGTGAAGCAAATTGTCAAGTTTCATGCAAGATACAAGTATAAAAGCATGTTAGGAAGATTGCATAATTAATTGATTAAGTTTGACAAAAAGTCAAACTTGGTCGGGTCAAAGTCAACGAAAAAGTCAACATGTTCGGGTCGGGTCTCGGACAAATTTTCTATGCTAGTTATTCATATATAAGCATGTTAGAACAAGTTGCATGCGAATTGGAAGTCTAAAACATGGCAAACATTTCACGTGAAACGGACATTGGAGACAGAAGCTGGGCACGGCTTATGCCGCGCCGCGGCCAGGCCTGTCGCGCCGCGACAATGGCCGTGGCCTGGTCCCAGGCCTGTTTCACTTGTTCAAGACTTGGTCAATTTTCAAACAAACGCAAAACTCAAACCGTAAACAACTAGAAGACGTATCTTATACCGTTGGAAAGCTCTTTTGACAAGGAACACAACTAAACATGTTTCACCAAACAAAAACATCATTTATAATAGCCGAAAACTCATCAAGTGATCATTAAACGTTCATTTTTAAGGTTTCAAGTTCTTCAAATGCAATTTGAGTTTCGGGAAACCAATTCACACATATAATATGCCGTTTTGAAGGTAATGAAACATACATTACAACTAAACACTAATAATTAACATTCCATGGCATTCAAGCATCCAAAAATTCATGTCAAGAACTATCAAACCCTAGTCAAACATCTCAAAATCAATAATCATGTTTTTGGAGTTTCCTTAATCAACCTATACATCAAAATGAAGCTAATGATACTAGTAACACTTTTAAAACATGCACTTTAACAATCTAACAACATATGATCATCCAAAATTCAAGAACAACACACCAAAATTCAAGTTCACGCTAGTTACACTAAAACAACGAGATCGAGCATATAAATCATATATTCATGTTAGACTTGAGCCATAGACACTAATTAACACTTTTATAAGTTAAAAACATCAAGAACACAAAATCTAGTGATTTTAGAAAGTTACCCAAATGAGATGAAGTTGGTACCAAAATGAAGAGGATGAAGAGAGGATCACGAATACGTAATTTGTTTTGTTGCTAGCTCCCTAAACCGAATTTAGATGATGATTTTGTGTTTGAGGTTTTGAGAGAATAAAAATGGAAGTAATGAAATGGGGAGGTTGGAATGAATGGAGGAGGGTGAAGGTTGACTAGTTGACCTAGTCATCTCTTTGCCCTCTTGGCAAGTTTAGTCCCTTAAGTTTCAAAGCGGGTGCGGGAATTAACCAAACGAATATTTTAAAAACGCTCAAGTAAACGAGTTATGTTATAATTAAATAACGAGAATATTATGAACGTTCGTCAACGGAAACTACGAATTTAAATAACAAAGGATATTATTTAAAAAAAAAGACAGTGTTAAAAATAAATTTAACGGAAAAACGCGGAAAAAGACAGTATTATGAACGTTCGTCAACGGAAACTACGAATTGACACTTTTGTTCCTTCTAATAAATCACTTTACCAATTATTCCGAATACCGTTAAAAAGGAAAGGTTTGCTAAATCAAAAGTGGACCTCTCAACAGAGACTCTTAATGATTCACCGTACCTGATAAATTAATCATTTGATATTATCTTCTAATTCCATCGATAAACATATTGAAACAAATACGTTCATGTAAAGTATTATACGTTTAATACTTTGTTAATATATCAAGTTATAATATATACACATATATATATAATCATATCCGTTCAATTTAATGGTTCGTGAATCGTTGGAACTTGGTCGAGGTTTAAATGAATGTATGGACACAGTTTAAAATTCTTGAGATACACTTAACAAACTTTGCTTATCGCGTCGGAAACATATAAAGATTAAAGTTTAAATTTGGTCAGAAATTCCCGGGTCGTCACAGTACCTACCCGTTAAAGAAATTTCGTCCCGAAATTTGATTGGGATGGTCATGGCTGACAATAAATATGTTTTCATGACGCATATAAGCTGAAAATTAGGGTTTTATCATCATTAAGTAATATGGATAAAACCTTTTGATTTTGTGAAGAGTACGAGTGGAGCTATCACCAAAAGAGTGTAATGAGTAGGTATAGATTCGTCATATCTTTTGACGTAGATAGAATTGATTTTTAAGTTCAAGAGATTTGGAGAAAATCTTCGTAATAAGATTTGATTAAGGAAATTAGGATCCGCTTTAAATGTGATCATCCATTTTGATTGCTCTGTCGGATGTTTTGCTATAAATTCCACCTCCTTCGTTTCCTTACAACTCACACCTTCTATTCTTTCTCCCTCAACTCATATTTTAAAGCATTTGTCAATATGCTTCATCCGGTTCTGCTTCATGATATATTCCTAACCTTCATATCGGTCATTTTTCTTTTTCTTCTACTGTCGGAAGAATCTATTTACTTCTATTATACACTTAGTTTTATAATGTTTTTAGTTCTCCTGTGCCTTTATATTGCTATATGTATTGATATATATGGTTTATAATTTCGGGGTGGTTGTTGGGTTTTATATTTTCTCTTATATTTCAATGTCCCTGCTTCTGTCTCCCATAATCATTGTCATCTCCAGTTAATGATTTCTTTTATTTGCTGCGATTTATTCCTCAATTTCTATTTCGGAGCTTTGTCCTTTCGTTTCTTCTTCTTGCGATTAAGTGCCGCTTGTAATGGTCCAGAATTCACATATATGAATTTCGGAATGAGCATTATTAATGTTCTAGGAAGGAAATTGTAATGGCACAATCTTGACTTGTCAAATTACCAGAATACCTCAGATAAGATCGAATCATCAAGAAAATATTTTCTTGATATTTTTAGAGATTAAGTAGAATACATGAGTCGTATATCATGGCATATGATGATGTTATGATCTGTGAATCATCACGTTTCATTTAAAAACTCAGCATGACTTACTGTAATATAATCACGTTGATCAAGTGTCATTATATTATACTAACTCATGCTTCAGCTCCCAACACTACTTCAAAAGTATTCCTATTTTAAACTCAAATGTTTCAGAATTTAGAAACTAAAATAGTTTCTTTTATGATGTAATACAGATAGCGCGAAGAAGTAAATGATTTCATATAAGAATAATTATGAAAATATCTTCAGAAATATGGAGGATATTTATAATGAAAGATACAATGATATCTTAGAATTTCTAATATCAGAGGATGATCAAGAATATTATCCGCAGGGGTTTAAAGTCAGGAGCAAGGTATTCGTTAATGACTTCAGCAGGTACTGAATCATTTGGATCCTTTGAAGTCAGGTTCAGTCTTTATGATTTGTCCACAGCCTCCTTCATACTTTGCTCAATCCGGTTTCCAGTTCCAAGACTTCTCTTTTTCTGCGTTTTGCCAGCACAATATTCATTATCATCAATCTTTTTACTGTTAAGGTCGTTTTATAGTTTTTGCTGCTTCATCAACATTTCGAGAACTATTCCGCAGTTCAGGATGTTTTTCAGAAACTTCACATTCGAAGTATGTAAGTCCGTTATATGTACGCATATAACTATTGGCGTAGACATGCTGCGAGATTTCAAAATACTGATTGCTAATTCCCGATGATTCGTATGGCAATTCTCGTTACAAGGTGTAGATGAATAAATGATGGGGTTTAAATATAATGATTTTTCGGAAAAATCAAAGATCAGTGGAGTTGTTGGTAAATTTATTGCTAATGTGGTGGAACATAAACGGTTCCCCGGTAACGATGGTGAAAGGGCCACGTATATATCGAGGTTATAATAAGATGTTTCAACTGAAAAGTCGAAGTTGACTTGTTGGAGCTGTGACAAAACTAGCTACTTTGAAAAGGAATCGCAAAGTTATTTTTTCTAATAAATGCCAAAGAATCTGACGCAGATACGTGTTTAAACTTTTACTTTGGTTTCAAGAGTTTTTCAGGTATATAACTGTGGGTAACATGTGGTTGGATCATCATCTCGATTGCTCATTATTTGAAGTGTCTTCAGAAATTTTTGAAGGGTTGGAACACAGATTGTAATCGTTTTGATGTTCTAACACAGTTTTGAAGTCAAAATATTGCTTTGAAAGATGTAGGAATCTAAAAGTGATGGTACCGGTTATATCTCGAATTGAATTCTGAGGTTTCAAAATTAGAATTGGGTTTGAATGAATATGGTTGTTTTGATTTCTATGAAATAATGTATATTATTGTGAAAGTAGGAAGTATAGTTGATACTTTGCTTAATCAGATTCGAAGAATGTAACATATTAATTGTGAATATATATATATATATATATATATATATATATATATATATATATATATATATATATATATATATATCTCGGGTATTACCTACCCGTTAAAAAATTTCACAATTAATATTTTGTACAAAAGAATTTTATTACAGTCTTTATGAAAATATACATGTATATATTCTCTTCAGATGTAACATAGATTTTAATGAGTTAATACTAAATTAAACTCATTCGATTTATGGTTGGAACTAGAATTGAATAATCCCTTGAAGGCTTTAGAGATTACATAAGTATTTCTTCAATAATATTGAAATTATGAATCAATACTTCGTTATTTGTTGAGGCGTGATGTCGGTTTTCATTAAATTCTTGTGAACTTCGCAAAGTACAATGGTATTATCTAACAAGTTTTGGGTACATCAATGATGAAAGTGTAAAATCAAATATATACTTGATTTATTATGAATTGGAATTTGTTGAATTGAGACAGAGATTGTAGTTAACGCTGGTTAAGTTGCGGGCGAAGGACGTACATTATTGCATATTTGTAATATGAATTAACCGCGTAGTTAAGATTCACACATAATAGCTTAGTACGGAAAGATTTATTATGGTTTGGAAATTTTATATATATAAGATATACATATAAATCCTTCAGTGGAAATGAGTTAATACTTCATATCTTGTTGATATGACATACTTGTTGTTGATTTGTAATAATATCCATGGTGATTTTTAAACTGTCGGAGCTTGTGATGTTATAGGTTCTGCTAGGGCTGATGAAGCTGATGATACTGATGGTGCTGGTGATGCTACGGTACTGTTGATGCTGTTGGTAAAACACTTGTCAGGGTTTCAACTCTTCCTTCTATCATTTTGGTTCACTCATCTGATTTTTGGTTAGGGTTAGAATAGATAATCTCTAAGACTTTAGAGATTACATAATCGCCGCGGAATGTTTTTCCAATGAAGTTATGAATTAATACTTCGTCAGTTATTATTGTTGTTACTCCTTGGTATCTATGGTGCGTATAACGTTGATGCTCGTAGGACAGATTGTGAAGTTGAGGTTTACGACGCGGTTGTGGTTGGAGGTGGTAATGGTACTGTTGGTGTTGATGATGATGATGGTGGTACTGGTTATGCTGCTGGTGCTGCTGCTGGTGTTTGTAACCTTTGCACCATATTCTCTAAAGCTACTACCCGAGCGCGAAGCTCATTGACTTCTTCTATTACACCGGGGTGATTGTCGGTTCGGACGAGTGGATAAATAAAATCTAGAATTTGATGTAGTATATAATCGTGACAAGATACTCTGGAAATGAGAGAGAAAATGGTGTTTCGGACAGGTTCACCGGTAAGTGCTTCAGGTTCTTCGTCAAGAGGGAAATGTGGTGGATGGAAGGGATCACCTTCTTCTTGTCTCCAATGATTGAGGAGGCTACTAACCCATCCCCAATTCATCCAGAATAGATGATGACTGATTGGTTGATCCATTCCGGTCACACTGCTTCCGGAGCTTGAGTGGGATTCCATATCGGAATTCGAGAGACTTGAACTAATGACGTATTCTATTTTGTTCGATTGAATAAAGGATTTTTTGATATGAAATAATTTTCCGACTATCGGGTGGTATTCTAATTACATAGAATATCTATATATATAGAGAGCAAAAAAGGTTTCATAGATTACGGAGGAATTTACGGAATATATCAGCCAAAGTTTACAGTAATAGATACGATAAGATATGATTTAGCAGATACGCTAAGATATGAATTTTGTCTATACACCATTCATGCAATCAATGCAGCAAGACGTGTCTAGACTAAGAATGAGAAGCAGGTAATTTTTCCTAAGGATGATTGATATTGCTCAATAACATCATATATATCTATCGCAATATCGTGTAAAAATGCTCTAGAATCAAGGATAATGAAGGCGTTTCTACAAGTAATAGGTCAAGATGTGCAAATTTGTATCGGAGAGTGATTTATAAAGAGTTTTGATGATCTATGACCTTGGTTGATCCCGATACAAGTTAAGGTCTAATTTATGCTCTAAAATGGTAAAACCAGGCATCAAAGGTGTTAGGCTTCGTCCAAATGAAAGAAGATTGAAAAGAAAACGAAACAGCAATTTTCGTTACATTGGGACACCGTCCAAGGATTTGGGACGCCGTCCAGCCTTTTAATGTGGGACGCCGTCCAAGTTTTTGGGACGCCGTCCAGCTCTTAAGAACGGGACGCCGTCCAGACTTTAGGACGCCGTCCTGTAGTAGGTTTTCAGCTACTTTTGCCTTTTGACCTACTTTCTCCACTTTAAAACCTACTGATTGAGGGACTGTTTTATCATACACGAAACCAGAGGTTACTGAGACGATTTTGGGATCAAATTTGGTGAACTCCAAGCTCTTGAAAGAGGATGAACATCAAGTCTTCAAAGATCAAAACCTTCTCCATCCAAGATTCATTCTCTATTAGGTTGTTTTCTTGTCCTCCAACAATGAAATCTACTTATCAGTTGATTGTTATTTTGTTTGTAATTATGATTGTTGGCTAAACTCTATAATGTTCATCTAGATAAATAACTGAGATGTTGAATGTTTACTTTTGATTGATTGTTATTATGCACGATAGTTTGATGTTTGAATACAAGAACCATTCTTGGTAAAGCTTAATCCTTTCGATTCAACTAGTTGATATGTTCATATGATTAAGAAACATCATCTTGTTAAATTAATGTATTGATTTACATCTAGTGACATGTGTTTATCCATCTTTTACCAAAAGGGATAAGTTGAGTTCAAATGGTTAGTTTATATAGGGATGTAAGAACGACTCTTGTAGATACTTTCGGATAGCCTAATTGATATGTGTAGTTATATAGGTGAACGATCAATTCCCTAGATTATGTTATACATATTTTCATTACTCGATTCCATATAACTAATAGGTGTTAGTAATTTGCCTTATCTAGTGACGTTTATAGGGATCTTATTACCACACTAAATTGATTACTTGGGTTGGGTGAATTGAGCATTTAACCGGACCAAGGGAATGAACTAGGCTAAATCATAAGTTGACATAGGAGTGGATCATGATCAACACACCATTGACTTGATCATTCTTCAAGTCTTTAGACTAGTTGAATTAGTTGATTACAAATAGGAGGTCTTAGATGACAAGAACATCACTTGCGTCTTGTAATCCCGTTTGAGTGTTTACTCAAGACTACTCTTAGTGAACCGATCAATTAGTTCTCGTGCATAACCAATCAATCCGGTCTTAATCTTAAATAACATTCAACACCGAGGGTAAAAAGTCTAGATGAGCATTTTTCCTTAAATTGATATCAAATCTATCTTACTTGCTTTCTTTGCACTTATTTTCATCTTATAAACTTAAAAGACCAAAAATATTGTTTTTACATTTAACCTTCTCTGATTTGGCTAAATCGTTAAATAGCCACCAAAACATAAAACTTGTACCTTTAAGTTTCATTTACTTAGTTAATCATAATATAGTTTCTAATTCTAGTTTGGCTAATATAACTGTCCTTGGAATGATACACGGAACTAAACGGATTATGTTAGCCGCCATTGATTGTCTTGGTACCAATGGTCTTGGTACCAAGTTTACGAGGCATTTCGTACCAAGTTTGATCGGTTGCTTTCATCTTAGCCACCATTAATTGTCTTGGTACCAACGGTCTTTCTCCTTCCATTTCAAAATTTGGGGGTTGAACGGGTTTACTAAAATCTGAATATCGAGGCTTGGTTGTACTTGATTCTGAATCAAAAGTTTCTTGCTTTGATGAAGATTCAAAAAGTTCAAGTACTTATTTTGGAATTCTACCAAGCTTTCTATAAGGTTCCGTAAACGGTGTAAGTAATGGTGATTCTGAACTTTGGGTATGTGGCATATGCAACCTATAATCTGTCAATCACACAACTAACAAAAACTATTAAACATACCGATTCTACAAGATTATTCAAAGACTATTAATAATTTAAAATAATTAAGAAACTACTTAATCACAAATTAGTTAATAATTCTATTTTGACACAAAACTGTCCCCGGCAGCGGCGCCAAAAACTTGATGTGCGAAAAGTGGTATATGAATTGTTATATGAAATAGTATGGAAAAATACCGATTAAAGATGGGTACACACTAACGGGCAGTGCACCCGATCGTGTAGTAGTATAGTAACTGGTTTAGTTCCGTGTATCGTTCCAAGGACAGTTATATTAGCCAAACTAGAATTAGAAACTATATTATGATTAACTAAGTAAATGAAACTTAAAGGTACAAGTTTTATGTTTTGGTGGCTATTTAACGATTTAGCCAAATCAGAGAAGGTTAAATGTAAAAACAATATTTTTGGTCTTTTAAGTTTATAAGATGAAAATAAGTGCAAAGAAAGCAAGTAAGATAGATTTGATATCAATTTAAGGAAAAATGCTCATCTAGACTTTTTACCCTCGGTGTTGAATGCTATTTAAGATTAAGACCGGATTGATTGGCTATGCACTAGAACTAATTGATCGGTTCACCAAGAGTAGTCTTGAGTAAACACTCAAACGGGATTACAAGACGCAAGTGATGTTCTTGTCATCTAAGACCTCCTATTTGTAATCAACTAATTCAACTAGTCTAAAGACTTGAAGAATGATCAAGTCAATGGTGTGTTGATCATGATCCACTCCTATGTCAACTTATGATTTAGCCTAGTTCATTCCCTTGGTCCGGTTAAATGCTCAATTCACCCAACCCAAGTAATCAATTTAGTGTGGTAATAAGATCCCTATAAACATCACTAGATAAGGAAAATTACTAACACCTATTAGTTATATGGAATCGAGTAATGAAAATATGTATAACATAATCTAGGGAATTGATCGTTCACCTATATAACTACACATATCAATTAGGCTATCCGAAAGTATCTACAAGAGTCGTTCTTACATCCCTATATAAACTAACCATTTGAACTCAACTTATCCCTTTTGGTAAAAGATGGATAAACACATGTCACTAGATGTAAATCAATACATTAATTTAACAAGATGATGTTTCTTAATCAAATGAACATATCAACTAGTTGAATCGAAAGGATTAAGATTTAACAAGAATGGTTCTTGTATTCAAACATCAAACTATCGTGCATAATAACAATCAATCAAAAGTAAACATTCAACATCTCAGTTATTTATCTAGATGAACATTATAGAGTTTAGCCAACAATCATAATTACAAACAAAATAACAATCAACTGATAAGTAGATTTCATTGAAGACTTGATGTTGATCCTCTTTCAAGAGCTTGGAGTTCACCAAATTTGCTCCCAAAATCATCTCAGTAACCTCTGGTTTCGTGTATGATAAAAGAGTCCCTCAATCAGTAGGTTTTAAAGTGGAGAAAGTAGGTCAAAAGGCAAAAGTAGCTGAAAACCTACTACAGGACGGCGTCCTAAAGTCTGGATGGCGTCCCGTTCTTAAGAGCTGGACGGCGTCCCAAAAACTTGGACGGCGTCCCACATTAAAAGGCTGGACGGCGTCCCAAATCCTTGGACGGCGTCCCAATGTAACGAAAATTGCTGTTTCGTTTTCTTTTCAATCTTCTTTCATTTGGACGAAGCCTAACACCTTTGATGCCTTGTTTTACCATTTTAGAGCATAAATTAGACCTTAACTTGTATCGGGATCAACCAAGGTCATAGATCATCAAAACTCTTTATAAATCACTCTCCGATACAAATTTACACATCTTGGCCTATTACTTGTAGAAACGCCTTCATTATCCTTGATTCTAGAGCATTTTTACACGATATTGCGATAGATATATATGATGTTATTGAGCAATATCAAAACACCCCACACTTAAACCTTGCTTGTCCTCAAGCAATTCTTTCTTTACAAAGTGGAACAATATCAAACACAATCACACAATATAGATTACAAACATTACATAAATCACTCGATTCACACGATACACACACGTTGATATGGAACGCAACTCACGCTATATGAAACACACGCTTTAAGTATAACACACCTTTATTGTAATCACACTCACGCTATATACACAATGGAAATACACACACACATTTTTGGGAGATTAGAGCCAAGTATCCGAAAAATTTGATCCTACGAAAATCAGGACCTTATGAAAACGTTTTATGGTTTTTGAAAATATCATGCTAGTTTTAAAACTAGGCACGTTTTCCGATTTTGTCGGATTTTCTGAATTTTGAAAAATGAGTGCGGGTTTCCCGCTATTGGTCAAGCCAATCCCTCCCACGGTACCTAACACCATACGATGCCGGTAAGAAAATAATGTGCTTAGGAGGATACACATTACGTCCGGATATCATTGACAATTATGAGGTAATCATCTAATCCGTTAAATCAATCATGAAGGTTGAGGTTCATCAGTCTTAAAAGCTGATATCTTACCTTTCCGGAGGTTATCCACTGGGAATCTGATCAATTCACTGACATTTGGTGTATCATGGTGCGCTTCCCATTTTACTAGTAAATCTCCCTCATTGAGACAAACTTTGACTACCAGTTTCCCTGTTTGACGTTGAGGCCTGGTAGATTTCCAGTCGATGTTAGTAATGACTTTTCAAGATTTTTCGTCACCCTACAACTGGTCTGGACTACATCTTCTGAATTAAATCAGTAAGTGTGTCATTCGGAAGACTTTACTTCCTTGAG
The DNA here is from genome assembly GCF_046630445.1 of Rutidosis leptorrhynchoides. NCBI lineage: Eukaryota > Viridiplantae > Streptophyta > Magnoliopsida > Asterales > Asteraceae > Rutidosis > Rutidosis leptorrhynchoides. The sequence goes on along the minus strand of NC_092336.1, from coordinate 612,244,974 downwards.
GATGAAATAGATACATCCTATTGGTCATAAGAAGTGGTCGGACGCAACATTGTCCTTGTTAGGAGAAACATTGAGGATCGTCCTTAGGGTTTTCGATCTGGTGCGAGATCCGGTTTCCGACCACGCTATACAATCACCGCTCTCTCACGATTTACACTCGTTTTGGTACAAGTGACCTACAAGTTAGCATTACTAAACTAGTAAGATTTTCATCCAAATAATTGAATGATAGAGCAACTTCAAAGACTATTAATAATTTAAAACATAAATCAACATTTATTTTCTAGATTTTAAGACCACAATGTGTGTAACATGGTTTTTGGACATTTAATCGTTTTTAAGGCTACTTGAAAATTTTAAAAATTTCTTTTTTTTTTTTTAATAAACGCCTTAATTTTAGTAAAACGAGTTCCCGATAAATTTCTATTCCCCACCCCACACTTGAGATCATGCAAGGCCCTCACTGCATGAAATCAGAAAAAGGATTAAATTTAGAGGGCAAAGTGATAGGGTGATTGTAGAAATTTTCAATTTTTAACCTGCAAATCGTGGAACATGTAGACGGATGCCGCTGAACTTACTGCCAGCATAAGAGCATCGTCCATTCCGCGATTATCATCATACACACATCATAATATCAAATGTTGCTGAACTTAATGCCAGTCTTTGAAGTTCAATCACGCTGCACAATTAAATAAACCACACAAATAATTCTAAAAATAATGGTGTTTTTTCAACCACACCCATTATCAATCCACACAATTAGTTAATTATTACAAACCAAATATTGTCTAAAAACACACCATACAAATTAAATTGTCTGAAAACAGTGTACAAAATGATCAAAGGCACGCAGGCCTTAACTGGATTAGTTACCATATGGCCAAAAGTAGTTTCCCGAACCATCTCTGTACGGGCGTCCTTGCGGGTATTCCTGATCAAACCGGTTCCTAGCATCCTGCATCGCAGCGTTATTATCATAAATCGGGTGAGGAGGAGGTGGGTTTTGAGGATCCGTGTAATATTGGGGTGTCAGACGTGTCGTCCCATAGTACTGCTCGGGGTTGGAATAAAACAACTCTGAGTTATGGTTATTCCAATCAATACCATAACTCATCCATCCCTGATCGTGCCCTTGAGCAATCTGTCGTTGCTCCATTTGCTGCTGACTATCCCACATTCGATCGTTGTGTGTCCTTTGCTCACTCGGACTCAACCTCATATTATTAACACTACTAATCAAATTATCCCAACTAGATTGGGACGGATGCCAAGGGCCCTGATCACCAACGTTCGTTTGCGCCTCCATTTCTGCTTCCTCCTCTACCTGCTGTTCTTGCTGCACGCCACTACCACTCGAGCCACCTGCGTCACCTGCCACAAAAGGTACCAAATGCCCATTTCTATCTTTCATAAGAATTTCAGCATTGATATAAAAAACCTTCTTTAATGGTTTCATGACGTTAGTACACTCCTGTAATCGGCTGAAATCTATGTTGAAGTGTCGAGCAATTCTGGTGATGTAGTAGCCTCCAAGAAGCGGCTTTTCTCGCCGTGTCTTGGTAGCGATGGTCAAGAAATAGTTTCCTATCAACCCAGGAATGTCGGTATAGCGACCCCGTTTAATTTGGTCCATTATCCATAGATCCAAAGTTTTAACCTTTTCGTTGCCTTCGACTCTCTCATTGAAAGTGCATGCAATGAGTCGATGCAGAAGTCTATCATCCCTGGATGCAATCTCATTATACCTGTGTCTGCTCGATTTGAATGGTGTAGATGCATTTGGCCTACAAATTCTTCGCCAATAAACAGTGTCATTAAAAACATATCGACCAACGTAATCGGAACCCCGCAAGTATTCACCTAACTGGGTGTCGGTGAGTTCCTCAAAAATACCCAAAACTCTGCATAGCTCAAAACTGCTTATACCCCTATATTCGCCCCCCAACCGAAACTGGAGAAAATCATTTGACAAATAATCACGGACATTATTAAACCGTACCGTTGAGTAGAATTCTTTTAGTAGTACGGGATAAATTGGTTCGTTGATGCTGAAAACTTGTTCCCATGTGTGGGTAACTATCCTACCATAGGGGATCGCTAGTAAGTTGGAAACATGGCGGTGCATACCCGCATCATCCAACGGGCCCCAGATAAAATACCACGTGGCATTAATAGGCCTGCTATTTACCTTCTCAAATGTTTCTGCGTAGTCGTTGTCATTTTGAACCAGTCTCAACCAAACTCGAGGATAATTTAGATCCTCCTCTTCTTCCTCTCCAGACGATGATGATGAATGTTGTTGCGGTGGTGGTGGTGGTGGAGCCAAACCTGCGGTCCTGCCTCTCTTTGCTGGTCCTCCTCGGCTAGATTGTCCCTGCAAAACATAATAACACCAAACCAAAAGAACATAGACACCGTTGTGTTAATGTTAGCTAAAAACATAACCGAGTAGCAAGAGAACTTAATCATTCCATTCAAAGTTCATAAGTATTATGAATCATTTAAACAAAAGCGTATGTTCACAATTTTTAACCAAAGCTAACTAAAGTCAATATGAACTCGCTAATACACTTTCAAAAATGAAAATCACAACTTCACAATTTAGCATCAACTTAGGACTCAAGCATGTTGCGTTAATAGGTGATAACATTTAAACTTGCATTCTAATGATATTCATCACAAATCATAACACAATTTTCACAATTTTAGCTCAAACGACAATTATAACGTCATACATTATAGCAACCCATACCATCAATCTACTTCAACAGGCTCACATAAATGAAAATCAAGCATACATGTTTCATAAGTTCATTTCAATTCAAAAATATGCTACAAATTCAAGAACATTCAAATTATGACCCGGCCAAATTGACATCTACATCACCAACAATAATTAAACACTTCACAACCTTCATTAACATCATACATAAACTCAACATCATGAATTAACCACCCTAAATTCGGATTCAATTTCCACAAACCCTAGAATCATGAGCATACCCTTAAAAACATGTAATTTTTGCAAAATTAACTCAATATGGGTAATTAAACAACTAAGGCATGTTAATCTAAACAATAATCATGAAAATCAAACACCCCACACTTATCCTTCACCAATTTATACATATAAACATACAATTCAAGTAATTGAGAAAGAAAAATGTGAAAATGAAGTAACCATACCCTAGAAAACATGATTGGAGCTGGGATTTGGTAGAAGGAAACGCGAATTTGAGGTAGGAAATTAGGGTTTTTGGAAGTGTGTTCGTGTTTGGCAGAGGAGAGTTGATAAAAATGTGTTTTGTGGTTGAGAAATGGGGTGGATAGGGTTTAAAACACGTAATTTTTTTTCTGAGTCAGGTAGTTGGGACGGCGTCCAGATTATGGGACGGCGTCCAACGTTAAAGAGTGGGATGGCGTCTAGCTTTTGGGACGGCGTCTAGGATTAAAATGTGGGACGGCGTCCAGAGAAATGGGACGGCGTCCAAATGTACTAAAACTCACTGACCTGATTTTTCGACACTCGCACGTTTAAAGTCCAAACGTAAATCATTTTGCACAAAACTAAAAATTATCGTACACACAATTCAAAATATTTACATTTGTAAACCATTTTTTAACGAGTCGTTCACCCAACTCGTCCCCATTTCGATTTACGCTTTGTTCTCGAAGTTGAGGCTAACCTCATCTTCGATTTCTAGGGGACCATCAACATAGTGCTTGACCCGGTGGCCATTCACCTTAAACGTTTCACCTTTTGCATTCCTTAACTCCACCGTTCCATATGGAAAAGCCTTGTTAACAACAAATGGTCCCATCCATCGGGACTTGAGTTTTCCAGGGAAAAGTTTAAATCATGAGTTAAATAGCAAAACACGATCACCCTCTTTAAAATCTTTCAGATTCCTAAGACGGTTGTCGTGCCAAACTTTTGTCTTTTCCTTGTATGTGAGCGAGTTTTCATATGCATTTTGTCTCAACTCATCCAACTCATTAAGTTGGTTTAAAAGAAGGTTTCCTGCTTCTTCAAGATCGAGGTTACATGTCTTAAGAGCCCAATGTGATTTGTGCTCTATCTCCAAAGGGAGATGACATGCCTTCCCATAGACTAGGCGGTAAGGTGTGGTTCCAATAGGAGTTTTGTGGGCGGTTCTAAATGCCCACAAAGCATCGTCAAGCTTCGTTGACCACACCTTAGGATTTGATCCAACCGTTTTCTCAAGGATCCTTTTTAGTGCCTGATTTGTATTTTCAACTTGCCCACTTGTTTGTGGGTGATAAGATGTAGAAATTTTATGGGTTACTCCATATCGTTTCAACACCTTTTCCAATTGGGTGTTGCAAAAATGGGTACCACGGTCACTAATTAACGCTTTCGGGGTACCGAATCGGGCAAAGAGCTCTTTAAGAAAAATTACAACAACTCGTGCATCGTTTGTGGGGAGAGCCTTTGCTTCCGCCCATTTTAACACGTAGTCAACTACAACGAGTATGTATTGGTTGGAATTAGATTTTAGGAATGGTCCCATAAAATCAATGCCCCAAATATCGAAAACCTCACAAACTTGGATTATGTTTTGAGGCATTTCGTCTCTTTGACTAATTTTTCCTGCCCTTTGGCAAGAATCGCATGATGTACAAATTTGGTGGGCATCCTTGAAGATGGTAGGCCAATAAAAACCGGCCTCATAGACTTTTCTCCCCGTGATTTGGGGTCCGAAATGTCCACCAGTGGGATCAAGATGACATTGGAGAAGAATTTGATTGCATTCTTCCCCGGACACACAACGACGGATTATCCCATCGGGACACCGTTTAAAGAGATACGGGTTTTCCCAAAAATAGTATTTTATGTCACTGAAAAATTTCTTTCGTTTTTGATGTGACATACCGGTTTCTAGGAATCCACCCGCAAGATAGTTGGCTATGTCTACAAACCAGGGATCATCAATTTTCTCAATTTTCATGAGATTTTCATCAGGAAAATTATCTTGAATAACGGTCTCATGGAGAACCTCAAGATTCGGGTTCTCAAGTCGAGAAAGGTGATCGACTGCTAGGTTTTCGGCCCCCTTTTTGTCTTTAATATCAATGTCGAATTCTTGCAAAAGCAAGACCCAACGTATTAATCGGGGTTTAGCATCTTGCTTAGCAAGCAAGTACTTTAATGCCGAATGGTCTGTATAGACAACCGTCTTTGCTAGTACCAAATAGGATCGGAATTTATCAAACGAAAAGACAATTGCCAAGAGTTCCTTCTCGATGGTAGTGTAATTAAGTTGGGCTCCTTGCAATGTCTTACTAGCATAATAAATGGGCTTGAAATGTTTTTCAATTCTTTGCCCCAAGACTGCACCAATAGCAAAGTCACTAGCATCACACATAAGTTCGAATGGAATTGACCAATTCGGCGATATGAGAATGGGTGATTGCGTGAGTTTTGCTTTAAGGAGGTTAAAGGCGTTAAGACACTCGTCTGTAAAGACAAATGGAGCGTCTTTCTCAAGAAGTTTGTTCATCGGGGTTGCAATTTTGGAAAAATCTTTAATGAACCGCGGGTAAAAACCGGCGTGCCCCAGAAAACTTCTTACACCTTTCACATTTGACGGTGGTGGTAATTTGGCTATGACTTCCACTTTAGCTCTGTCCACCTCCAGTCCCGCAGAGGAAATTTTATGACCTAAAATAATGCCCTCTCTTACCATAAAATGGCATTTTTCCCAGTTAAGAACAAGATTAGATTCTTCACACCGAATTAACATACGCTCAAGATTATGAAGACATGAATCAAAAGAATCACCGAACACTGAAAATTCATCCATGAATACTTCCATAAAGTCTTCAATCGTATCATGAAAAATAGCTACCATACACCTTTGGAAGGTAGCAGGAGCATTGCATAAGCCAAAGGGCATACGTCGATAGGAGAAAGTACCATAAGGGCATGTAAAGGTGGTTTTCTCTTGGTCCTCGGGTGCTATAGAGATTTGGAAATATCCCGAGAAACCGTCAAGAAAACAATAAAAATTCTTTCCTGCCAACCTTTCCAACATTTGATCAATGTAAGGAAGGGGAAAATGGTCTTTTCGGGTAGCATCATTTAATTTTCTGTAATCAATGCATACCCTCCAACCCGTGATAGTCCTGGTGGAAATTAATTGGTCGTCTTCATTGGTGATAACGGTTATGCCACCCTTTTTGGGTACACATTGGACTGGACTCACCCAAGGACTATCCGAAATTGGGTAAATAAGACCTGCATCAAGGAGTTTGACAATCTCCTTTTTAACGACTTCCTGCATATTAGGGTTTAGTCGCCTTTGTCTTTGTACACATGGTTTATAGTTATCTTCCATTAATATCTTATGCGTACAATAAGAGGGACTTATACCCTTGATGTCATGAATTTTCCATGCTAGAGCCGGTTTATGGGCTTTTAACATGGAAACAAGCTTAGACTTCTCACTTACAGAGAGTTCGGATGAAATGATAACCGGAAGAGTAGAACCCTCTTGAAGGTAAGCATATTCCAAGTGTTTTGGGAGTGGCTTGAGTTCTAAAACGGGGGGTTCTTCAATCGATGTTTTACATCGGTATTCATTTCCCAAATCTAACTTTCTGTACTCTTCATCATTTGGCTCATAACCGTTAGCCATCAAGGTGGTCAACATCTCCACTTCTTCCACCATATTCTCTTCATCACCTTCCGCAAAAATGCATTCTCCCGTACCTTGCAATTCTGGAAATTCCTGCAACAACTCCGAATATGTGTCTACGGTTTGCAAATAATAACATTGATCATCAGTAGACTCGGGGTATTGCAAGGCATGGTCAACGGAAAAGGTAACCTTCAAATCCTCAATACTAAGGGTCAATTTCTGCCCATGAACATCTATCATAGCTCTAGCAGTATTGAGGAAAGGTCGACCTAATATAAGAGGTACACGTGTGTCCTCCTCCATGTCCAAAATTACAAAATCAGCCGGAAATACTAGGGTACCCACTTTTACTAACATATTCTCTAAAATTCCACGGGGGAATTTAACGGAGCGGTCCGCTAGTTGAATTGCCATTCGGGTTGGTTTTAGTACCCCGGGGTTTAGCTTAACATATAATGAATAAGGCATTAAATTTATGCTAGCCCATAAATCCGCTAATGCTTTAATGTATTCCAAATCTCCCAGGAGACATGGTATTGTAAAACTTCCAGGATCAGCTAACTTCTTTGGTATTTTGTTCATCAAAATTGCTGAACAATTGGCATTCATGGTGACGGATGAAAGTTCCTCCATTTTCTTCCGATTAGTAAGTAAGTCTTTTAAGAACTTAGCATACTTGGGCATACCCGAGATTACATCAATGAAAGGCATATTTATGTTAATTTGTTTAAACATATCTAGGAATTTTGACCTTTCAGCCTCTAGCCTTTCTTGTTTTTGCTTTCTTGGGTATGGGAGCGGTGGTTGATATGGTGTCACTACGGGTTTTTCCCGTTCTTCCTTTTCAACCACTTGTTCCGGCTCCTTAACCGGTTCATCATTTTGGTTCAACGGAACACTGAAATCAGAATTTTTGGGCATTTTTGGAGCATCGTATGCTAAACCACTCCGTGTGGTGATAACATTGGCGTGCTCATTTCGGGGGTTCTTATTGGTATCGCCCGGTAAACTTCCTGGTTTTCTCTCACTAAGTAAACTAGCTAACCCACTCATTTGCTTCTCCAAGTTCTGTATTGAGGCTTGTTGGTTTCTAAACTGGTGTTCGTTTTTCTTGTTGGTTTGGTTTATGTTTGTGACAAGCTGAGTTTGTGATGCAATTAACTTTTCCAACATACTCTCCAAATTTGACTTTTTCTCTTCCTGTTGGGGTTTTTGATAAAAACTCGGAGTTTGTTATTGGTACCCGCTACTTGACCCTTGTTGGTAATTGGAATTTTGACCTTGAGGGTTGTAGGGGTTGTTAAAGTTTCGGTTAAACTGGGCTCTTCCTTGAAATTGATTATTATTTCTTTGGCTTATGAAAGCCACCTCTTCTTTTTGAGCCATAGTTAAACCGGCATCACAATCTTTTCCTAAATGGAGTCCACCGCAGTATTCACAACCTACTTTCTTACTATGAATTTCCTTGGTGATTTTGTCCATGTTTCGAGCAACACCGTCTATTTTTACACTTAGGGAACTAAGGTCATCATAAGCACCGGCGCTTTGGACTTGAGCATTACGAGTAATTGGGCATTCTTGATGCCACTCATGAGAATAATCGGCTAGCTTCTCGATTATCTCATAAGCCTCTTGCTCAGTTTTGTCCATGAGTGAACCTCCGGACGCTTGATCAATGGAAATTCGGGTTGCAACATCACAAGCCTTGTAAAAGATTTGGACTTTTTGAAAGGTATCCAAGCCATGGTTTGGACAACCTCTTAGCATTTTGGAAAATCGATTCCATGCTTCGTACAAGGTTTCCATCGGCTTTTGACAGAATTGGGTAATTTCGTGTTGGAGTCTCGCGGACTTAGAAGCTGGAAAATATTTCTTAAGAAATTTTTCCAACATACCATCCCAAGTTTCTATCGTAGCCTCGGCCAATGAATCTAACCAACTTCGTGCTTCCCCGTGGAGTGTCCATGGGAAAAGTCTTAAAAATATGGCCTGGTCAGTGTCTGGTTTAAGTTTGAAAAGAAGACATATCTCTTGAAAGAGACGAATATGTTCGTTTGCATCTACATTAGGACCACCACTAAATTGACACCTGTTATTAATCATTTGAAGAATAGGTCCCTTTATTTCAAAATTTACCTCACCAGTGGGCGGAGTAATGGCACTACCTTGGCCGGTTCGGGTTGCTTTCATCTTAGCCGCCATTGATTGTCTTGGTACCAACGGTCTTTCTCCTTCCATTTCAAAATTTGGGGGTTGAACGGGTTTACTAAAATCTGAATATTGAGGCTTGGTTGTACTTGATTCTGAATCAAAATTTCTTGCTTTGATGAAGATTCAAAAAGTTCAAGTACTTCTTTTGGAATTCTACCAAGCTTTCTATCAGGTTCCGTAAACGGTGTAAGTAATGGAGATTCTGAACTTCGGATATGTGGCATATGCAACCTATAATCTGTCAATCACACAACTAACAAAAACTATTAAACATACCGATTCTACAAGATTATTCAAAGACTATTAATAATTTAAAATAATTAAGAAACTACTTAATCACAAATTAGTTAATAATTCTATTTTGACACAAAATTGTCCCCGGCAGCGGCGCCAAAAACTTGATGTGCGAAAAGTGGTATATGAATTGTTATATGAAATAGTATAGAAAAATACCGATTAAAGATGGCTACACACTAACGGGCAGTGTACCCGATCGTGTAGTAGTATAGTAACTGGTTTAGTTCCGTGTATCGTTCCAAGGACAGTTATATTAGCCAAACTAGAATTAGAAACTATATTATGATTAACTAAGTAAATGAAACTTAAAGGTACAAGTTTTATGTTTTGGTGGCTATTTAACGATTTAGCCAAATCAGAGAAGGTTAAATGTAAAAACAATATTTTTGGTCTTTTAAGTTTATAAGATGAAAATAAGTGCAAAGAAAGCAAGTAAGATAGATTTGATATCAATTTAAGGAAAAATGCTCATCTAGACTTTTTACCCTCGGTGTTGAATGTTATTTAAGATTAAGACCGGATTGATTGGTTATGCACGAGAACTAATTGATCAGTTCACCAAGAGTAGTCTTGAGTAAACACTCAAACGGGATTACAAGACGCAAGTGATGTTCTTGTCATCTAAGACCTCCTATTTGTAATCAACTAATTCAACTAGTCTAAAGACTTGAAGAATGATCAAGTCAATGGTGTGTTGATCATGATCCACTCCTATGTCAACTTATGATTTAGCCTAGTTCATTCCCTTGGTCCGGTTAAATGCTCAATTCACCCAACCCAAGTAATCAATTTAGTGTGGTAATAAGATCCCTATAAACGTCACTAGATAAGGCAAATTACTAACACCTATTAGTTATATGGAATCGAGTAATGAAAATATGTATAACATAATCTAGGGAATTGATCGTTCACCTATATAACTACACATATCAATTAGGCTATCCGAAAGTATCTACAAGAGTCGTTCTTACATCCCTATATAAACTAACCATTTGAACTCAACTTATCCCTTTTGGTAAAAGATGGATAAACACATGTCACTAGATGTAAATCAATACATTAATTTAACAAGATGATGTTTCTTAATCAAATGAACATATCAACTAGTTGAATCGAAAGGATTAAGCTTTACCAAGAATGGTTCTTGTATTCAAACATCAAACTATCGTGCATAATAACAATCAATCAAAAGTAAACATTCAACATCTCAGTTATTTATCTAGATGAACATTATAGAGTTTAGCCAACAATCATAATTACAAACAAAATAACAATCAACTGATAAGTAGATTTCATTGTTGGAGGACAAGAAAACAACCTAATAGAGAATGAATCTTGGATGGAGAAGGTTTTGATCTTTGAAGACTTGATGTTGATCCTCTTTCAAGAGCTTAGAGTTCACCAAATTTGCTCCCAAAATCGTCTCAGTAACCTCTGGTTTCGTGTATGATAAAACAGTCCCTCAATCAGTAGGTTTTAAAGTGGAGAAAGTAGGTCAAAAGGCAAAAGTAGCTGAAAACCTACTACAGGACGGCGTCCTAAAGTCTGGACGGCGTCCCGTTCTTAAGAGCTGGACGGCGTCCCAAAAACTTGGACGGCGTCCCACATTAAAAGGCTGGACGGCGTCCCAAATCCTTGGACGGCGTCCCAATGTAACGAAAATTGCTGTTTCATTTTCTTTTCAATCTTCTTTCATTTGGACGAAGCCTAACACCTTTGATGCCTTGTTTTACCATTTTAGAGCATAAATTAGACCTTAACTTGTATCGGGATTAACCAAGGTCATAGATCATCAAAACTCTTTATAAATCACTCTCCGATACAAATTTGCACATCTTGGCCTATTACTTGTAGAAACGCCTTCATTATCCTTGATTCTAGAGCATTTTTACACGATATTGCGATAGATATATATGATGTTATTGAGCAATATCAATGATAAGTAGATGATTTTTGACACAATAATGATAAGCAAAACTTTTGACATGCAGACACGGTCGAAGTCCAGACTCACTAATGCATCCTAACGACTTATCAGTTAGACACACTAATGCTGACCTGGTTCGCTAAGACCACCGCTCTGATACCAACTGAAAGGACCCGTTAATATACATTATAAACGATTCACAATAGTTGATTACATCGCGAGGTATTTGACCTCTATATGATACATTTTACAAACATTGCATTCCTTTTTAAAAGACAAACTTTCTTTACATCGAAAATTGACAGGCATGCATACCATTTCATAATATCCACTATCCAACTATAAATTGACTTAATAATAATCTTTGATGAACTCAATGTCTTGAATGCAACGTTCTTCGAAATATGCCATGAAAGACTCCAAGTAATATCTTTAAAATGAGCAAATGCACAGCGGAAGATTTCTTTCAATCCTGAGAATAAACATGCTTTAAAGTGTGAACCAAAAGGTTGGTGAGTTCATTAGTTTATCATAATCATTCATTTCCATCATTTTAATAGACCACAAGAATTTCATTTCCAGTTCTCATAAATATCGTGCATGCAAAAATCATTCATATGGATTGAACACCTGGTAACCGACATTAACAAGATGCATATAAGAATATCCCCTATCATTCCGTGACATCCATCGAACATGATAAAACAACATCGAAGTACTAAAGCATCCGCAAACATGGATGGGGTTTGTTAGGCCCAATAGATCTATATTTAGGATTCGCGTCAATTAGTAGATCGGTTTACTAATTCTTAGGCTACCAAGCAAAAGGGGCATATTCGGCTTCGATCATTCAACCATATAATGTAGTTTCGATTACTTGTATTTATTTCGTAAAACATTTATAAAAGCGCATGTATTCTCAGTCCCAAAAATATATATTGCAAAAGCATTTAAAAAGGGAGTAATGAAACTCACCATACTGTATTTCGTAGTAAAAATACATATAACGTCATTGAACAAGTGCAAGGTTGGCCTCTGATTCACGAACCTAAATTAAGTATATATATTTATATGTTGATCAATATTTGTCTTAACAAATTAGGTCAAGTCATAGTGTACCACAATCCTAATGCTCGAGACTAATATGCATACGTCAACAAAAGTCAATTTGACTCAAAATGATTTCCAAAATCTATACATAATTAATATATAGTTTAAATGTCGTCGTTTTATATTTTTAAATATTTTAAAAAAAATTTATTAAAGTAAATAATATAATTCATTTATTAATAAATAAAATTTTATATTAAAATTTATATAATAAAATATACTTTTATATATATTAAGTAATAAGATTTATAGAGTTCATTTAATATCATAAAGATAATATGATAGGTATTATTAAAGAAATTTTATTACACGTAGTAAAATATGTTTGTATCACATATTTATTTGATAAAATAATATCCATAATAATAGTAAGTAAAAGTTGTATTATTTTGTAATAATAATAATTATTATTTTATTAATAAAAATATCAATATTTATAATTACTAAGATGACATTATGATAAAATGATAATTCTAATTATGATAACTTTAATATTTACGACACTTTTTAATATTATCTTTAAAATAATAATTCTATTTAAAATGATAATAATAGTGGTATTTTATAATAACAATGACATTTCTATTAAAATGATAATTTTTGTTAAAATGATAGTTTTAATACTAACGATACTTTTAATAATCATAGTAATGATAAAAATAATAAGAACGGTACTTTTATCTAAACTCATATCTTACAATATTTTAATTTCATTATGATACTCGTACTCATTATTTCCTAATTGATTCATTTGATAGCTTTTAATTGTCTTTTATATCGCGTTCATTTTAATAATAATAATAGTAATCATAATAATTAAGTGTTACTAATATTAGTTTTAATTATAATAATACTAATAATAATAAATATTATGATAATATTAATACTAATAACTATTTTAATGATAATAATAATAATAATATTAATTATAACTTTAACGATAATAACGGTAGTAATAATAATAAAATAACAATTTTTAATGATAATACTTTCTATGGATAATGATAATAATAATGATCATAATAATAATGATATTAGTAATAATAATAATAATAATAACAATAATAATAATAATAATAATAATAATAATAATAATAATAATAATAATAATAATAATAATAATAATAATAATAATAATAATAATAATAATAATAATAATTAGATAAAAATTATAACGACGATAATAACGACGATAATAATAATCATTTTTAATAATAATACAAAGATTCAATTGGCTATAACTTCTAATCTGTTCATCTAAACCATTCGATATCTCAATGAAAAGTTCTTAAATTTTCGCTACCTTTCCAACGACATGCATATCTTATACATTATCTCAACCGCATAGATAACTAATTCAAGATTCAACAGAATCTATCTAAGGGCAATATCCAAAAGTACAAGCATGCATAATCCTATATACTCGAGCACTAGTCAGGGATACACTTTTAATATATAAAAGTTAAGTTATGAGTGCTCACGTATCAATATTGAGATTCAATATTGCATGAAAGTACGTAGACGCAACGGAGATGATAAACACTAGATTGACCTTACGAGCATACCCATGAACCATACCCATCACCTCCATAGCTATAACCCATAATTTCCTTAGCCCTATCCTAATCGAAAAACTCATTTTGAAATCACGCGGGCAGAACCTCGTCGTAATATTTTATGTATAATACATAATAATATCACTCCTAAGAATACTAATAATAATAATAAGATTAATATTAATAATCTTAATAAATAATAATAATAATAATAATAATAATAATAATAATAATAATAATAATAATAATAATAATAATAATAATAATAATAAATATACAATATAGAGAGAGTACGAGAGAAAGATGGATAATGAAATGAAAATGGAAACCAGTCGAACAAATTTATGGACTTGACCTCCCATCCCCTACCATGCGATCGCATGGTTTATGAGAGTGGTGGCCATGCGATCGCATGGCACCTTGGATCCCTTCACATTCGATTTAAAACGTGTTGCCGACAGTTTATTTATTATTATTATATATATATTATATTTAATTTATATAATTACTTATATATTATATTATATTATATTTACGTTCATGGTAAAAATATAATTTTTACTCAAATGACACGGACGTTGACACTCGACTCATGTACCACTTTCGGTTTTTCGAGCGCACTTTCGTACGTTTAGAAAACTAGCCTTTTACGTTACGTAACATGTACACTTATTAATAATTTGACTTTACTCATCAAAATTTACCTTATGATAAATGTAACCTATAAAATTGAGTGTTGTGGTAATTTGCTTCTATAAATCAGAGTCTCGTAGTTTATCAAAATGTATCATTTTAAATCCTCTGTTAAAATATTATATTTTGTTACTTGTATAATATATATATATATATATACATATATATATATATATATATATATATATATATATATATATATATATATATATATATATATATATATATATATATATATGTATATCCTTATTTAAAATATATATTTGTTCATATTGAAATATGTAATAATACAATATTTAGTTTTTCAAAACTAATTATATTTTTAAAGTTATTTTGGAATCGTTTAGATAGTAGAAAAATATTATATCAATCACATTTACATTTTTGAAACGCTTTATCTACTAGTAATTTATAATATAAACTTTATTTAAATTCTTCAAAAGTCATATACAAATTATCCTATAAAACGTCCTAATTAATAAAGTTCTTTTTAAACTGAAACGTTTTTATACATTTAAATCAAATATGATAACTTTGTTTTTCTAAAACTAAATATATAAAATAATCATTTTATTAAAAGGTTAAAATAGAAGAAGTTGTTATATCGTAAAAATGTTTTAGAAAAGTAAGATTAAATATACTCTTAATAGATTTCAAGTTTTTTAACGTTTGTTGGTGCAACGTGATATAACGTCTAAAGGTTAGATAAACATATAAAATCATTTTAATGTAAAACGTTAATTTACTTAACTTGTCGATATCCATCTTCTAAGTTATCTATATTTTACAATTTTACTTCCACGTTAATTAATATACAAGTTTAATAGTTTATCTTATCAAAAGTCACGAGACAATTATTGTAAAGCATAAATTGAAAAATCAAACGGGAATCTCCACTAACCCTTGTCTAGTTCCCGTTAATTGACACTTTTGTTCCTTCTAATAAATCACTTTACCAATTATTTCGAATACCGTTAAAAAGGAAAGGTTTGCTAAATCAAAAGTGGACCTCTCAACAGAGACTCTTAATGATTCACCGTACCTGATAAATTAATCATTTGATATTATCTTCTAATTCCATCGATAAACATATTGAAACAAATACGTTCATGTAAAGTATTATACATTTAATACTTTGTTAATATATCAAGTTATAATATATACACATATACATATAATCATATCCGTTCAATTTAATGGTTCGTGAATCGTTGGAACTTGGTCGAGGTTTAAATGAATGTATGGACACAGTTTAAAATTCTTGAGATTCACTTAACAAACTTTGCTTATCGCGTCGAAAACATATAAAGATTAAAGTTTAAATTTGGTTGGAAATTCTTGGGTCGTCACAAAATCAACAGATGACTTTCAATCTGTTGCAGATTGATCTTCAATCTATATGCATATTGAGTTCAATTATCTACCATATTCACCTAACTTTAATAGATTCTGAGATAAATTAACTACATGTTAATATCGATTGGACTCAATCTGTGTACATATTGAACTCAATTTGTGTACAGGTTGAGTTCATCTACGAAATGCACCTACTTGATCTGATGTGCAGATTCTTTAATCAATCGAATTAATGTTTAAAATTGATGTTACATTGTTCCAATAGCAGTGACTAGAAGATTTTGTGAAGAAATCAAAGTTTGAAAACAACTGAATCGTAAAAATCAAAGTTATAGTTCATTTTCATCATTCGTTCATTGTTCATCATGAATTGAGGAATACGCTAATGATTTGGAGTATAATCTTTCAAGGAATTTGACAATCGATGCCTTAGGATCTTGTTTTAATCGAGTTTAACTTTCAATTTAATTGTTTGTAATGTCTGGTAAATTCAGGTGGTGGTTCACTGGGTTCTCTCGTATGGAGAGTTCGCTCCGGATATAAATTTTTATTATATATACTGTAAAAATTAATAAAAGGGACATCCTGCCTCTTGCTTTTAAAAAACTACGGGTAACAAAATAATACTCCGTATATAAACATATGCATGCCTAAATGAATACGGAGTGTCGGAGTGAGTATATTATCTAGGATCAAGTGATCTAAATAAACAAGGTCAAATATACAACATATGCTTCTAAGCAGTGTTGTAAAAAACCCGATTAATCTCCGATTAATCATTTTTGGGAGCAATCCGTTCCGATTTCCAAAAATCCGTTTAATTAAACGATCAACGTCAATTGATAGATCAAAATCGAATTTGGTAATCAAAGTCGGTCAAAATCAAAAATGGTGAACATTTTAACATGAATTTAAATAGAATTTTATAGTTTTAAAGTAAAATGAACAATTTTAAACAATTATGTTAAAACTTATCTTTGTATTTATGGTTTTTTTCTATAGTTACACATAAAATTTTAAGATTTAATAATTAAATAAATCTCCGATTAATCCCCGAAATTCCGATTAATCCTTCCAAAGCCCCGACCGATTAATCCCCGAATAGCGAATTTTGCAACCTTGCTTCTAAGTATATCTATTCTTTCCTAATTTTTTGTGTGAACTACGAACTATGTATACATGATAGTCAAAGGTCAATGATGGATCTTAAACTTTGATCAAAACTAGTTGTTGGACCCTCGTTTCGCGTCGGGATTTCGGTTTTCAATGTATTTTATTGCGTTTAGTTTGTAAAATTATTTCGTGGTTAAAAAATGATGTCGTTGAAGCGCAACTTGAGTCGAACTAAAAGGTATAACCCGTGAAAGATTTAAATGTTATTTTAAATTAACAATATATGTCCATCTCCGCGTTTAGCTATGTAATTATCGACTTTTAAAAATTTAACGCAAAATCAACGTGTATGAAAAGTACCCCAAATATTTAGCGTTTTTTTAAAAAGCGTCCGTTTTGCGTATAGTTAGTGACATTGTGTTCCTAAAATTATTTCGGTTTTAACGATGGTGTCGGATAATCTAACTCTTTGCGAGCGAGAAGATATGACCCATTGAATATTTGGGTGAAGTTTATTTAAGATTTTTTTTATGAAAAATGGTTATTTGACACTTTACCCCTCTGTTTGGGGGCTCGATTTGAATATTAGAAAAAGTGTGGGGGTCTTTGTTGGTGTAGTGAAATTTAATTAGAGTTAAAAAAAAAAAGTTGTAAGGACGAAAATGCTCGTAGTTACTATTCACCATTTTTGTCTATTATATAATATACTAATTTGGGCATTTTTTTCATGGGTCAATAAATTACCTTTCACCACAGTTTGTTATCCATTTTAATCCTTTTTCATTTTGTATCTCGTGGGCAATCTAGACGTTCGGCCACCAGCATCTCGCCGGTGGTGTCGGCTTTTTCGCATTTTGTATAATAATGGCTGCCTCCGGTCACTTTTTCGGCGTTATTTATCTCCGTTCGGGCTCTCCGATCTTCCTTCTTCATCCAGGCGGCGATTTCGGGTCTTTGTGCTCGGGATCTGGGTTTGTTTGGGATTATCGGCTGTTCGTCGGAGTTGGTCTCGCCGGTCTTCCACTCCGCTTCTCAGTGACGGTATCTTTCTTTTCCGGTTGTAGGCGACGAATTCATGACTGAATTCTACAATTGTTAAGGTAAGGTCTCTGTTTCGTTTGCGGCTTGGTTGTTGTGGTTTTCCGGCGAGTGTTGCAGCCTTGTGTGTTTTCCGGTGGTTCCGGTGGCCA
Organism: Rutidosis leptorrhynchoides; assembly: GCF_046630445.1. NCBI lineage: Eukaryota > Viridiplantae > Streptophyta > Magnoliopsida > Asterales > Asteraceae > Rutidosis > Rutidosis leptorrhynchoides. The sequence goes on along the minus strand of NC_092336.1, from coordinate 612,226,856 downwards.
GAGTATCACCTGCAGTTATTGAGGAAGGTTGACAGCAGCTAGCGGCCTTGAGGGGTTGTTAGCGGCTGACAATTGTTCTTGGTGGCTACGGAGTGGCTACAACTAACGGGTGGGGTTGTAGCTCTCGCTACGATGGCTTTTTGGCAGCTACAGGCGGTTGTTGACGGTTACCGGCGGCTGGTGGCTGTTGGCGGCTGTTTGTGGTTGCCGGTAGCATGTAGTGTGGTAGTGGCAGTCATGGACTGCTGATAACACCTGGTGTTCATCGGTTGTCGTTAGCGGTCTCTACCCGTCGATTGTTGGTTGTTTGGATCTGCTTGGTTTTATGTCCTTAGAAAACTCGGTGAAATTGGCTTGGCTTCTATTGGTTTGACTGCGCGTTTGGTACCGTTTGGTTGTCGTTACTTTAGTGTATTCATACTTTCCCCGTAGCCGAGTCTGTTCTGGTGGATTCGGTGCTGTTGCCGGCGTGTGTTGATTTAGTTGACCTCAGAAAATAGGCCTCGGGTTTGGTGCTGCTGGAGTGCCCGGCGTTCATATTAGTGTGCGGCTGTTGAGTAGTGGTATTTGCGGGGTTGAATACGAGCTCGGTTTTATGTTGTATTTAGATTTAGGTTTGGTGGTTATACGTTGTGTTGCCATTTCACTTTCAATGTGCTCGCTCTCTTTCAGTTGTACTCGTCCTGTGTGTAGGACGATAAGAGCGAGCCCTTTCAATTTCAATCATTGTCATTTGTATGTACCACAGGATCTTTACGATTTATATATATATATATATATATATATATATATATATATATATATATATATATATTAATATTTTCGTCGAAAAAAAAAAGGGTCAATAAATTACTTTGAGTTCACACTACACAGCTCAAGAAATTTTTTAATGAGCAATTTATTTTTCATGCGTGCAATATATTACATAATAAAATAAAGTGCAATGACGGATCTAAAGCTCTTGATAATTAAAGTAACTAAATACGTTTTATAAATACAAATTACCATATTAACTATTAGACAAAAGTTATGAATAGCACCAGGGGTATTTTTGTCTTTTCACTTCTTTTTTTCCCTTTCCCTTCTTTCTTTCAAGTAACACCACAAAAACCCCACACTTTGTTCAAAAATTAAAATCGGCCCCCAACACAGGGGGTTAAAGCGTCAAATCAAAAGCATGCGAGTGAAAAATCAACATATATGAAAAGTACCCTAAATATTTAGCGTTTTTTTTTAAAAAGTGTCCGTTTTGCGTATAGTTAGTGACATTGTGTTCATAAAATTATTTCGAGTTTAAGGATGGTGTCGAAAAAATTTAACTCGTAATTACTAATTACTAATGTATATTATATTATATTATATTATATTATATTATATTATATTATATTATATTATATTATATTATATTATATTATATTATATTATATTATATTATATTATATTATATTATATACTAAAAATCCTCCCAAAATTTGTAGTTTCAGTTTTACCGGATTGTCGTTTTGATTTTGCATTCACACTACAAACGGCCCCTCAAGTTCAGCTCAATTTACCAAACGGCCCTTCAAGTTTACACTTTTTCAGGGGTAGAAAGCGTAATTATATAATTTTATTAAAATAAAAGAAACTAATTCCACCCAAATTTTTAACGAGCCCTATCTTTTCGCTCGGTGCGAGTTATATATACTAAAAGTCCTCCCAAAATTTGTAGTTTCAGTTTTACCGGATTGTCATTTTTAGTTTACGTTCACACTACAAACGGCCCCATAAGTTCGGCTCAATTTACAAAACGGCCCTTCAAGTTTACACTTTTTCAGGGGTAGAAAGCGTAAATATATAATTTTATATATTTACAAGAAACTAATTCCACCTGAATTTTTAACGAGCCCTATCTTCTCGCTTGGTGCGAGTTAAATTTTTCCGACACCACCGTTTAACTCGAAAAAATCAGGCGAACCCAACGGGACTAACTACACGCGAAACGAACATCGTTAAAAAAACACTAGATAACGGGCCCTATATTCTAGCTCGGTGCGAGTTAAATTTTTCCGAGACTACCGTTTAACTCGAAATAATTTTAAGAACACAACGCGACTAACTATACGCGAAATGGACATCGTTAAAAAAAACTAAATATTTCGGCCTATATTACATACACATATACATACACGTCCAACAAACAACCCAACCTACTAGATATATTAGGTATCAAACAACGTATATTCAAATTCGACCGCACGTCGAATAAAACCGCAGCAACGCGCGGTCGAATTTTTTCTACTTAGAAGGATTTGACTAATCTATCCCTCCACATTTTTCTCGATAAGTATGATTAGATAGACAATTTTGTTTACACTTAAACCAATAAAATAAAATAAAAATTTAATTTTGATTGTAAAGAGAACGCTTATAAGAGACTATCCGCAAGACTAAGTAGGGTCTGAACGGTGGCCGGTTTGACAACGGGACAAAAAATTTCGTTATAGTCAACACCCGAACGTTGTTGAAACCCTTTGGCTAGAAGTCGTGCACGGTAACGTTCAATTGAGCAATCCGAGTTATATTGAATGCGGAATATCCATTTACACTTCACAATATTATGCGATGGATCACGAGGTACCAAGTCTCATGTACCAAGTTTGTGTTAAGCCTATATCTCAGTAAGCATGGCTGATTTTCAGGCGGGATCACAAAGAGCCTGTTTAACAGTAGTAGGTTCAACAAGACGCACATTGGTGATGGTAGAGTTAACATACTTAGGATTGGGTTTGCGAATATTATTTTTCGTGCGGATGATGATGGAGGATCCAGGAATAGTAGGCGGAGGTGGTGGTGGAGCAGGAATGACCGAAGGTTGGGGTGGTGTTGGTGATGTAGGTTGAGTGGGTGTTGGTGGAGACTGTGAATGTTCGGATGGTGGATGCGAAGCATACGTGAGAATGGGAACCTCAACATGACACCAATCTTCAGAAGAAGGATAAGTAGAGGAGTGTTCAGTAGATGCGAATTTAGAATAAGGAAACTCATTTTCAATGAAACGAACATGACGAGAAGTGTAAATGCGATTAGTGACGGGATCCAAACAATGATATGTGGTTTGAGTTGCTGAGTAACCAACCAAAACACAAGGAGTAGATCGTGAATCAAACTTGTGAGTGGTATATGGGCGTTACCATGGATAACAAAGACAACTGAATCTTCAAAGTTTGAAGTAATTCGGTGGAGAACCAAAGAGAAGTTGAAATGGAGACTCATTTTTGCATGTGGGACTAGCTAATCGATTAATGAGGTACGAAGCTGTAGTAAAAGCAAGAGACCATAAGTGATTGGATGTTTAGCTTATGATAAGAGAGATAGACCAGTTTCAACAATGTGTCGGTGTTTGCGTTCGGCTAAACCATTATGTTCTGGAGTATGAGGTAGTGAGGTTAAATGTGAAACCCCATCAATTGAAAGTAAATCGACCAACGCTATGAACTCACCACCATTGTCAGAGTATAAAGTTTTGATGGGAGGATAAAAATGCTTCTCTACCAAGGCTTTAAATAGCACAAAAATAGGTTTAGTGTCCGATTTCTTTTTGAGTGGATAGAACCAAAAATTGCAAGTAAAGTGATTAACAAAGATTACATAATACTTATAGCCATCAAATGAGTGTAATGGGCAGGTCCAAACATCTGTGTCAATAAGATCAAGAGGATTATGAGAAACCAAAGTATTATTAAAGAATAAAAGTTTGTGACTTTTATTACATTGGCAAGCATTGCTATTAGAAGATATATTATTCGGAACACGAAGTTTAAAAGACGAAACAAGAAATTTAAAAGTTGCCAATGACGGGTGACCGAGTTGATGATGCCAGTTGATCATCGATGTTCGAACACTTAAAAACGCACATATGGAATAAAATGATGAAGATAGTTGGTAGATGTCATGTTTAGTGGGTCCCGTAAGCAAAGTTGTTCCTGTCAGTCGATCCTTCACAACATAAGAATCAGAAGTAAAGGCAATTAGTAAGTTATTATCTTTACATAAATGATAAACAAAAAGAATATTACGACACATTTTTGGAACATATAAAACTTTAGTAAGGTTTAAAGCTTTAGCGAAAGTAGAAAGAGATGTGGACCCGATGTGTGTTATTGGAAGTCCCTTACCATCACTAATGGAAATCTGATCTATACCACTATATGGATTATGAATGGAAATATTGGCTAGATCCTGAGTTACATGGTGCGAAGCTCCAGAATCAAGTAACCATTCGGTTGGAGGTTATGCAGCTTTCTTTGTAGTCGGATGAGCCCGTGGTCCATTGAAATGATATGGGGAAGGTAGTGGTGTAATAATGTGTGGGTAAATTTCAGCAGATACGGGACATCGCCGAAGTGAATGTCCTTTGTCATGGCACCATTGACACCTGCAATGAAAGGCCGTGATCCAGTGTACGAGTTCTGCAATCTTGGTGGAGCAACCAATTTGTTTGTGGATCGAGAAAAATTGGAGGATTGCCTTTGTGTGTTGCGTGTTGAAGTAGGGTGAGCAGTGGCAGGCAACACGCCTAGTAACGGTTGATATTTGATTATTAATTCACGACTAATAAGCTTTTCGTGATGTTCTGCAAAACTATTGAGAGTGTCACGAGCATTGATGCCATCAATAACACTTTGGTAAGATTCATCTAACCCTTCTAATACTTTTTCAGTGATGTATTCGGGCTCCATAGTTGAACCCAGGAGTGCAAGTTGATCTGTGCAGTTTTTGATGGATTGCATGTATTCAGGTACCGATTGTGGTCCTTTGGTGATATTCTTGAGCTTCGGTTTTAATTGTTTGATATGGCCACGGGATGAACTCGCGAAGGTGCTTGTAAGAGTATCCCATAGTCCTTTCGCGGTGGTTGTTATTGACACAAGTGGAACGATTTGTTGATCCAGCGTGCCGATAAGTGCCCTAAATAAAATGCGATCCTGACGCACCCAAGTTGTGTGCGCAGGATTTGTTGAAGACGTGGCATCTTCCTTGGTTACTGTAGGATTTGGTGCAGGAAAACTGCCATCTAGATATTTAAAGAGACCGCATCCATCAAGAGTTGCTTGAATTTGAAGTTTCTAAGACTTGTAATTGAGAGATGTGAGTTTCATGATATTTGTGAGGGTAACAATAATAATATGGTGGTGATGTTATGCGAGGTGTATATGAAATAGCTTATATTTTACTAGGAAATACTATTAAATACGATACAATTTTACACAAGATATTTATTTATTTATAGAATGGATATACTTAAACCTTTCTACAACACTTATAGGCAGTGTACCTAATCGTACAGTAGTGTAGTTTTTAGTAAGTCCGGTTCGTTCCACAGGGAATCTTTTAAACAAGCTTAACGCTATAATAGTTTTATTTTATAAAAATACGAATATATATAAGTAATATTATTATTTTAAAGGGGGGGTTTTACCGTTTAATGACCGGTTTGTCGATTTTAAAACTTTAGTCGCAGTTAAAACCTAATGTAAAATATTAAAAATAAATACAAGACTTAATTTAAAGCGTAAAGTAAATAACGATTAAGAAATTGCGATAATTAAAAAGTACGCTAATTAAAAGTGCAATTAAATACAATAACAATAAATAAAAGTGCGATAATTAGAAGTGCAATTAAATATAAAATAAAGGAAATTAAATATGAAATAAAAGAATTATGCTTATTTAAACTTCCGTAATCATGATGTTTGACATGTTGATTTTAGTTTTATGCACATGGGTTAATTGTTCTTTGTCCTGGATTATTTAATATGTCCATACGGATTTGTCCATAATAGTCCATCAGTCATAAATATAAAGAGCGAAAGCCTTCGTCAAATTATTCTTATTCCCGAAGTCAAATATTCCAACTAATTGGGGATTCGAATTGTAACAAGGTTTTAATACTTTGTTTAATGAATACACCAGGTTATCGACTGCGTGTAAACCAAGGTTTTACTACTTTGTTAACAATTACACCAATTACCCTTGAATGTAATTCACCCCTGTTTCAACAAGTCTATTACCTATTAATCCAGTTCCGTGTCCGGTAAAATGAATAATTATTGGTATTTATATATATCCCACCCACCGTACCCAGTCAAGCGTATGTGGTTATATATAAATACGTCAAATTATAAGTTTGTATATTAAATTAACAAGGTATTGTTTAGTAATATAAAACCCATTAATAGCCCATAGTCTAATTTCCACAAGTGTCGTTCTTTTATCCAAACCCCAATTATGGTACAAAGCCCAATTACCCAATTTTAGTAATTAGCCCAACATCATGATTACTTCGATTTAAATAAGCATAATAATAACTTAGCTACAAGACATTAATGAAAATAATATAAACATAACTTACAATGATTAAAAATAGCTAGCGTTACACGGACAGAATTTCGACTTACACCCTTACAACATTCGCTAACATACCCTTATTATTAGGATTTAAAATTAAAATTAAAATTAAAATATAAATATATATATATTACGTATATATTGAGAGAGAGATAGATTAATGGATATAAAAAACGATCAAACTGCGTTGCCTTTTATAGGGATTTTCGTCCAGGGTGTCTCCGCGACTCGCGGCATTTTTTTGCCTTCAAACTCCGCGAGTCGCGGAGTTTGTTTTTACAGCTCACCAAGCCTTGGCTCCTAGCTTGTCGACGGATTATATAAATAAATATAATATATAAATAATTTTAGTAATTATTTAAATATTATATTATATTTATGTGCATAGTTGACTTGTAATTTTTAGTCCGTTGCGTCGAGCGTTGAGAGTTGACTCTGGTCCCGGTTCTGGATTTTTGAACGTCCTTGCGTACAATTTAATATCTTGTACTTTGCTTTTTGAATCTTGTACTCTTGTAATTTCGAGACGTTTCTTATCAATAATTGGAACCTCTTTGATTGTATTTTGTACTTTTGAGCTTTTTGGTCGTTTGCGTCTTCAATTCATCGAATATGTCTTTTGTCTTCACCTTTTATTAGTTAAACGAATATCACTTGTAAATAGGACAATTGCAACTAAAAGCTTGTCTTTCTTGAGGAATAATGCTATGAAATATATGTTTGTTTTTAGCATTATCAAATATTTTCACACTTGAGCGTTGCTTGTCCTCAAGCAATATAGTCTTGAAATACTAGAATCACTTCTTTATTCTTCACACTTTGTACATCAGTGATTTCTTTACGGCGGTATAAACAATGGTAGTAACGATGTGGTTTACAGTCCCACATGACTATAAAATTTAGATCCTTTAAGGAAATTGGATCTTTATGAAAACATTTGATCTTTTTGAAAATTCAATCTAGCTTTTACCCTAGATAAGTTTTCCGAAATAACCCTTCACCGGTGTTTGCAAATTCTTTTTGTGGGTTTGGTGGGTTTCAGATTTGAAATTTTAGCTCAAAACTTGTGGTTTTGTGTCACCCACTTGCTAACCTTGTATTGGGAAAGCAATACATCCAGTTTACTTGTTCCGTATATTACCTTTCGGTAAACTACTGTCCGGTTGTAAAGGAAAGCGTTGAACAAGCACTGTTTAAGGCAATGTCCCCTGACATGCTTTTAATTATGGTCTATAACGTGTCGGACGCAATTACTATCCTTTGTAGGAGCAATAGTAAAGCTCACCCTTATAATTTTTTGGTCTGGCACAAGGTCCTGTCTTTGACCATGCTATGCAACCACCGTTCTTACGGTTGACACCCGATTTGGTTCAGGTGACCTAATGAATTCCAGGTGAATTCCTAGAATTTTACTTTCAATGGTAATGAACGCATTGAAAATGGGTTTTCAGAAAACAAATTGGTTTTAATTTGATCAAAATATTTTCTCATTCAAGCTCGAGTTTAGATATCATCGAATTCCATGAGTTTGTAATTCTCAATCTTTAAGGTCAATCTCTAGGATAGAGTAATATCAGTCTTAAAAGCTGATTTTTGATCTTTAAGGAGATTATCCTTTCTGAGGATCTGATTCATTAGTCTTATCCAGCTAATTTGCACGGTGCCCCTGATGTTATGCGAGGTGTATACGAAATAGTTTATATTTTACTAGGAAAAACTATTAAATACGATACAATTTTACACAAGATATTTATTTATTTATAGAATGGATATACTTAAACCTTGCTACAACACTTATAGGCAGTGTACCTAATCGTACAGTAGTGTAGTTTTTAGTAAGTCCGGTTCGTTCCACAGGGAAATCTTTAAACAAAGCTCAACGCTATATTAATTTACTTTTATAAAAATACAAACATATATATAAGTAATATTATTATTATAAAGGGGGGTTTTTACCGTTTAATGACCGGTTTGTCGATTTTAAGATTTTAGTCGCAGTTAAAACCTAATGTAAAATATAAAATAAATACAAGACTTAAATTAAAGCGTAAAGTAAATAACGATAATGAAATTGCGAATAATAAAAATGCGATAAAATAAAATTGCGATAATTAAAAAGTACGATAATTAAAAGTGCGATTAAATAACAATAAATAAAAGTGCGATAATTAGAAGTGCAATTAAATATAAAATAAAGGAAATTAAATATGCAATAAAAGAATTATGCTTATTTAAACTTCCGTAATCATGATGTTTGACGTGTTGATTTTAGTTTTATGCCCATGGGTTAATTGTCCTTTGTCCTGGATTATTTAATATGTCCGTCTGGTTTTTGTCCATAACAGTCCATCAGTCATAAATATAAAGTGCAAGTGTCCTTGTCAAATTATTATTATACCCGAAGTTAAATATTCCAACTAATTGGGGATTCGAATTGTAACAAGGTTTTAATACTTTGTTTAATGAATACACCAGGTTATCAACTGCGTGTAAACCAAGGTTTTACTACTTTGTTAACAATTACACCAATTACCCTTGAATGTAATTTCACCCCTGTTTTAATTATTCTAGTGGCTATTAATCCATTCCCGTGTCCGGTTAAATGAACGATTATTCGTACATATAAATACCCCGCCCATCGTGTCCGATCCAGTGTATATGGTAATTTATAGGGACGCCCAATTGTAAATCTTTATATTAACATTAACAAACTTTCATTTAGTTAAACAAATATAAAGCCCATTAATAGCCCATAGTCTAATTTCCACAAGTGTCGTTCTTTTGTCCAAACCCCAATTATGGTACAAAGCCCAATTACCCAATTTTAGTAATTAGCCCAACATCATGATTACTTCGGATTAAATAAGCATAATAATAACTTAGCTACGAGACATTAATATAAAAAGGTTGAACATAACTTACAATGATTAAAAATAGCGTAGCGTTACACGGACAGAATTTCGACTTACACCCTTACAACATTCGCTAACATACCCTTATTATTAGAATTATAATTAAAATTAAAATATAAATTATAAATATAAATATAAATTTTACGTATGATAAGAGAAGAAAAAGATGATGATTTTGATCAGAATTCGGTTGGCTTTATAGGCAGTTTTCAATTTTGGGGCTCCGCGACTCGCGGTGAATTTTGCCTTCAAACTCCGCAAGTCGCGGAGTTTGAAATTCCAGCTCATATCTTGGAGTCTTTCTCTGCCGGCGGTTTTTATTTATAAATATAATATATATATATAATTAATATAATTAATTATATATTATATTATATTTATATACCTAGTTAACTTGTAATTTTTAGTCCGTTGCGTCGAGCGTTAAGAGTTGACTCTGGTCCCGGTTCCGGATTTTCGAACGTCCTTGCGTACAATTTTATATTTTGTACTTTGCGTTTTGAATCTTGTACTCTTGTAATTTCGAGACGTTTCTTATCAATAATTGGAACCTCTTTGATTGTCTTTTGTACTTTTGAGCTTTTTGGTCATTTGCGTCTTCAATTCGTCGAATCTGTCTTTTGTCTTCACCTTTTATTATTTAAACGAATATCACTTGTAAATAGAACAATTGCAACTAAAAGCTTGTCTTTCTTGAGGAATAATGCTATGAAATATATGTTCGTTTTTAGCATTATCAAATATTCCCACACTTGAGCGTTGCTTGTCCTCAAGCAATATCGTCTTGAAATACTAGAATCACTTCTTTATTCTTCACACTTTGTACATCAGTGATTTCTATACGGCGGTATAAACAATGGTAGTAACGATATGGTTTACAGTCCCACATGACTATAAAAATTTAGATCCATTAAGGAAATTGGATCTTTATGAAAACATTTGATCTTTTGAAAATTAAATCTAGTTTTTACCCTAGATAAGTTTTCCGGGATAACCCTTTACCGGTGTTTGCAAAATATTTTTGTGGGTTTGGTGGGTTTTAGATTTGAAAATTTTAGCTCAAAACTTGCTGTTTTGTGTCACCCACTTGCTAACCTTGTATTTGGAAAGCAACACGTCCAGTTTACTTGTTCCGTATATTACCTTTCGGCAAACTACCGTCCGGTTGTAAAGGAAAGCGTTGAACAAGCAACTGTTAAGGCAATGTCCCCTGACATGCTTTTAATTATGGTCTATAACGTGTCGGACGCAATTACTATCCTTGGTAGGAGCAATAGTAAAGCTCACCCTTATAATTTTTTGGTCTGGCACAAGGTCCTGTCTTTGACCACTATGCAACCACCGTTCTTACGGTTGACACCCGATTTAGTTCAGGTGACCTAATGAATTCCAGGTGAATTCCTAGGATTTTACGTTCAATGGTAATGAACGCATTGAAAATAGGGTTTTCAGAAAACAAATCAGTTTGTAATTTTGATCAAAATATTTTCTCGTTTAAGCTCGAGTTTAGATATCATCGAATTCCATGAGTTTGTAATTCTCAATCTTTAAGGTCAATCTCTAGGATTGAGTAATATCAGTCTTAAAAGCTGATTTTTAATCTTTAAGGAGATTATCCTTTCTGGGGATCTGATTCATTAGTCTTATGAAGCTAATTTGCACGATACCCCCCATTGTACGAGATAAATCCTTCTCATGGTTAGGATAAATCCGACCACTTGGCGACCCTGTTTAATGCTGAGGTCCGTGGATTTCCTGCTGAATTTAGTGATGACTTTTCTAGATTTTTCGTCAACCTACAGCTGGTCTGGATGACAACTTCATGACCTAAATCAAGAAGCGCGTGTCTTTTTCAGAAGACTTTACTTCCTTTTAATGATGGAATTGATTCATCGTGTAGATCCATCTCTTCTTTTCTTTCATCGGGTAAAACAGTTTAGTTTAGTCCAAAGCAAAAGTATTTTCAGTTATTTGTTACAGATATATGTGACATATGTTTAAGATAACTTGGTAAATTTTCCCACACTTGGCTTTTATTTTCCTTTTTATCGTCCTCTATTCCATTTTAAATGAATTTTAACATTTTGGTTTGTTTCTCAATTTATGTCCTTTCCGAGGTAACAATAATTTCGGTGTTAAAACCTAGTTTTATCGTTCATAAATATGTATAAACATGATTTTGAATTCATTTAATTGAAAATTTTGAAAAATTTTACTAGAATTGGGTAGTCAGTATATAAGACTAGGGCTGTTCTTTTTTATCAGAGAGCACTAGATTCTAATACAACTACTGCTTTACTAGTATTTTTTAATGGTAACCAAGTGTATAAAGTAAAAAATTTTAAAATCCGAAAGAATTTAACCCCTTCCCACACTTAAGATCTTGCAATGCCCTCATATGCAAGAAATCAGTAACAATTTAAATTATTGAGGGTGATTTGTGTGAAAATGATTAAATTTTACCAAAGTTTTCAAATATATTGGCATTTGTTTGCTGAATGATAAATGGTGTACATCATTTGTTCATTCCGTCTTGTTGTTATTTCACATATATTTTGCATCTTGTCGTCAAAATTAGTTGCTTTTGCTGAACTTAATGCCAGTCTTTGAAAATGCGTTGTTTTACCCTGTTGTGTACATAAGATAAACTGCAAACATATATACATATTTTTGAAGTTTGGTATATTACCCCACATTCAAAAATTATTAAAATCTAAGAATAAAAGTTAGACAATTATAAAAATGATTACAATATTAACAAAAGTATTAAACGTATCAATAATTACAAATTACAAAATAAAAAAATAATAAGTAAACTAAGGATGATATTGGTACCAATAGGGGTTCCAGGCATAACCATAAGTGCTATAGAATGCTTCGGCAGGGTCATACGTAGGATATGGTGGCTGCATCTCTATAGACCAAGGAGGGAAGATGGGTTTCGGTGTAGGAATATAGTTTCTACCTATATGTTGGCAATGAGCTATGATTTGGTTCTGATGAACTTGCCAATCTTCAAATGCTCTCTGTCTAGCATTTTCGTATTCCTGAGAAGCTATAAACCTATGCATTTCTTGCATCTCATTCCCCCCTCCTACATTACCTTGTTGCTGGTTTCTCTCCACCTGTGGATGTCTACCATGGTATCGTACTGCGGCGTTATTTCGCCTCTTCAAAACTTTCGCACCATGGTATACATTTAAACCTATAGTATCGCGGGGTTCCGGCTCTTCTAGTAATAATCCCCCCCGACTTATATCCACACCGAGATATTCACCAATCAAAGTAATAAAAATACCACCTCCTATTATGCTATGTGGTCGCATCCCCCGAACCATAGCTGATAAATAATAACCCACACAATATGGTATACTTACAGCGCTTTGTGGGTCTCGAATACACATATGGTAAAACAAATCCTGTTCATTTACTTTTTCCTTGTTTTTACCCCTTTGTGTAATCGAATTAGCTAAAAACCTATGTATCACTCTTAATTCGGCTCTATCTATATCCAAATAAGAGTAATTTCCCCCTTTGAAACGGTGATGGCTTGTCATTTGACTCCACACACCGTGTGTATCAAAATTTTCATCTATCTTTCTAGCGTTTAGTATCAATCCTCTACAATCGGCAGACGCTAACTCCTCAGGCGTATATATACGTAAAGCCTGAGCCATGTCCAGTAAAGACATGTGGCGCATCGAACCGCCTAACAAAAATCTAATAAAAGAACGATCGGTTAAACTAGCTACCCGATCATTCAACTCTATACTACATAACAATTCTTCACACCATACTTTATATACAGGTCTACGTATGGTGAATAAACATATCCAGTCATTAAAAGAAGAATTACCATACCTCTGTACAAGTAATTCCCTAATTGGCCCGGCCAATTCTACAGCTTCTAAGGGTCCCCATTCTATGACCCTCGGTACCTCAACAACCTTAGAATGAAGAGTATGCAAACCCCTTTGATATTTTGGATAATCTATCCAAAGTCTGTCAAATCTCAGGTTCGGGTGCAACTCTTCCAAGTGCATATCGGAAAAGGTCATGACTGGATGAGGTACATCCTGCTTGTAGTAGTTATCCACCTCCTGTTGTTCCAAATTCTCAGCAGGAGCATTGCGGGCTTGGGATGAAGATTCACCCCTTTCATTCTGCAAAACACATCAAACACAATTTTTGTGCATCCAAATATGCATTAGTGTCAGCAAAATCATCAATCAAAATAATTACAATGACATTATCAATTTATATCAAACTTAAGCTTATTTTCACATTTTTATCTAATCTACACTTTTTCAAATAAGCATATACGAAAATTTTCGCCAAGTTCATAAGCATTCAACTCAAATAACATGTCAAAATAATCATTACTAGCAATTAAACAAGTCTCAAATGGCATTATCTTTCAAAAATCAAGTTCATGAATTTTAGACTTGAAAAAGTCCACTTTAATTCTCAAAATCATGTTTAGGCTCAAAGTTTGGATCATTTAACTACCTAGACATGTTACACTACTTATTTTAGCAACAATTCATGACAAAAATCGGCCATAACCTGTTTATATCAAAAAGCCCCAAATTTGCTCAAGAACACAAACCCTAGATTATTCAAAATTTGAAGTTTAAGGCTTCTAATCATGTTAAACAGCATCAATCTAGGTTATACAAGCATAATACATAAACAATTTAAGCCTAATTACACTAAAAAGCATCAAAATCAAATTGGGGAAAAAATAGCTCAAGAACACCAAATTTCGGATTAAATGGTGTTTAGGGGTAGAAATTTACCGTTTTTCTTGAGTAATTCTTAGATAGCATCCTTCTCAACATGATTTTAGCAAAAGATTTGGTGATTAACGGTTAAAAATTGGGATTTTTGGGGTTTTTTCTCGGGTTTTTCGGGTGCAGTTTTCGCAGGTTGTTTGAGTTGAGGAGTATGAAACTGAGCTGTTGCAGCTCTTTATTTTTTTTCTGTAATCCGACCTCTCCGCGACTCGCGGAGGTTTTGCACTTCAAACTCCGCGACTCACGGAGTTTTTTTTTTTTTTTTTTTTTTTATAATCATTAACTTATTAAAACAATTAAGTACTTAATTTTAAAATTTTGTTTCCCTTGTTATTTAGGACGAGGTCGTTTCGGATCGATGTCCAAGTCCGTCTCTCGACAAAATTTTAAAATTTGTCTTTTTGTAGCGATTGTTTTAAAAGCTAAGATTTTTGGGTTTTTTAATGTTTTTGGCATACTTTAAATCAAAAAGATTAAAAATAATGATAATAAAAGTTCTCGTCCCTCCCTCGGGTAAAGCAATTTCGGTTCAAAGACCTAGTCTTCAACTTACGACGAATTTTAAAAATCATATTCTTAACTTAATGAGATAAAGTAAATTTTTGTTTTTAAATTCACACAACTTAAATATAAAATTCAAAATTAATATTAAAAATTCACACCAAACTTAAAATTTGAAATGCATAAAATTAAAAATTTATATTTTAAAAATTAAAAATTCACACCAAACTTAATTTAAAAATTTATAAATTCATACCAAACTTATATTAATTTTTCAAATATTTACAATTTTAAATATATTGTTTTTACAAAGTTTACAATATTAATTTAAGATTTAAATATTAATTTTAAAAATATGGTAAAAATAAAATTAAAAATCTTTTTGTCTTTTTATTCCACTTTAATCAATCAAATATTATCAAAAATATGCGCCCCTCTTTTCGGTAAAGTAATTTCGGTTCCAAGACCTAATTTAACTCATGACGAATTTTTGAAATATTTTGGGTTGATTGATTAAAGATATTTATACCTTAAGAATAAACGTTAAATTTCGCAGTGATGTAATAAATTTTTGAATGATATCAATAATTTCGGTCGCCAAACCTAATTTTATTCAATACCAATTTAATACTTTTTAGCGAACAAATTAGCGTTTATTATCAAAAGGTTAAAAATAAAAATAAAAATAAAAACTGTACAGACATACCTGTGAAATAGATTTCTTAGTTATATGATCTATCCCATTCATAAGATAGTCGGTTTAATTGGTTTTCCATGGCTACATAGGCGTAACCTCGAGCATTCAGTGTCTTTTCTTCTAAACATATGAACGGTCCGTCTCTGCATAAAGTAACAAATTCGGTATTTGAATAGGTTTGATTATTTGAACATTTACCTCCATGTGACCATTTTCCGCATTTGTGACATCGTTCTAGGTGTCGTGCTCTTCTTTTCGCTGCGGATTTTGATTTTCCTTTACCAAATTGTAACTTATTATCTTCGCATCTGGATTCTTTTCTAACTCCGTCCATTCTTTCTCTGATTACTGATACTATTTCACTCGGGTGTATGTCATTATTACGTTTAGTGATCAAAGCGTGTAGCATTAGACCATGGTTTAGTTCACAGGCAGTCTTCATTTTGTAAAAACCTAAAAAAATAAAAATTCAGAATGGGGGGAGAAGACTAGTTCTTTAGGGTCTGCTAGGGAAAGACCATTCGGGTTCCATTTTCGAGAACTACACGAAAACAGACAATCTAACTCTAACAGAAATACATATTATCCTTTAAAGACTTGATTCTCCCCACACTTAGTTAGCTGTGGTGTTGAAATTGTGATTAACTTCGTTGTCGACTTCCATCGGACCATGTATGTAATGTTTAACTCTGTGACCATTAACTTTAAATTCAATCCCATTTGAATTTATTAATTCTATCGTTCCGTATGGGAAAACTCTTTTGACTATGAATGGTCCAGACCATCTTGATTTCAATTTTCCAGGAAATAGCTTGAATCGTGAATTGAAAAGAAGAACTCTGTCTCCTTCTTTAAATTCCTTTGAACTTCTGATTCTTTTATCATGCCATTTATTCGTTCTTTCTTTATAGATTAACGAATTTTCGTATGCTTCATGTCTTAATTCTTCTAATTCGTTTAGTTGACTTAATCGTAGACGTCCGGCTTCATGTAAATCAAGATTACATGTCTTCAAAGCCCAAAATGCTTTGTGTTCAATTTCTACTGGAAGATGACATGCTTTTCCATAAACAAGTCTAAAAGGTGTGGTTCCAATTGGAGTTTTGTAGGCTGTTCTAAAAGCCCAGAGTGCATCCTCCAAT
Organism: Rutidosis leptorrhynchoides; assembly: GCF_046630445.1. Classification (NCBI taxonomy): domain Eukaryota; kingdom Viridiplantae; phylum Streptophyta; class Magnoliopsida; order Asterales; family Asteraceae; genus Rutidosis; species Rutidosis leptorrhynchoides. The sequence goes on along the minus strand of NC_092336.1, from coordinate 612,210,418 downwards.
TTAATGGACCATTCCTTCGGATTTGATCCTACGGTTTTCTCTAGAATACGTTTTAAAGCTCGGTTGGTATTTTCAACTTGTCCACTTGTTTGTGGATGATATGCGGTGGAGATTTTATGAGTTACTCCATATCTTTTAAGAACTTTCTCAAGTTGATTATTACAGAAATGAGTACCCCGATCACTTATTAAAGCTTTCGGTGTTCCAAACCTTGCAAAAAGACGTTTTAAAAAGTTAACTACAACTCGTGCATCGTTAGTTGGGAGAGCTTGTGCTTCCGCCCATTTAGATACATAATCAATGGCTACGAGTATATATAGATTATTATGAGATTTTGGAAATGGACCCATAAAGTCAATACCCCAAATGTCAAATACTTCACATACTTGGATGACATTTTGTGGCATTTCATCACGTTGACTTATTTTTCCGGCCCTTTGACATGCATCACAGGATTTGCAAAGAAGGTGTGCGTCTTTGTAAATTGTAGGCCAATAGAATCCAGCTTCATAAACTTTTCTTGCTGTTAGTTGAGGCCCATAATGCCCTCCTGTTGGTCCTGTGTGACAATGGTTTAAAATTTTACTAGCTTCATCTCCAAATACACATCGGCGTATTATTCCATCGGGACAACTTTTAAACAAATGTGGATCTTCCCAGAAATAGTGTTTTATATCACTGAAGAATTTCTTTCGTCTTTGGTACGATAATCCTTTCTCAAGGAATCCACAAACTAAGTAGTTTGCATAGTCTGCAAACCATGGGATTTCTTTATAATCTATCTTCAATAGATATTCATCAGGAAAGTTGTCTTGTATGGCCGATTCATTTAGAACTTCTAACTCAGGATTTTCAAGACGAGAAAGATGATCAGCGGTGAGATTTTCTGCTCCTTTTTTATCTCGGATTTCAATATCAAACTCTTGTAAGAGTAAGATCCAACGGATTAATCTTGGTTTAGCATCTTGTTTTGAAAATAGGTATCTAAGAGCAGAATGGTCGGTATAGACCACCGTTTTTGCTAGAACGAGATATGATCGAAATTTGTCAAAAGCAAAGACAATAGCAAGGAGTTCTTTTTCAGTAGTTGTATAGTTCGTTTGTGCTCCTTGTAATGTCTTACTAGCATAATATATAGGTTGAAATCGTTTTTCAATCCTTTGTCCTAAAACGGCTCCCATTGCAAAATCACTTGCATCGCACATTAGTTCAAATGGTAGATTCCAATTTGGCGTTATCATGATCGGCGCATTAGTGAGTTTCTCTTTAAGAATATTAAAAGATTTGATACACTCATCTGAAAAGATGAATGGCGCATCCTTTTCTAGGAGTTTATTCATAGGAGTGGCAATTTTAGAAAAATCTTTTATGAAACGTCGGTAAAAACCGGCATGCCCTAGAAAACTCCTAACTCCTCTAACATTGGTGGGATGTGGAAGTTTAGCAATTACATCTACTTTAGCTCTATCCACTTCAATTCCTTCTTTTGAAATTTTATGTCCAAGAACGATGCCTTCTTTAACCATGAAATGGCATTTCTCCCAATTAAGTACTAGATTTGATTTTTCGCATCTAATTAGCATTCGTTCCAGATTAACTAGACATGATTTAAATGTATCACCGAAGACTGAAAAGTCATCCATGAATACTTCCATGCATTCTTCTATCATGTCGTGAAAAATCGCCATCATACACCTTTGAAAGGTTGCAGGGGCGTTGCAAAGTCCAAATGGCATGCGTTTGTAAGCAAAAGTACCATAAGGGCACGTGAATGTGGTTTTCTCTTGGTCCTCGGGTGTTATTGGAATTTGAAAATATCCGGAAAATCCATCTAGAAAACAATAGTAACTATTTCCGGCTAATCTTTCCAACATTTGATCAATGAAAGGTAAGGGAAAGTGATCTTTTCTGGTGGCGTCATTTAATTTTCTATAATCAATACATACACGCCATCCTGTTACAGTCCTAGTAGGAATAAGCTCATTTTTCTCATTTGTAATGACAGTCATGCCACCCTTCTTAGGTACGCATTGAACTGGGCTTACCCATGGACTATCAGAAATTGGATATATCAAACCTGCATCTAGCAGTTTAATAATCTCTTTCTTAACTACATCTTGCATATTAGGATTTAGTCTTCGTTGGCGTTGCACATACGTTTTATGACCTTCTTCCATAAGGGTTTTATGTGTGCAATACGAAGGACTTATTCCTTTAATATCATGAATCTTCCATGCAATGGCTGGTTTATGAGCTTTCAACACAGAAATGAGTTGTGATTTCTCATTTTCAGTAAGAGAAGACGATATTATTACAGGTAATTCAGATTCACCATGTAAATAAGCGTATTCCAAATGGTTTGGAAGTGGCTTTAACTCTAATTTCGGAGGTTCTTCTATCGATGATTTATATCGATATCTGTCTTCTTCTTTTAGCATTTGAATTTCTTCTGTTATTGGTTCATATCCATTAGCTATTAGTGTAGCTAACATTTCAGCTTCATCAATTGGTTCATTACCTTCTCCTAAAGAACATTCTCCTGTTCCTTGTAATTCTGGAAATTTTTCTAATAATTCCGCATGTGCATCTATAGTTTGAATATAATAACATGTATCATCTGCAGATTGTGGTTGTTGCATTGCTCTATCAACTGAAAAGGTAACACTCTCATCCTCTATACTTAGGGTCAGTTTCTTACCGAACACGTCTATCATTGCTTTAGCCGTGTTTAAGAATGGTCTTCCTAATATGAGAGGAACTTGAGAATCTTCTTCCATGTCTAAAACAACAAAATCTACTGGAAATACTAAAGTACCAACTTTAACTAGCATGTTCTCCATTATCCCTCTAGGATATTTTATTGATCTATCGGCTAGTTGTATGCTTATTCTTGTTGGTTTCAATTCTCCAAGGTCTAGTTTAGCGTATAGTGAATACGGCATTAGATTTATACTAGCACCTAAGTCTGCCAATGCTTCTATTGAACTAAGACTACCCAGAAAACATGGAATTGTGAAACTTCCTGGATCGGAGAGTTTTTCGGGTATCTTATTCAACAGCACTGCTGAACAATTTGCATTCATAGTAACAGCCGAGAGTTCTTCCATTTTCTTTCTATTTGATATTAGATCTTTCAAGAATTTAGCATATCTTGGCATTCCTGAAATCACATCAATGAAAGGAAGATTTACATTTATCTGTTTAAACATATCCAAGAATTTGGATTGCTCGGCTTCAAGTTTTTCTTTCTTCATTTTACTCGGATAAGGAAGTGGTGGTTGGTATGGTTTAACATAAGGTTTAGCCTTAGCTGTGTTATCTTCATTAATCTTTTCAATTACCGGTTCTTTTTCCTTATCTTGATCAGGTTGTGGTTCTTGTGGAGTAGGAATAGTTTCATCAGAAGTTACAGGTATTTCAGGTGGTTTAAGTGTTGTACCACTTCTTGTGGTAATAGCTTTAGCTGTTTCATTCCTGGGGTTAGCATTTGTATCACTAGGTAGACTTCCCGGTTTTCTTTCACCTATTAACCTTGCTAGGTTACTTACTTCTTGTTCCAGATTTTGAATAGAAGCTTGTTGATTTCTAAGTGCTTGAGCATTTTGTTCATTAGTTTGTTTTTTAGATGTGAAAAACTGCGTTTGAGTTTCAACTAGCTTCGTCATCATATCTTCTAAATTCGGCTTTTTATCATCGGTTTGTTGTGGTGGTTTGTTTTGAAAATTAGGTCTTTGCTGATTGTAAGTATTATTGGATACTTGTTGATTGCTAGGACCTTGTTGGTTGTTGTATGGAATATTTCGGTTATAATTCTGGTTTTGATTGTAAATCGGTCTTGGCGGTTGATAATTATTCTGATAATTATTTCCAGGCCTTTGGTTTATGTATGAAATATTCTCTCTTTGTTCCATTGTTAATTCAATACTGAGACAATCTTTTGTCAAATGTGGTCCTCCACACTGCTCACAACTAATTCGTATTGAGTGAATATCTTTAGTCATCTTTTCCATTCGTCTCTCCACAGCATCTATCTTTGCGGAAATGGAATCTAAGTCATGGCTAGAATCGGCTCTAGCTGCTTTAGATGATCTAATGATATCTTTTTCTTGGTGCCACTCATGTGAGTGGGAAGCAGTGTTATCAATAATTTTGTAAGCATCAGTTTCGGTTTTCTTCATAATAGAACCACCAGCTGCTATATCTATGTCTTTTCTTGTAATGATGTCGCATCCTTGGTAGAATATTTGTACTATTTGACAGGTGTCTAAACCATGTTGCGGACATCCTCTTAACAACTTTCCATATCTTGTCCACGCCTCATATAGAGTTTCATTTGGTTTATGTGTGAACGTAACAATTTCTGCTTGAAGTCTTACGGCTTTAGATGCAGGAAAGAATTGTTTAAGAAATTTGTCAACTAAAACGTCCCATGTATCAATCGCCCCTTCAGGTAACGATTCCAACCAATCTTTGGCTTCTCCCTTTAAAGTCCAGGGAAATAACATGAGATATATCTGTTCATCCTCCACTTCTCGGATTTTAAATAGTGTGCAGATCCTATTAAAGGTACGTAGATGTTCATTTGGATCTTCCTTCGGCGCACCACTAAATTGGCATTGATTAGTCACCATGTGTAGAATTTGTCCTTTGATTTCATAATCTGGCGCATTAATGTCTGGATGAGTAATTGCGTGACCTTGGCCAGTGCGTTTAGCTCTCATTCGGTCTTCCATACTTAAAGGTTCCAGATTCTCCATAATTGAATTTGTTGAATCGGTATCACTAGATGATTCTGATTTAATGGTTCGTTCCTCAACAATCTCTGTTTGAATGATTGGTGGCTCCGGAGGAAAGTTTAGTGGTTCAGGATCTACGAACCGTTCCTGAATATTTTCCGGATTCTCAATTGTGATGTCGGGTTCAAAAAATGTATTATCGGAAATTTGAACTGAAGTACTTGGTCGACTGGATGACGATTCTAAAGAAAAATCAACGGCGGTTATATTTGCTAAATGTCTTGATCTAGTTACAGGTGGTGAACGTACAAAAGGTGATGAACGTCTTGCTCGGTGCATTCACTGAATATCCTATTAGTTTTTAAAAGGAAAGAAAAATTATAATAAGTTATCCAATCAATAGACTTTTCTGATTTTGCCCACGTTTCGAATAGCCAAAAGATGCAGCAGAGGGGCAGGATTCGTTTGGTCTCAATATAATTGAGGACTGTTTGGCTCCAATAACCCGGTCCACGTACAAATCCAACTATTACTACGAACCAGAAAATTTTGATGTCTATCAATTTAACCACTTAAAATAAATTTTCGTAATTTTAAGAAATTTAGATAAGAAGTAGAATAAAAATCTATATCCTAAAACTAGAATAGCGAGAAATAAGAAAGAAAAAGAGTTCGTCGAAAAAGGTCGAAAAAGAAAAAATGGTTGAAAAATAAAAGGTGACGGAAAAATAAAAGAAACTTATAAAAACTTAAAAATACTTTACTAACCTAACCTTATTACTACAACTAACTTAAAATTATAATCGCTAATTGAAATTACTAATTGGAATGATAATTGATACATAGTAAAAGGTGTCTAAAAATATTAAAGCTTACAGGAAAAACTAAATCCCAAATGGAAATAACTTAAAAAGAAACTAAAACTTAAAAAGGCGTCGCAAAATTCTAAAGCACTTAAATCTTAGTCTAAAGAAAAAGCACTTAAGGAATTCTACGGCAAAGCCTAAAAATCTAGGAGTAAAAATAACTATGGCAAAAACTAAGAATTAAAATTAAATATGAGCTAAAAATACAAAAGTTATGCTAAAACGATTAAAAAGGGACAAAATATAAAAATATACAAAAAGTTGTAAAAAGTACAATTTTTATAAAAATATTATTTTTATATTATTTATTTAATAAAACTACTAATTTTACAATTTAATAAAACTAATTAATACTAAATACATAAATTAAATAAAAAGTAAAAGTAAAAATAAAACTAATAATAATAATAATAATAATTAGGGTTAAATAATAATTATAATTAATTAAAACCCGTAATTAATGCTGAATTAGGGCTTCTGTTCGCCTGTCAGAGAAGCTCCGCGACTTGCGGTATTTAATGCTTCAAACCCCGCGGCTCGCGGGGTTTCAAATTTCAGCTGACAGATTTAATCTTCGACGCGTTTTTTCTTTATTTATTTATTTTTATTTTCTGTTTTCTATTTTTAAATAAATAAAAATTATATTTTTATAAACTAAAATAAAAATAAAGAAACTTATAAAACTTAAATATTTAACAAAATCTTAAAAATACTTATATTTTTGTTTTTCTTTTTATATTTTTGAATATTTAAAACGTATTTTTACAAAAACGAATTTTAATAAAAGTTAACTAAAAATCTTTTTTTTTTTTATATTAGCGTTGCGCTTCCGGCGTTTAAGAGTGTCCCCGGCAGCGGCGCCAAAAATACTTGATGTTATGCGAGGTGTATACGAAATAGTTTATATTTTACTAGGAAAAACTATTAAATACGATACAATTTTATACAAGATATTTATTTATTTATAGAATGGATATACTTAAACCTTGCTACAACACTTATAGGCAGTGTACCTAATCGTACAGTAGTGTAGTTTTTAGTAAGTCCGGTTCGTTCCACAGGGAAATCTTTAAACAAAGCTCAACGCTATATTAATTTACTTTTATAAAAATACAAACATATATATAAGTAATATTATTATTATAAAGGGGGGTTTTTACCGTTTAATGACCGGTTTGTCGATTTTAAGATTTTAGTCGCAGTTAAAACCTAATGTAAAATATAAAATAAATACAAGACTTAAATTAAAGCGTAAAGTAAATAACGATAATGAAATTGCGAATAATAAAAATGCGATAAAATAAAATTGCGATAATTAAAAAGTACGATAATTAAAAGTGCGATTAAATAACAATAAATAAAAGTGCGATAATTAGAAGTGCAATTAAATATAAAATAAAGGAAATTAAATATGAAATAAAAGAATTATGCTTATTTAAACTTCCGTAATCATGATGTTTGACGTGTTGATTTTAGTTTTATGCCCATGGGTTAATTGTCCTTTGTCCTGGATTATTTAATATGTCCGTCTGGTTTTTGTCCATAACAGTCCATCAGTCATAAATATAAAGTGCAAGTGTCCTTGTCAAATTATTATTATACCCGAAGTTAAATATTCCAACTAATTGGGGATTCGAATTGTAACAAGGTTTTAATACTTTGTTTAATGAATACACCAGGTTATCAACTGCGTGTAAACCAAGGTTTTACTACTTTGTTAACAATTACACCAATTACCCTTGAATGTAATTTCACCCCTGTTTTAATTATTCTAGTGGCTATTAATCCATTCCCGTGTCCGGTTAAATGAACGATTATTCGTACATATAAATACCCCGCCCATCGTGTCCGATCGAGTGTATATGGTAATTTATAGGGACGCCCAATTGTAAATCTTTATATTAACATTAACAAACTTTCATTTAGTTAAACAAATATAAAGCCCATTAATAGTCCATAGTCTAATTTCCACAAGTGTCGTTCTTTTGTCCAAACCCCAATTATGGTACAAAGCCCAATTACCCAATTTTAGTAATTAGCCCAACATCATGATTACTTCGGATTAAATAAGCATAATAATAACTTAGCTACGAGACATTAATATAAAAAGGTTGAACATAACTTACAATGATTAAAAATAGCGTAGCGTTACACGGACAGAATTTCGACTTACACCCTTACAACATTCGCTAACATACCCTTATTATTAGAATTATAATTAAAATTAAAATATAAATATAAATTTTACGTATGATAAGAGAAGAAAAAGATGATGATTTTGATCAGAATTCGGTTGGCTTTATAGGCAGTTTTCAATTTTGGGGCTCCGCGACTCGCGGTGAATTTTGCCTTCAAACTCCGCAAGTCGCGGAGTTTGAAATTCCAGCTCATATCTTGGAGTCTTTCTCTGCCGACGGTTTTTATTTATAAATATAATATATATATAATTAATATAATTAATTATATATTATATTATATTTATATACCTAGTTAACTTGTAATTTTTAGTCCGTTGCGTCGAGCGTTAAGAGTTGACTCTGGTCCCGGTTCCGGATTTTCGAACGTCCTTGCGTACAATTTTATATTTTGTACTTTGCGTTTTGAATCTCGTACTCTTGTAATTTCGAGACGTTTCTTATCAATAATTGGAACCTCTTTGATTGTCTTTTGTACTTTTGAGCTTTTTGGTCGTTTGCATCTTCAATTCGTCGAATCTGTCTTTTGTCTTCACCTTTTATTATTTAAACGAATATCACTTGTAAATAGAACAATTGCAACTAAAAGCTTGTCTTTCTTGAGGAATAATGCTATGAAATATATGTTCGTTTTTAGCATTATCAGCCCCCCATTGTACGAGATAAATCCTTCTCATGGTTAGGATAAATCTGACCACTTGGCGACCCTGTTTGATGCTGAGGTCCGTGGATTTCCTGCTGATTTTAGTGATGACTTTTCTAGGCTTTTCGTCAACCTACAGCTGGTCTGGACGATAACTTCCTGACCTAAATCAAGAAGCGCGTTTCTTTTTCGGAAGACTTTACTTCCTTTTAATGATGGAATTGATTCATCGTGTAGATCCATCTTTCTTACAGTAAATTGGGTAAAACAGTTAATTATCGTCCAAAACAAAAGTATTTTCAATTATTTGTACAAAAATATGTGATATATATTTTGAATAACTTGGTGAAAATTTCTCACACTTGGCTTTTATTTTCCTTTTTATTCTCCTCTATTCCATTTTAAATGAATTCTAACATTTTGGTTTGTTTCTCAATTTATGTCCTTTCCAAGGTAACAATAATTTTGGTGTTAACACCTAGTTTTATCGTTTATAAATATGTATAAACATGATTTTGAGTTCATTTAATTGAAAATTTTGAAAAATTTTACCAGAATTGGGTAGTCAGTATATAAGACTAGGGCTGTTCTTTATTATCAGAGAGCACTAGATTCTAATACAACTACTGCTTTACTAGTATTTCTAATGGTTACCAAGTGTATAAAGTAAAAAATTTTAAAATTCCGAAAGAATTTAACCTCTTCCCACACTTAAGATCTTGCAATGCCCTCATTTGCAAGAAATTAGTAACAATTTAAATTATTGAGGGTGATTAGCGTAGAAATGATTAAATTTTACCAAAGTTTCCAAACATATTTGTGTTTGTTTGCTGAATGATAAATGGTGCACATCATTTGTTCATTCCGTCTTGTTGTTATTTCACATATATTTTGCATCTTGTCGTCAAAATTAGTTGCTTTTGCTGAACTTAATGTCAGTCTTTGAAAATGCGTTGTTTTACCCTGTTGTGTACATAAGATAAACTGCAAATATATATACATATTTTTGAAGTTTGGTATATTACCCCACATTCAAAAATTATTAAAATCTAATAATAAAAGTTAGAAAATTATAAAAACTATTACAATATTAACATAAGTGCTTAAATGTAGTAATATTACAAAAATAAAATAAATAAAACTAAATAAACTAGGGATGATACTGATATCAGTAGGGGTTCCATGCATAACCGTATGTGTTATAGAATGCTTCGGCTGGGTTATACGTAGGATACGGTGGTTGGATCTCTATAGACCAAGGAGGAAATACGGGCGATGGAGTAGGAATATAGTTTCTACCTACATGTTGGCAATGAGCTATGATTTGGTTTTGATGAACTTGCCAATCTTCAAATGCTCTATGTCTAGCATTTTCATACTCTTGTGAAGCTATAAACCTTTGCATTTCTGTCATTTCGTTTCCCCCTCCCACATTACCTGGCTGTTGGTTTCTCTCAACCTGTGGATGTCTACCATTATATCGTACTGCGGCGTTATTTTGCCTCTTCAAAACCTTCGCACCATGGTATACATTTAAACCAATTGTATCGTGGGGTTCTGGTTCTTCGACTAATAATCCCCCCCCCCCCGACTTATATCCACACCGAGATATTCAGCAATTAGTGTAATAAATATACCACCTCCTATTATACTGTGCGGTCTCATCCCCCTAACCATAGCTGATAAATAATAACCCACACAATAAGGTATACTTACAGCGCTTTGTGGGTCTCGAATACACATGTGGTAAAACAAATCATGTTCATTTACCTTTTCCTTATTCTTACCTCTTTGTGTAATCGAATTAGCTAAAAACCTATGAATTACTCTTAACTCTGCTCTATCTATATCCAAATAAACGGTATAAACCTATGAAAATAATCGAATTAGCTAAAAACCTATCGACTTGCGGTGTTTTTGTTCTTCAAACTCCGCGAGTCGCGGCGTTTGGTTTTTTTTCTTTTTCTTTTTTTTTTATAATAAGCCTTAACTTATAAAACAAATATAAAATAAATTTAAAATTTTGTTTTCCTTTGTTTTAGGATGAGGTCGTTTCGGATCGAAGTCCTATTCTGTCCCTCGACAAAATTTTAAAATTTATCTTTTTCAAGCGATTGTTTTAAAAGCTTAGATTTTTGGGTTTTTTTTTTTAATGTTTTTGGCATACTTTAATTCAATAAGATTAAAAATAATGATAATAAAAGTTCTCGTCCCTCCCTCGGGTAAAGCAATTTCAGTTCAAAGACCTAGTATTCAACTCACGACGAATTTTAAAAATCATATTTTTAACTTAACGAAATAAAGTAAATTTTTGTTTTTAAATTCACACCAAACTTAAATTTAAAATGCATAAAATTAAAAATTCACACCAAACTTAATTTTAAAATGCATAAAATTAAAAAATTCATATTTTTAAAAATTAAAAAATTCACACCAAACTTATATTATATTTTTGTTTTTATACATACAAACTTAAAAATATCAATTGTTCAAATATTTACAATTTTAAATATATTAATTTAAAAAATTTACAATATTAATTTAAGATTTATATATTAATTTTAAAAACATGGTAAAAATAAAATTAAAAATCTTTTTGGTCTTTTATCCCACTTTAATCAATCAAATATTATCAAAAATATGCGCCCCTCTTTTCGGTAAAGTAATTTTGGTTCAATGACCTAATTTAACTCATGACGAATTTTTGAAATATTTTGGTTTGATTGATTAAAGATATTTATACCTTAAGAATAAACGTTAAATTTCGCAGTGATGTAATAAATTTTTGAATGATATCAATAATTTCGGTCGCCAAACCTAATTTTATTCAATACCAATTTAATACTTTATAGCGAACAAATTAGCGTTTATTATCAAAAGGTTAAAAAATAAAAATAAAAACTGTACAGACTTACCTGTGAGATAGTATTCTTAGTGATATGATCTATCTCATTCATAAGATAGTCGGTTTAATTGATTTTCCATGGCTACATAGGCGTAACCTCGAGCATTTAGTGTTTTTTCTTCTAAACATATGAACGGTCCATCTCTGCATAAAGTAACAAATTCGGTGTTTGAATAGGTTTGATTATTTGAACATTTACCTCCATGTGACCATTTTCCGCATTTGTGACATTTTTCAAGGTGTTGTGCTCTTCTTTTCGCTGCGGATTTTGATTTTCCTTTACCAAATTGTAACTTATTATCTTCGCATCTGGATTCTTTTCTTACTCCGTCCAATCTTTCTCTGATTACTGATACTAGTTCACTCGGAAGTGTGTTATTATTACGTTTAGTGATCAAAGCGTGTAGCATTAGACCATGGTTTAATTCACAGGAAGTCTTCATTTCGTAAAAACCTAAAAAAATAAAAATTCAGAATGGGGGGAGAAGACTAGTTCTTTAGGGTCTGCTAGGGAAAGACCATTCGGGTTTCATTTTCGAGAACTACACGAAAACAGAAAATCTAACTCTAACAGAAATACATATTATCCTACACTTAGTTGAAATTGTGATTAACATTATTTTCAATTGAATCATCAACAACTTGTATATCTTTGACTTTTACTTCAATCCATTTGTTGATTTTCTCCGTAACTTTCACAAATTCAACTAACATCGCCTTTTCTTTTGGCGATAAATTGGATAATAATCGGTTACATAACTTAAAGTTTCCCTTAATCTTAGCATCGTGAATCCGTTTATAAAGTTTCTTCGTTGAACTGTTAAAAATTGGTTCATCTAATTTCGTATCATCAACGGTATTCTTTATGATTGGATCATCATTAAGTGTTTCTTCATCTTCCCCACACTTATGCGTTTTTATTGGTCTAACAGTTTTGGTTGGTGGAGATCTAAACTTTCGGTTCACAAAGGTGATCGATGTATCACTATCCCTAAGTGTCATTCTACCTTCTCTTACATCAATGAATGCCTCGGTGGTTGCTAAAAATGGGCGACCTAGAATTAGAGGAATATCAAGGTTTTCCTCCATATTAATCACTATGAAGTTTGCAACAAAGGTCAAACTTCCCACGTTAACAAGTAAATTATTTGCTATTCCAACCGGGTGTTTAATGGTTTGGTCAAATGATTGAACACCTATTTTGGTTGGTTTTAATTTACCCATGCCTAATCTTTTGTATAAGGAAAGAGGCATAATATTTGCACTTGCTCCTAAATCTGTGAGTCCATTATATACAGCACCATCATTAAGCAAGCAAGAAATGATAAATTCAACCGGGTCTCCTGCTTTAGTAAGTCGAGTTGGTTTGTAAACCTTTTTCGGGTGTTCTTTTCTTGGTTCTTTCACTTCTATTTGAACTTCTTGTTCACATTTTTCTTCGTTTCTTGGAATGGGAGGTTTGTATAAGAATTCTTCTTCATCACTCAAATTTGAATCCTCCTTATATTTCAATTTTGATTTTCATATGTTGTTGATAACATATTTATGTTTTCATTTTGAAGGTTTTCTTGGGTGGTGAAATTATGATTAACTTCATTGTCAACTTCCATCGGACCATGTATGTAATGTTTAACTCTGTGACCATTAACTTTAAATTTAATCCCATTTGAATTTATTAATTCTATCGTTCCGTATAGGAAAACTCTTTTGACTATGAATGGTCCAGACCATCTTGATTTCAATTTTCCAGGAAATAGCTTGAATCGTGAATTGAAAAGAAGAACTCTGTCTCCTTCTTTAAATTTCTTTTGAACTTCTGATTCTTTTATCATGCCATTTCTTCGTTTTTTCCTTATAGATTAACGAATTTTCGTATGCCTCATGTCTTAATTCTTCTAATTCGTTTAGTTGACTTAACCGTAGACGTCCGGCTTCATGTAAATCAAGATTACATATTTTCAAAGCCCAAAATGCTTTGTGTTCAATTTCTACTGGAAGATGACATGCTTTTCCATAAACGAGTTTAAAAGGTGTGGTTCCAATTGGAGTTTTGTAGGCTGTTCTAAAAGCCCAGAGTGCATCCTCCAACTTAATGGACCATTCCTTCGGATTTGATCCTACTGTTTTCTCTAGAATACGTTTTAAAGCTCGGTTGGTATTTTCAACTTGTCCACTTGTTTGTGGATGATATGCAGTGGAGATTTTATGAGTTACTCCATATCTTTTAAGAACTTTCTCAAGTTGATTATTACAGAAATGAGTTCCCCGATCACTTATTAAAGCTTTCGGTGTTCCAAACCTTGCAAAAAGACGTTTTAAAAAATTGACTACAACTCGTGCATCGTTAGTTGGGAGAGCTTGTGCTTCCGCCCATTTAGATACATAATCAATGGCTACGAGAATATAGAGATTATTATGAGATTTTGGAAATGGACCCATAAAGTCAATACCCCAAATGTCAAATACTTCACATACTTGAATGACATTTTGTGGCATTTCATCACGTTGACTTATTTTTCCGGCCCTTTGACAAGCATCACAGGATTTACAAAGAAGGTGTGCGTCTTTGTAAATTGTAGGCCAATAGAATCCAGCATCATAAACTTTTCTTGCTGTTAGTTGAGGCCCATAATGCCCTCCTGTTGGTCCTGTGTGACAATGGTTTAAGATTTTACTAGCTTCATCTCCGAATACACATCGGCGTATTATTCCATCTGGACAACTTTTAAACAGATGTGGATCTTCCCAGAAATAGTGTTTTATATCACTAAAGAATTTCTTTCATTTTTGGTACGACAATCCTTTTTCAAGGAATCCACATACTAAGTAGTTTGCATAGTCTGCAAACCATGGAATTTCATTATAATCTATCTTCAATAGATATTCATCAGGAAAGTTATCTTGTATGGCCGATTCATTTAGAACTAATAATTCAGGATTTTCAAGACGAGAAAGATGATCAGCGGCGAGATTTTCTGCTCCTCTTTTATCTCGGATTTCAATATCGAATTCTTGTAAGAGTAAGATCCAACGGATTAATCTTGGTTTGGCATCTTGTTTCGAAAATAGGTATCTAAGAGCAGAATGGTCGGTATAGACCACCGTTTTAGCTAGAACGAGATATGAACGAAATTTGTCAAAAGCAAAGACAATAGCAAGGAGTTCTTTTTCAGTAGTTGTGTAATTTGTTTGTGCTCCTTGTAACATCTTACTAGCATAATATATAGGTTGAAATCGTTTTTCAATCCTTTGTCCTAAAACGGCTCCCATTGCAAAATCACTTGCATCGCACATTAGTTCAAATGGTAAATTCCAATTTGGTGTTATCATGATCGGCGCATTAGTGAGTTTCTCTTTAAAAATATTAAAAGATTTGATGCATTCATCTGAAAAGATGAATGGAGCATCCTTTTCTAGGAGTTTATTCATAGGAGTGGCAATTTTAGAAAAATCTTTAATGAAACGTCGGTAAAAACCGGCATGCCCTAGAAAACTCCTAACTCCTCTAACAATGGTGAGATGTGGAAGTTTAGCAATTACATCTACTTTAGCTCTATCCACTTCAATTCCTTCCTTTGAAATTTTATGACCAAGAACGATGCCTTCTTTAACCATGAAATGGCATTTCTCCCAATTAAGTACTAGATTTGATTGTTCGCATCTAATAAGCATTCGTTCAAGATTAGCTAGACATGTTTCAAATGTATCACCGAAGACTGAAAAGTCATCCATGAAAACTTCCATGCATTCTTCTATCATGTCGTGAAAAATTGCCATCATGCATCTTTGAAAGGTTGCAGTGGCATTGCAAAGTCCAAATGGCATGCGTTTGTAAAAAAAAGTACCATAAGGGCACGTGAATGTGGTTTTCTCTTGATCTTCGGGTGCTATTGGAATTTGAAAATATCCGGAAAAACCATCTAGAAAACAATAGTAACTGTTTCCGGCTAACCTTTCCAACATTTGATCAATAAAAGGTAAGGGAAAGTGATCTTTTCTGGTGGCGTCATTTAATTTTCTATAATAAATACATACACGCCATCCTGTTACAGTCCTAGTAGGAATAAGCTCATCTTTCTCATTTGTAATGACAGTCATGCCACCCTTCTTAGGCACGCATTGAACTGGGCTTACCCATGGACTATTAGAAATTGGATAAATTAAACCTGCATCAAGCAGTTTAATAATTTCTTTTTTAACTACATCTTGCATATTAGGATTTAGTCTTCGTTGGCGTTGCACATACGTTTTATGACCTTCTTCCATAAGGATTTTATGTGTGCAATACAAAGGACTTATTCCTTTGATATCATTAATCTTCCATGCAATGGCTGGTTTATGAGCTTTCAACACAGAAATGAGTTGTGATTTCTCATTTTCAGTAAGAGAAGACGATATTATTACAGGTAATTCAGATTCACCATGTAAATAAGCGTATTCCAAATGGTTTGAAAGTGGCTTTAACTCTAATGTTGGAGGTTCTTCTATCGATGATTTGTATCGATATCTGTCTTCTTCTTTTAGCATTTGAATTTTTTCTGTTGTTGGTTCATATCCATTTGCTATTAGTGTAGCTAACATTTCAGCTTCATCAATTGGTTCAGTACTTTCTCCTAAAGAACATTCTCCTGTTCCTTGTAATTCTGGAAATTCTTCTAACAATTCTGTATGTGAATCTATAGTTTGAATATAATAATATGTATCATCTGCAGATTGCGGTTGTTGTATTGCTCTATCAACTGAAAAGGTAACACTCTCATCCTCTATACTTAGGGTCAATTTCTTACCAAACACGTCTATAATTGCTTTAGCCGTGTTTAAGAATGATCTTCCTAATATGAGAGGAACTTGAGAATCTTCTTCCATGTCCAGAACAACAAAATCTACTGGAAATACTAAAGTACTAACTTTAACTAGCATGTTCTCCATTATCCCTCTAGAATATTTTATTGATCGATCGGCTAGTTGTATACTTATTCTTGTTGGTTTCAATTCTCCAAGGTCTAGTTTTGCGTATAGTGAATACGGCATTAAATTTATACTAGCACCTAAATCTGCCAATGCTTCTATTGAACTAAGACTTCCCAGAAAACATGGAATTGTGAAACTTCCTGGATCAGATAGTTTTTCTGGTATCTTATTCAACAGCACTGCTGAACAATTAGCATTCATAGTAACAGCCGAGAGTTCTTCCATTTTCTTTCTATTCGATATTAGATCTTTCAGAAATTTAGCATATCTAAGCATTCCTGAAATCACATCAATGAAAGGAAGATTGACATTTATCTGTTTAAACATATCCAAGAATTTGGATTGCTCGGCTTCAAGTTTCTCTTTTTTCAATTTACTTGGGTAAGGAAGTGGTGGTTGATATGGTTTAACATAAGGTTTAGCCTTAACTGTGTTATCTTCATTAACCTTTTCAACTACCGGTTCTGTTTCCTTATCTTGATCAGGTTGTGGTTCTTGTGGAGTAGGAATAGTTTCATCAGAAGTTACAGGTATTTCAGGTGGTTTAAGTGTTGTACCACTTCTTGTGGTAATGGCTTTAGCTGTTTCATTCCGGGGGTTAGCATTTGTATCACTAGGTAAACTTTCCTGTTTTCTTTCACCTATTAACCTTGCTAGGTTACTTATTTCTTGTTCCAGATTTTGAATAGAAGCTTGTTGATTTCTAAATGCTTGAGCATTTTGTTCATTAGTTTGTTTCTGAGATGTGAAAAACTGCGTTTGAGTTTCAACTAGCTTTGTCATCATATCTTCTAAATTCGGCTTTTTATCATCGGTTTGTGGTGGTTTGTTTTGAAAATTAGGTCTTTGCTGATTGTAAGTATTATTGGATACTTGTTGATTGCTAGGACCTTGTTGGTTGTTGTATGGAATATTTCGGTTATAGTTCTGGTTTTGATTGTAAATCGGTCTTGGCGGTTGATAATTATTCTGATAATTATTTCCAGGCCTTTGGTTTATGTATGAAATATTCTCTCTTTGTTCCATTGTTAGCTCAATACTGAGACAATCTTTTGTCAAATGTGGTCCTCCACACTGCTCACAACTAATTCGTATTGAGTGGATATCTTTAGTCATCTTTTCCATTCATCTCTCGACAGCATCTATTTTTGCGGAAATGGAATCTAAGTCATGGCTAGAATCGGCTCTAGCTGCTTTAGATGATCTAACGATATCTTTTTCTTGGTGCCACTCATGTGAGTGGGATGCAGTGTTATCAATAATTTTGTAAGCATCAGTTTCTGTTTTCTTCATAATGGAACCACCAGCTGCTATATCGATGTCTTTCCTTGTAGTGATGTTGCATACTTGGTAGAATATTTGTACTATTTGACAAGTGTCTAAACCATGTTGCGGACATCCTCTTAATAACTTTCCAAATCTTGTCCACGCCTCATATAGAGTTTCATTTGGCTTCTGTGTGAACGTAACAATTTCTCCTTGAAGTCTTACGGCTTTAGATGCCGGAAAGAATTGTTTAAGAAATTTTTCAACTAAAACGTCCCATGTATCAATCGCCCTTTCAGGTAACGATTCCAACCAATCTTTGGCTTCTCCCTTTAAAGTCCAGGGAAATAACATGAGATATATCTGTTCATCCTCAACTTCTCTTATTTTAAATAGTGTGCAGATCCTATTAAAGGTACGAAGATGTTCATTTGGATCTTCCTTCGGCGCACCACTAAATTGGCATTGATTAGTCACCATGTGTAGAATTTGTCCTTTGATTTCATAATCTGGCGCATTAATGTCTGGATGAGTAATTGCGTGACCTTGGCCAGTGCGTTTAGCTCTCATTCGGTCTTCCATACTTAAAGGTTCCAGATTCTCCATAATTGAATTTGTTGAATCTGAATCACTAGAGGATTCTGATTTAATGGTTCGTTCCTCAACAATCTCTGTTTGAATGATTGGTGGATCCAGAAGAAAGATTAATGGTTCAGGATCTATGAATTGTCCCTGAATATTCTCCGGATTCTCAATTGTGAGGTCGGGTTCAAAAAATGGATTATCGGAAATTTGAACTGGAGTACTTGGTCGACTGGATGACGATTCTAAAGAAAAATTAACGGCGGTAATATTTGCTAAATGTCTTGATCGAGTTACAGGTGGTGAACGTACAAAAGGTGGTGAACGTCTTGCTCGGTGCATTCACTGAATATCATATTAGTTTTTAAAAGAAAAGAAAAATTATATAAGTTATCCAATTAATAGACTTTTCTGATTTTGCCCACGTTTCGAATAGCCAAAAGATGCAGCAGAGGGGCAGGATTCGTTTGGTCTCAATATAATTGAGGACTGTTTGGCTCCAATAACCCGGTCCACGTACAAATCCAACTATTACTACGAACCAGAAAATTTTGATGTCTATCAATTTAACCACTTAAAATAAATTTTCGTAATTTAAAGAAATTTAGATAAGAAGTAGAAAAAAAATTCTAAGTCCTAAAACTAGAATAGGGAGAAATAAGAAAGAAAAAGAGCGCGTCGAAAAAGAAAGAATTGAAAAATAAAAGGCGTCGAAAAATAAGAAAGAAAAAGAATGAATTATAGAACTTAAAAACACTCGACTAACCCAACCTTATTACTATCACTAACTTAAAATTAAAATTGCAAATTGAGATTACTAATTGGAGTGATAATTGATACATAGGTAAAAGGTGTCGAAAAATAAAAATAAGAAAGTAGCGCGTTGAAACTTAACTAAAAACTAAAAATTGCGTCTAAAAATATTAAAGCTTACAAGTAAAACTATATCCCAAATGGAAATAACTTAAAAAGGTACTAAAACTTAAAAAGGCGTCGCAAAATTCTAAAGCACCTAAATCTTAGTTTAAAGAAAAAGCACTTAAGGGATTTTACGGCAAAGCCTAAAAATCTAGAAATAAAAATAACTATGGCAAAAACTATGTTTAAAACTAAATATGAGCGAAAAATACAAATATTACGCTAAAATAATTAAAAAGGAAAAAAATATAAAAATATACTAAAAGTTGTAAAAATTACAATTTTTATAATAATATTATTTTTATATTATTTATTTATTAAAACTATTAATTTTACAATTTAATTAAACTAATTAAACAAAATAATAATAAAAACTAAAATAAATAATTAATTAAAACCTAATTAGGGTTTTATAATAATAATTATAATAATTACCCCGTAATTAATTGCTGACTAGGGTTTCTGTCGGTGTCAGAGTGGCTCCGCGAGTTGCGGTTCCACCTGGCAAAAATCTCCGCGAGTCGCGGTGAATGAAAATTCAGATCAGGTGCAGTATTAAATTCGACGTTTTACTTTTTTTTTTTCTGTTTTATATTTTCTGTTTTAATAAAAAAATTTATATAATAAAAACTTATATTAAAAAACTAAAATAAAAATAGAAATACTTTATAATTTTATAAATAAAAAATCTTAAAAATAGATTTATATATATATTTTTTTTCGGTTTTTGATTTTATGTTTTAATAAAAACAAAATATTTAAATAAAACTTATATTTTTTTTTAAATAAAGAAACTTTATAAAACTTAATTATTTAACAAACTCTTAAAAATATTTAAATTTTTGTTTTCTTTTCTATGTTTTCGAATATTTAAAACGTATTTTTACAAAAACGTATTTTTATAAAAGTAAACTAAAAATAATTTTTTTTTTATTTAGCATTGCGCTTCCGGCTTTTAAGCAAGAAATTGGGTTCCCCGGCAGCGGCGCCAAAAATACTTGATGTTATGCGAGGTGTATATGAAATAGCTTATATTTTACTAGGAAATACTATTAAATACTATACAATTTTACACAAGATATTTATTTATTTATAGAATGGATATACTTAAACCTTGCTACAACACTTATAGGCAGTGTACCTAATCGTACAGTAGTGTAGTTTTTAGTAAGTCCGGTTCGTTCCACAGGGAATCTTTTAAACAAGCTTAACGCTATATTAGTTTTATTTTATAAAAATACGAATATATATATATAAGTAATATTATTATTTTAAAGGAGGGTTTTTACCGTTTAATGACCGGTTTGTCAATTTTAAAACTTTAGTCGCAGTTAAAACCTAATATAAAATATTAAAAATAAATACAAGACTTAATTTAAAGCGTAAAGTAAATAACGATTAAGAAATTGCAATAATTAAAAAGTACGATAATTAAAAGTGCAATTAAATACAATAACAATAAATAAAAGTGCGATAATTAGAAGTGTAATTAAATATAAAATAAAGGAAATTAAATATGAAATAAAAGAATTATGCTTATTTAAACTTCCGTAATCATGATGTTTGACATGTTGATTTTAGTTTTATGCCCATGGGTTAATTGTTCTTTGTCCTGGATTATTTAATATGTCCATACGGATTTGTGCATAATAGTCCATCAGTCATAAATATAAAGAGCGAAAGCCTTCGTCAAATTATTCTTATTCTCGAAGTCAAATATTCCAACTAATTGGGGATTCGAATTGTAACAAGGTTTTAATACTTTGTTTAATGAATACACCAGGTTATCGACTGCGTGTAAACCAAGGTTTTACTACTTTGTTAACAATTACACCAATTACCCTTGAATGTAATTCACCCCTGTTTCAACAAGTCTATTAACTATTAATCCAGTTCCGTGTCCGGTAAAATGAATAATTATTGGTATTTATATATATCCCGCCCACCGTACCCAGTCAAGCGTATGTGGTTATATATAAATACGTCAAATTATAAGTTTGTATATTAAATTAACAAGGTATTGTTTACTAATATAAAACCCATTAATAGCCCATAGTCTAATTTTCACAAGTGTTGTTCTTTTATTCAAACCCCAATTATGGTACAAAGCCCAATTACCCAATTTTAGTAATTAGTCCAACATCATGATTACTTCGATTTAAATAAGCATAATAATAACTTAGCTACGAGACATTAATGAAAATAATATAAACATAACTTACAATGATTAAAAATAGCGTAGCGTTACACGGACAGAATTTCGACTTACACCCTTACAACATTCGCTAACATACCCTTATTATTAGGATTTAAAATTAAAATTAAAATTAAAATTAAAATTAAAATATAAATATATATATATATATATTACGTATATATTGAGAGAGAGATAGATTAATGGATATAAAAAACGATCAAACTGCGTTGCCTTTTATAGGGATTTTCGTCCAGGGTGTCTCCGCAACTCGCGGCATTTTTTTGCCTTCAAACTCCGCGAGTCGCGGAGTTTGTTTTTACAGCTCACCAAGCCTTGGCTCCTAGCTTGTCGACGGATTATATAAATAAATATAATATATAAATAATTTTAGTAATTATTTAAATATTATATTATATTTATGTGCATAGTTGACTTGTAATTTTTAGTTCGTTGCGTCGAGCGTTGAGAGTTGACTCTGGTCCCGGTTCCGGATTTTTGAACGTCCTTGCGTACAATTTAATATCTTGTACTTTGCGTTTTGAATCTTGTACTCTTGTAATTTCGAGACGTTTCTTATCAATAATTGGAACCTCTTTGATTGTATTTTGTACTTTTGAGCTTTTTGGTCGTTTGCATCTTCAATTCGTCGAATCTGTCTTTTGTCTTCACCTTTTATTAGTTAAACGAATATTACTTGTAAATAGGACAATTGCAACTAAAAGCTTGTCTTTCTTGAGAAATAATGCTATGAAATATATGTTCGTTTTTAGCATTATCAAATATTCTCACACTTGAGCGTTGCTTGTCCTCAAGCAATATAGTCTTGAAATACTAGAATCACTTCTTTATTCTTCACACTTTGTACATCAGTGATTTCTTTACGGCGGTATAAACAATGGTAGTAACGATGTGGTTTACAGTCCCACATGACTATAAAATTTAGATCCTTTAAGGAAATTGGATCTTTATGAAAACATTTGATCTTTTTGAAAATTCAATCTAGCTTTTACCCTAGATAAGTTTTCTGAAATAACCCTTCACCGGTGTTTGCAAATTCTTTTTGTGGGTTTGGTGGGTTTCAGATTTGAAATTTTAGCTCAAAACTTGTGGTTTTGTGTCACCCACTTGCTAACCTTGTATTGGGAAAGCAACACATCCAGTTTACTTGTTCCGTATATTACCTTTCGGTAAACTACCGTCCGGTTGTAAAGAAAAGCGTTGAACAAGCACTGTTTAAGGCAATGTCCCCTGACATGCTTTTAATTATGGTCTATAACGTGTCGGACGCAATTACTATCCTTTGTAGGAGCAATAGTAAAGCTCACCCTTATAATTTTTCGATCTGGCACAAGGTCCTGTCTTTGACCATGCTATGCAACCACCGTTCTTACGGTTGACACCCGATTTGGTTCAGGTGACCTAATGAATTCCAGGTGAATTCCTAGGATTTTACTTTCAATGGTAATGAACGCATTGAAAATGGGTTTTCAGAAAACAAATCGGTTTTAATTTGATCAAAATATTTTCTCGTTCAAGCTCGAGTTTAGATATCATCGAATTCCATGAGTTTGTAATTCTCAATCTTTAAGGTCAATCTCTAGGATTGAGTAATATCAGTCTTAAAAGCTGATTTTTGATCTTTAAGGAGATTATCCTTTCTGGGGATCTGATTCATTAGTCTTATCCAGCTAATTTGCACGGTGCCCCCCCATTGCATGAGATAAATCCTTCTCATGGTTAGGATAAATCTGACCACTTGGCGACCCTGTTTGATGCTGAGGTCCGTGGATTTCCTGCTAATTTTAGTGATGACTTTTCTAGGCTTTTCGTCAACCTACAGCTGGTCTGGACGACAACTTTCTGACCTAAATCAAGAAGCGCGTTTCTTTTTCGGAAGACTTTACTTCCTTTTAATGATGGAATTGATTCATCGTGTAGATCCATCTTTCTTACAGTAAATTGGGTAAAACAGTTAATTATCGTCCAAAATAAAAGTATTTTCAATTATTTGTACAAAAATATGTGATATATATTTTGAATAACTTGGTGAAAATTTCCCACACTTGGCTTTTATTTTCCTTTTTGTTCTCCTCTGTTCCATTTTAAATGAATTCTAACATTTTGGTTTGTTTCTCAATTTATGTCCTTTCCAAGGTAACAATAATTTTGGTGTTAACACCTAGTTTTATCGTTCATAAATATGTATAAACATGATTTTGAGTTCATTTAATTGAAAATTTTGAAAAATTTTACAAGAATTGGGTAGTCAGTATATAAGACTAGGGCTGTTCTTTATTATCAGAGAGCACTAGATTCTAATACAACTACTGCTTTACTAGTATTTCTAATGGTAACCAAGTGTATAAAGTAAAAAAATTTATAATTCCGAAAGAATTTAACCTCTTCCCACACTTAAGATCTTGCAATGCCCTCATTTGCAAGAAATCAGTAACAATTTAAATTATTGAGGGTGATTAGCGTAGAAATGATTAAATTTTATCAAAGTTTCCAAACATATTTGTGTTTGTTTTCTGAATGATAAATGGTGCACATCATTTGTTCATTGATATTGATAACAGGATGATACAATATATACAAGTCTTGGAGAGCAAGCTTAATTAAATGTACAGAAGATATTCATAATCTACATTCTACATATACATGTGATAAAATAGGAATGAATATCAAATGATATCCTTGACAAATATAATATATCCAAAAATAATTTTGTAGACCACTCAAATTTCTATTTTAATCAATATATTCCAGTTTACATTCACACTTGAAAAACAAATATAAATACAAACAAATTTTTTAATTAATATAATTACTACTATCTATCTTTTCTTGAAATTTAAGAGTATTTAGATTTAGTTTATTCAACATACACATTATTATGATAATTTTTCAGCCACTATTGTATTTGTGAAATAAGAAACAAATTTGGATGACTACAAAGTAATTTTTAAATACAGAAGACCTATAAATACTTAAACAGGTAATGATATAGTCCCTATTTGAGTGTCATTGTAATGTATAATCCGGATCCCTAAGCAAACTATGTTGATTTTAATATGTCAATTTCTAGTTCCCACGATGTTTAAACTTATTTATTTTTATTAAAATTTTAAATCACACATTCAATACATTGAATGCTACAGAGTATTTCACTTCAGATAAACAAATTACGATGTTTAACGATTATACATGCATTGTACATAAAGTTCATGCATTGTACATTTTTATTCTCGAAAATAACGAAAACCCATATATAACTGAGATCGTTTCTCAAAAGAAAACGTCCTCAACATAGAATACAAAAGGACGGGAAAAACCAGGAAACTCACACCCAGAAAGCAACCAACTAAAACTATCTATAAACGAACGTCCCTATCATCCGAAAAAACAAAACCAACCAAACAAAAACCATAAATCACATGAAACTACAAGGTACGAAACCAACCAAAGAAAACAAGTCAGACCACAACAATCAACTTCGAGGACCCACCATTTTCAAATTTTCATTAACCGTCTCTTTTAAAGAATTCTTCCCGAACCGATTTTCGGTGTTTTAAGTTAACACATTAACAGATCCATCATCCGACGCGCTCTCATCGGCCAAACGTGGCATAATAACATCGAATGCCTGAAAGCCTCCACAGACATATTACTTCTCCTGATTTCCGATGAGCCGCCAACTCTTCCATCTTGAGGACCCATAACAAATTTTTGAAATTTATCTCCGTAATCCAAGTTGTAAATGTTATCTTTAAGCTTATAAGCACCCAAAGTGGAAGCCTCACTCGCCTTCTTTCTTGATCTCGGGTTAGCTTCACTAAATAAACATCTTGGAACATCTTTATTCATAACATACCACTCTTTACAAAAACCGTCACACGAGGGGACCTCACAATCATAATAACATCTTCCACTACAACCATTCAAACATAATGTTATATCATCGGCCCTTACACACTAATAGAAACGTCATTGGCCACACCAATAGAAACGTCTCTACCACTATATACATATACATATACATATACATATACATATACATATACATATACATATACATATACATATACATATACATATACATATACATATACATATACATATACATAAAGTATGGCCAGGTTGTAGAACAGATCACCAGATTGTTCCTTGAATCGTGTAGTCACTTTCATAATTAAGCATTTTGACCCTATTAGCTTCTAGTTACACGAAATCTTGATAGGGATAAAACAGGGAATGGTTTGACGTCTAGGCTAAAAGATAACGAATCTAACAATTGTAGATTGTATAATCTGGATGTTATGTGTTGAAAGTGTGCTTAGAATGATAAAATTCTGGAACCTTTCTTCAATGAATGAATGTTTGTAATTATAATTAATTAAAAGGTGCAATGAAGTGTTACAACCCTTGAAAATGAGTCATGATTAAATGACACATCACTTGGCAATAGACATGTTTGAAAGAGTGCATTATGACACTAAAAAACCACTTAAACATGTCTCAAAACGTCCAGGATACAAGACAACATTTTATGCATAACCTGCAGCATGGTGCAGCACACCATGGAAGAGGTGCGGCGCATCAAGAAGTGATGCGGCACAACCAAAATCACCCATAATCATTCAATAGTTTCTGATGTTGATTTTGTGTTTTCACGTTATATGGTGCAGAGCAAATGCGCAATAAGTGTTTATTGCGGCACAACAATCCACCACATGGTGCGGCACACCAATCAACCACATGGTGCGGCACACCTTTAGCATGGACAACCACTTTAGTTTGTTTCACCAACAAACCAAAACCCAACTCAAGTTATCTCTTTAACGCTTTGACGGACGCGTACTCCGCACTCTTCATATCCGTTCTAGAGTATTAGAGAGTACTTCTACCTTCAACTTAATAAATCTAGTCCACTAAAATATATTGTCTGATTTCACTAGAATCACCAATATACATATACATATACATATACATATACATATACATATACATATACATATACATATACATATACATATACATATACATATACATATACATAATTAAGTAATAAGTAAATATAAGTATAAGAGAAATACCAATGACGCTTTAGTAGTAGTTCAACCAAAAGCAAAGAAGATCACCTAGTCTTCTTATAAAGACTTGTAAAATCTACATAAATTATAAGCTTTACAAGTTTTTGAATCATTTATATTTTTTGGTAAGTGAAGAAATCCTTCTATGAACGAGCACATTGATTCTCCCACAGAAGGTAAAACCTTGGGTAATCAAGCCTCCCGAGTGCGAGACCCATTACCGGGTGAATTGCGCATTATACACACTCTCTAGTCACTCTGCTTTTTTGAACAATTTGGCATAGCCAGGAAATAAACCCTGATGGTGTGCTTCGTTGAGCAACTCGTAGCCATTCAGTCAAACCTGCGTGGTTGAATCGTTTATATTTAATAATTAATAATCCGTATATGTATTTTATTTTTTTGTAAATAGTAGTTCAACTAACAAACAAATGTGGGGCATGTACCCTAGATTCAATTGTACTTTATTCCATACTTTCATATATATTGATCACCAAACATATTAGAAACTAAAAATTAAAATTATTATTTATTATAATTATAATTTTTTTTCGGCGAAAAAATTGAAATATATTAGAAGCGATGTCTTGATCAAAACGATGAATCAATCAAGAGAAGCATACAATGACGGAGATAAACTCTCGGTCATGATAACCAAAATACAACAACAATTGCTAAAAACTAGTAACATAAAAGAGAGGGATTAAATTCCCAAACATAAGAATGCAATCCACGGCACAACTTGAGATTGGTAGCCCAAAGATACACCTTGAGTTTGATATTCCTAACAAGGACCGAACGGCACGTGAATTTACCGTTAAAAATGAAGTCGTTCCTAGCCGTCCATATTGCCCAAAAGGTAGCGGAGCCAATTAACTTCCAAAACTTTGAAGCCTTAATTCCCATTCCATGAAACCAATCAAATGAGAAGGCTTCAATCGATTGAGGGATCACCCACAAAATATTCCACCACTTAAAAAGATCCGACCAAATAAGATGAGACCACTTGCAATGTAATAACAAATGGCTCGTTGATTCGACCTCGATCATGCACCACACAAAGGGTCTACTGAGAAGAGGGAATAATGTGTCTTCTTGATAAAATATCTTTAACGGGGATACAATTACGAATCGCCAACCAATGAAATAACATGATTTTAGAAGGAACCATATTACCCCACACCACTTTTGGCCAAATAGGAGACACAACATTGACGTTAGCCGATTGTAAAAAAAATTCAAACACCATCAGAGACAGAAAACGTATTCGAGGGGACGGCAGTCCACAAAACCTCATCTTGAGCATTGTCTGTGAGAGAAAAGTTATCAAGAAACAAGAGAAGCTCGTTGTAACGCATAGAATCGTATTAAGATAAAGGGTGTATGAGATGACAATCCCATCCTACATGCACTTGATCGAAAGCAGAAGGGTACCTGCACCCTTGAACTGTAATAGTAGGACAATGTAGGAAAGTCATCTTTAAGGATTCGGTTGTTAGCCCAAGTATCGAACCAAAAAAGAATACTAGCCCCACTTCCGACTTTCCATTTCCAAATATTAGAGTCCACTATACTTTTTACAGAATCATCACTGTGCAAATTTATAATGTCCCTCCAAATGGGTGATAACTTATTTGTATGAAGAGATGAAATGTTATTCATAAGTTTACCCGAAAACGAAGGTCCAAAAGAAGTGGCAACAACTGTTTTCCATAGACTTTGTTGATTAGAATTCATTCTCGCCCACCATTTAGCCAATAACACAAGATTTTTTACACGAAGATGAGTAACACCCAACCCTCCCATATCTTTGGGGAGGCAACCCGTATCCCACTTAACAAGAGAGGTCTTCTTTTTAGAGCAATCGCTACCCCAAATAAAATTTCTTCGAAGCCTTTCTAGATGTTTGATAATTGAAACCAGAGCTTTGTATAAAGACATGTAATGAATCGGTAAATTTGAAAGAATCGCATTCACCATGATTAAATGTCCACCAAAAGATAAGAATCTCCTTTTCCAACCCGCTAACCTCTTTTTGAATTTGGAAATGATGGGATCTCACATTGTAATCTTGTTATAGGTGAGACATATGGGCACACCTTAGGATAGTAGCTATCCAATTTTGTCTTTTCCACACTTGAATCAAAGAGAAGAAATCAAGCCTCCAAATTGAAACTAAACCGCCTGATCTTCCGTTAGCTCCTACTTGTATTGACTCAAAAGCAAAATGTTTATAGATTTCATTTAGGGTTGGTTGTGCCACTTGTTTAACCATTGTTTCTTGTAAAGCAACAATTTGAATTTGAAACGAATTGACAAGATAACCCACCATACGACCTCTAGACTTGTTACCTAGGCCACGGGTGTTCCAAGATGTTAACCTCATTGCTTTGAAAGATTGGCAGGCTGCTCATCGTCGGCTGCCATATTCTTCATCAATTCCCCAAAATTAACTAACTCTTCCTTAAAAGAGAGCTTTTTCGACCCAAATTGCCGACCTTTGGTGTTACACTGTTTAACCGATGATTCGTTACCCACTACGTGATTGATCTCACTTGTGGTATCAAAAGCATCGTAACAATTTGGTACCTCCTCAACCCAGGAGACTGATTTGGCTTTATCTTTCTTTTAAAGATTTGAATTTAACTTGCAAGCAGGCTCTTTCTCAACTGGTAAGCATCTTGACTTAATTTCTTCACACAATTTTTTGCATCCATTATCAATGCATTGCTCAAGATTGATTTCGACTACTTTTGAAGCAAATGAGGCTTTGGAATTGGAACAAGGCTGAGCTGTCACAGGAGTGTTTGAAACATATTTGGAAGATGAAGGGATACAAGGATTGTTTTGACCAACGGGGTTATTTTTAAGAAGGGTACGGTAGTCATTAACATTGAGGACAAAAGGGACATTATGGAGGTTGGAATAGGCATCTGACATTGCACTTTCTACCTTGTCTGTTGACTTTGTACTTCACCCATGTCCTTTGAAGCAAACAAAGCTTTTTTGATGTCGTCAGCCGATTGTTTGAATTGAACACCTTTCTCCTTTTGTAAACTAATTGACTTAGTTACTTTTTCCATTGAAACATGGACCCCTTTTGGACTAGTTACCTTTTGGTGACTAGATTGTTTTTGAGGTGTTTGAAATTTGAATTGTTCATCCGTACAGTGTACCTCTTCTTCTTCCAATTGATCATTAACCGCCGGTTATTTCACTTCCGGTGCCGGAGAAGATCTAGCATTTAGATCTTTGTTATTTTGGTCTACAAACTCTTTATAAGACCTTTGCAAGAATTCATTAAACTCATCAATAATAGCACCACTAACTATTTTGATATAATCGTCTTCAATCACTTCTTCCACCCACAAGTTACAAATAGTAGAGTTATCAATTTTAGCCTTTGTATAAGTACAAATTGGTGCAGGATCTGTAACCTCAATAATGGCGTGTAACGTGTCGGGTTGCTTGAGGGAGTGGGTCATACTATCGATGTGAATCATTCTTCCAAATGAATTTGCAACCACAATTGCACAATTAACTGAGCAGCAATCAAAAGGGATACCCTTTATTGCTAATTTTGTAATCCTTGAGAATTTGTTTTTCTTTTCAATCATTGGAATAAGTTTAGTGAACTCCAAATCGTTAACTGTTGGGCCCATCGTTAATCGTTTAAAACTGTCTTCATCACTACAACACACAATATAATCGTAAACTCCTCAAGCAGCTATAGAATCAATGGCGATGAAACGACTCTTCAACCACTTAAATAATTTGAGAGCTTTGATAGGCTTCCTATCAATGATAAGAGCTGTAAGTGCGAGACGATTGCTAGTATCTTGGTTTGTGGATAAGTTTATGACTGGGTCAGTAGTGGTATTCGAAACGTTTTGAACATTCTCAAATTCTTGAAGCAAAAATCTTGTGTTGAGATCTTTTTTAGCGAACCCAACGAACAAATTTCTACCATTGAGCAGTTTTCCATTCATCTCTTGGACAACTTTAACTGCTTGATTTGTATCATGAAATCTCATAAATGCAAAAGCCCTATCTTGCTTCCAAGAGATACCAGTAATTGTTCCGTATTTTTGAAAAACATTCTTGAGAATGTTTGGATTTGTATATCTTGACAAACCACCCAAGAAAATCGTTGATTTTTTAGGGAACGAGGGATGATTGGGTTGTTGATGATTACGCTTTTGATGGAAATTAGCGGTTTGATTTGTTAATTTGATAGCATTTGGGTAAGTGGGTTTGAAATTTGGTAGAGTTTGAGAGAGTTTTGGGTTTTCCATTGAGAGAGAATTTTTTATTTAATATTAACCAACCTATATAATTATAATTTATAATTTATAATCATAATTAAAGGAATAAAAACTGGTCGAAAGTAGGGATGACAATGGATACCCGGTCCAGTGGATATCCATCCGATCCACCCGATTATTCGTGGATATGGACAATCTAAATGGATATGGATATGAAAGTGGATGAAAAAATTTCATCCATGGATGAACCCGCTTTCACCCGAAATAACTAAGTATATAAATTTATCACTCAAATTAGTATCATTTATGTAGTGATATTTCATTAATTATATTCATATTCATCTTTCTTAATATTTTCTCTAAAAATATAACTTTCTTCTTATATTTTGTTTTGTTTAAATAATCAAATGTATTTATCGTACTTTGGTGGTTCAAATGTGATTTCATGTAACTAAAAGTAAGCAACTTACATGTCGATATCTTTACACGTTTAATAGGTTATCTATTGATTATTTGTTATATAGATTAGTAAAATGTGACTTTCAGTGGCATAAACTATTAAAAATATTACTTTTGATCGTATATAGTGAGCCACCGCTTATAATTGTTAAAAATAAAATAAATTTAAACGGATATGGATAATTATCCATTAACCCGCTTCACCCGACGGATATGGATATGGATGGATGAAAAGTAAAAAAAATAAATGGATATGGATATGGATACGGCCTCACCCGATCCATATCCGATCCATTGTCATCCCTAGTCGAAAGTATCTTAATTAATGTTCATTAAAAAATATAACATTGGTTTTAAATGAGAAAGTGCCTAACAAATTAACAATTCACTTCACTATCTTTTACGCAGTATTTCAAATACAAAAACATTAAATCACATTTTCTTGCAATGATCATTTCATATTTTATTAGGCTCGTATAGGGTGGCGATGTGATCAATTAGAGTACGAAATCGTCTGTGTTTAACTTTAAAATATGTTTTAGACAAAACTAACTGAAATTGATATTGAAAAGCTTGTAGTTTGTTTATTTTCAGATATACTTAAAAAGCATATTTTAATGTATACTTAGTAATTTAGTATATTTATACTTATTATTTCTACCATCTGATTAATGACATTTCCGATTAAGTATGCATATATAGAAAAATTGGACCCCTGAAAATTATGAATTCTGAGCGGTCGATCATTTTGCTCCCATTCCGGCCTCCCATGTAGAGTTGTCACTAATATTTTTTATTCCATGACATTGTTACCTTGAAAAACTTTTTTAAGTTCAATTATGGGTGATTATTCGTACATGACAAATTTATTGTCATGCATAATCAAACATCATGTTTTAAAGTGTTGTATTGTATCATACCATGAAAAATATTTGATTGTATACAATTAAAAGTTGATTGTGTACATATCATTCCTTTAATTAAAGACAAAATTATGATCAATCCTTTAATTAAAGATAAAATTATGTGGATAGTCCTTGTGATTTATTAAAAATATTTTGAACAGTCAAACTTTTATTTTTTTACATGTATAGTCCTTGTGCTTTGCAAATCCGGTGTGGATAGTCCGACTGCATGTCTGACAATCGTTAATTTGCTCCTTTTAGTTCAGTCATCTTCTAGACATGTGAAAGTATTTTTATACTTTTAACTTCTTTTTTATCGTCATCACCATCCAAAATAGTAAATCCTAATTGTTACATATATCTAAACACACACAAAATCATAGTATATGAAATTAATTAAAAGAACCAAGGGTGATACACTTGCGAGTAAACACCTTTAATCATCTTCTCGATTTCGACCAATATCATACCTGTAACTCAGAAGTAAACACTTGTTCACCATACTACAAAGAAACAATATATAAAATGTCTGTCCCGCGTAAATTAGCTGTCAAAATACCCAACAAAATAAAAAAGAAATAATATTAAATCCAACACATACGTTCTCATCAATTAGGTGTAAAAAAAAACTTTGATTAAAAAAATTAGAAAACCAAATTCATCACTTGGGCATTTGTTAAAACATATATATTTTAAGTGTTCAATCTAATTTCTTTATTTTTGATTTCTACTTATTCTCTATGATGAGATTGTGCAGGTGAGTAGATAGCAAGTGATTTGCTGATGATGATGTAGATCTTTGTTGTTGATAATTTCAGAAAAGGGTAGATTATAAAGGAGATGCAGTGTTGGTTATCAAGTTGCAGTGATGATGCTATTACATTAATTTATGTGGCCAATTTGAGAAAAACACAACTTGTGTTTATCATTTCAACACTTTCTGGGCAAAAGTTCACAATTAAGAAGTCCAGGGACCAGATGGTTAATATTTTGCTCCAGAAAATATAAAAAGGCTGTATTTCTCTTTAATTTTTTATTATCAGTTTTCTATTTTCTCTGAAGAAATATCTCTCTCTCACTTCGATCTACTAGGGTTTCTGTTCTTCTCTCACATGTTAATCACCTTGATTCAACTGTGAGATTGATTCTGTGATTTCTTTGTGTGTCTTCATAAATGTATTGTTTATTGAAGAAAGAGTGAGTGTGAGAGATTTCATTTTGTTTGTAAAAGTTTAGATTGAATCTGGTGTATATTTTTTGGATCTGGATCTTGTTATTTCTTTGATCTGTTATAGTTCAGTAATTTTGAGGTTTGTTTACATGGTATCAGAGCGATAGGTTAGATCCGGTGGTGGTTTGTGATATGGTTAATTAGGGTTTCATACGTGGTTGGTGTTTTTCCTCTTAGATTCTCAATCTAGGGGTTGATTTTGTTTCTTTTGGGTTCGATTGAGGCGTGTGGGTGATTGATTGTTGGTAATTCTGTATTGCCCTAATTTGGTCAAAATTAGGGTTAGGGTTTTCTGATAATCGATCAGTTGGTTCTTTCTTATTACGTGTTTCATATTCCGCTGCGTATCTTGACAAGAAGGAGAGTGGAATTACTATTGGCGACCCCACTGTAAGTCTTCTATCCTACTCACTCGGTAGCAATCGAAATTGTTCTTGGAGGGCTTCAAGGACAAGATTGATTGGCCTATAGGTGAGACTTTTCTCTAAATCTGTGTCTACTCGTGAATGTTGAGGGAGGTGATTATACTTGACCGGTCAACTTTGATTGACTTGGAATCCTGATCCTGATCACTTCAACATTCTCAACATTTGCAGCCATTGGAGTTGTCTGGCAAGATTAATCTTGATCAGACCTAATAACTCTATTCTGTCAAGTGTCTTTTATTGTTTCTTTTTCTTTTACTTTAATATTCTTGGATTATTACTAACTTTGCAGGCCTGCATTTACTTTGTTGTTTGATCTCTCTAACTTTACAGGGCTGCAATTGCTTTGTTGTTTGATTTCTCTGTGCTTAATTGTTTTTTTTTTTTTTAGTATATTTTTTGTGTTGTATGATATTTTGCTGATATCTGTGTTAAAATTGCTTGTCTGCTATCTGTTGTTTTTCTGACTTCTTGATCATATTGTTAATATGGGTGATGGTACCACTTCATCTGTAACTTTGATAAATAAATTAGATTTTGGTGATCCCTTGTATCTTCATGCAAGTGACACTGCAACTGGAACACCTTTTATTTCAATCAAATTGAAAGGGACTGAAAACTATAACATATGGAGCAGATCCATGTTATTGGCTTTGGGTACTAAAAATAAAATTGGTTTTATTGATGGTTCAGTTAAAAAAGATGTAACAAATGAAGTTTTAGCAAAACAATGGGACAGATGTAATAATGTGGTACTGTCATGGATTCTTGGTTCTATGTCTGAAGATTTATACAGTGGACAAATTTTTTCTACTAATGCAGCTGTTGTTTGGAAAGAGTTATCTGAGACATATGATAAAGTTGATGCTTCAATTGTTTTTAATCTGCATTATAAAATAACTACAATAAAACAAAATGGGCAGTCAATATCTGATTATTATCACACTTTGAATTCTTTATGGAAACAATATGATGCTTTAGTAAAGTTACCTACATGTGTATGTGCTGCTGTAACTGAATTTGCTGAACACAATAAAATGCAGAAACTTATGCAGTTTTTAATGGGGTTAGATGATGTTTATATGACCATTAGAAGTAACATTTTGTATAGAGACCCTGTACCTGATGTGAAAGGAGCTTATGCTATAATATCAATGGAAGAATCTCTTAGGGTTGGGTCTGGTAAAGAAAGTGGTAAAGGAAGTGTGTCTGCTTTTGTTGCTCAAACTGGAAAGAATAATGTAAACAATAACAATAGCAACAATTCTAGATTTAATAACTTCAACAATAATAATAACAATAGGTTTAATAATCAAGGAAATAGAGGGCCTAATCCTAATCTGAAATGTTCTAAGTGTAATAAATTAGGTCACACTATAGACAGATGTTTTGAAATTGTTGGATTTCCTCCTGGTTATAGAAGACCATTCAATTCTGGGTCTTCTAGAAATGTTTCTGCTAACAATTCTGTTTCAGATAGTGTTGCTGCTGCACCTAGTTCTAGTGTTCCTGTTCCATTTAGTCTCACTAACGAGCAGATGGTCAAGCTGATGAGTCTTTTAAGTGATAATAGTTCAACTAGTCAACCTGAAGTTCAGTCATGTATGGCTGGTAGGTTTTATAATTATAATGTGTTTTTTAACAAAAATTTTAAAAGATTTTATAACTGTAACAGTGATGTCAATCCCAATCAGGGTTGGATCATTGATTCAGGTGCAAATCATCATATGACTGTCTGTGAAAAAGGTTTACATGATATTGTTGATATTTCAAACTTGAATTTAAAAGTGTGTCATCCTAATGGTACAGAAGCTAGAATTAATAAGATTGGAAACTTAAAATTAACTAGTTCTGTTACTTTATATGATGTTCTTATTGTACCTGGTTATTGTGTTAGTCTATTATCTATTAGTAGGTTAACCAAAGATAGCAAATACAAGGTAACATTTAATGATGCTAAGTGTTATATACAGGATTACAATGCAAAGATGATAAAAGGGACTGGTAGTGAATCTGGTGGTCTGTACTTGTTTGATATGCCTAAAGGTGGTCAAGTTGTTAATTGTAATAGTATTGTATCTTATGATTCTTTTCTTATCTGGCACAATAGGTTAGGACATCCATCAGATCCAGTCTTACATGTTTTAAAAAACAAACTTAGCATCACTAATGTGGTTGATGATCTTCCATGTGAAATATGCCATAAGGCAAAGCATATTAGAGAACATTTCCCACTAAGTGAACACAAAACTAAAACTCTTGGAGATTTGATTCATCTGGATCTATAGGGTCCTTATAGAGTCACTAGTAGAGATGGTTATAAGTATTTTCTTACTGTTGTAGATGACTACAGCAGGGCTGTGTGGGTGTACATGATAAAAACAAAAGATCAAGTCAGTGACCAAGTTAAATTTTTTATTAATATGATTAAAACTCAGTTTAATAAAAACATCAAGGTCTTTAGAAGTGATAATGGTACTGAATTTGTAAATCAACAAATGAATAACATATGTTTTGAAAATGGAATTATTCACCAAACATCATGTGCATACACACCTCAACAAAATGGAGTTGTTGAGAGGAAACATAGACATCTTTTAAATGTAGCTAGATCTCTTATGTTTCAGGAGGGAATTCCTCTCTATATGTGGGTTGAGTGTGTTCTAACTGCTACTTATATTATCAACAGATTGCCAACTAAGGTGTTAGCAGGAAAATCTCCCTATGAAATAATTTTTGGATTTGAACCAAATTTCTCCCATTTTAAGAGCTTTGGGTGTTTATGTTTTGCAAAACTTTTAAATGTTGTTGATAAGTTTTCTGAAAGGTCTGAAAAGTGTGTTTTTAATGGGATATTCAAATGAAAAGAAAGGTTATAAGTTATGGAGTTTGGATAGCAAAGTTATGTTTTATTCAAGGGATGTTAAGTTTTATGTAGATATTTTTCCCTTCAAACTTTTAAATAAACAGTCTGATAATATTTCTGGTTTAAATCAAATTAATTTCTTTGACTTATTTTACCCTGAAAAATCTAATACTCAAAGTTCTTCAAGTCCCAATGATGAAGGGAGATCTCTTAATCCCAGTGTTCATGATGTTGCAACACCAATACCACATACTCAATCTTCAAGGGTTGATACAGTAGGTAATGGTGATGGCACTTCTGATGCATCTGGTAGTGGTGATAGTTGTTATCAATTCCCTGAGGGCAATTTACAAAATACAAATATTTTTATTGAACCTTCATCATCTGGGAGACAAAGTTCTGCTACTCATCCTAGTTCTGTTGACACTAATACTCTTAGGAGATCTGAAAGGCCATCTGTCTTACCTAAAAAATTTGATGACTATGATGAATTCAAAGGTTAAGTATAGTTTACATAATGTGGTCAATTATTCTTACCTGTCTAAGGAAAATTTCTATTTTACATCTAGTCTGAATAAGAGTATTGAACCTAAAAGTTATAATGGGGCTGCACAAGATCCTAGATGGGTTAATGCAATGAATGAAGAAATGGAAGCTTTACTTAGAAATAATACATTGGTATTAACTGAACTTCCAGAAGGAAGGGAACCAATAGGTTGTAGGTGGATCTATAAGATCAAGTATAGGTCAACTGGAGAGATAGAAAGGTTTAAGGCTAGGTTAGTTGCAAAAGGCTATAGTCAAAGAGAGGGAGTTGACTTTGATGAGACTTTTTCTCCTGTTGCAAAGATGGTAACTGTTAGGTGTTTAATTACTCTAGCTGTTCAAAATGGTTGGAAATTGTTTCAATTGGATGTTAATAATGCTTTTTTGTATGGTGACTTGTATGAATAAGTGTATATGGATCTTCCTCAGGGTTATTTTTCTAAAAATGAAACTAAGGTTTGTAGGTTAGTGAAATCTTTATATGGCTTAAAACAAGCACCTAGACAATGGAATGAAAAATTGACTCAAGCCTTAAAAGAAAATAATTTTGTTCAAAGTGTTAGTGATTATTCATTGTTTGTAAAAAGTGAAAATGATATTTTTGTTGCATTGCTTGTGTATGTTGATGATATTGTGATTACTGGGAACAATGAATTTGAAATTGAAAAGTTTAAAACTTTTTTGAAAACCAAGTTTTTAATCAAAGATTTGGGTGAGTTGAAATATTTTTTAGGAATAGAAGTTTTAAAATGTGAACAAGGTGTTTGTTTGTCACAAAGGAAGTATTGCATTGAGTTGATTAATGAGTTTGGTCTGTTGGGAAGCAAACCAGTAGCTGTACCAATGGATTTTAATGTTAAGCTTAACACTGAACCAAATAGTAATGATGCATTGTTGTCTAATGTTACTAAATATCAGAAGCTGGTGGGTAAACTTATTTATCTTACAAATACCAGACCTGATATAGCATTTGCTGTTCAGTGTTTGAGTAGATATATGCACTCACCTTTGAGTTCACATTTGAAATTGGCTCTCAGAATTTTAAGATACCTTAAAGGATCTCCAGGTAAAGGAGTGTTGCTTTCCAGGTCTGCTTCTATTTCTTTATCTGCTTATGTTGATGCAGATTGGGGTAAATGTCTTCAATCTAGAAAGTCCATTACTGGTTACTGTGTTTTCTTTTGTGGTTCTCTAGTTTCTTGGAAAAGTAAGCAGCAAGCTGCTGTATCTAGATCTTCCACAGAGTCTGAATACAGAGCTATGGCTGCTACAACTGCTGAAATATTGTGGATAATTAACATTTTAACTGATTTAAAAGTTAATAACTTGCTTCCTGTTAATTTATATTGTGACAATAGGTCTGCAATTCAAATTGCAGCCAATCCTGTGTTTCATGAGAGAACTAAACATTTTGAAATTGATTTGCATTTGGTTAGAGACAAATGTTCAACAGGAGCAATCAGAATTGTTAATGTTCAGTCTGCTAGTCAATTAGCAGATATTTTTACCAAAGGTCTTGGTGTTAATTCACACAAGTTTATTTGTGATGAGTTAAAACTGATAGACCTGTTCCAGAAATTAGATTGAGGGGGGGGGGGGGTGTTAAAACATATATATTTTAAGTGTTCAATCTAATTTCTTTATTTTTGATTTCTACTTATTCTCTATGATGAGATTGTGCAGGTGAGTAGATAGCAAGTGATTTGCTGATGATGCTGTAGATCTTTGTTGTTGATAATTGCAGAAAAGAGTAGATTGTAAAGGAGATGCAGTGTTGGTTATCAAGTTGCAGTGATGATGCTATTACATTAATTTATGTGGCCAATTTGTAAAAAACACAACTTGTGTTTATTATTTCAACACTTTCTGGGCAAAAGTTCACAATTAAGAAGTCCAGGGACCAGATGGTTAATATTTTGCTCCAGAAAATATAAAAAGGCTGTATTTCTCTTTAATTTTTTATTATCAGTTTTCTATTTTCTCTGGAGAAATATCTCTCTCTCACTTCGATCTACTAGGGTTTCTGTTCTTCTCTCACATGTTAATCACATTGATTCAACTGTGAGATTGATTCTGTGATTTCTTTGTATGTCTTCATAAATGTATTGTTTATTGAAGAAAGAGTGAGTGTGAGAGATTTCATTTTGTTTGTAAAAGTTTAGATTGAATCTGGTGTATATTTTTTGGATCTGGATCTTGTTATTTCTTTGATCTGTTATAGTTCAGTAATTTTGAGGTTTGTTTACAGCATTGATTCAATGATTGATGGCCGGTAGTGTTTATAGCAAAAATTGTCACAATTTTGTGACTTTAGCAACGGTTCATCTGCAAAGATAATAACATCATAATCATGGTTCTTTATTTAAACGTAAGAAACAAAACAAAACCCACAAGCAACTTTCTTCTCCTTCTCGACACCAACAGGTTCAACTTCACGACGGTAGTCCGGGGCGTCAACATATGGACCAGACTTAGAGTAGTGATTTCACACAGATCTGGCTACCATGGTAAAGAAACGTTTGTAGTTGGTGTTGGAGATGGCGACTATGATGAAGATCAAGCAGATCTAGTTAATATTGCAAAATCAAATCTTGTTAATATCGATTTGTTAATTTCTTGTAAATTAAAGGATGAACTCTAGAGAAAAATTAGAAGATAAAAAATGAAAGTATGGTTGTAAATTAGAAGATAAAATTACAGACTGTAACAACGTACGTTTTTTAAACATAACGGAAGAAATTAAAACCATCTATAATGATTTCTATTCTAGTATACAACATCAAATCATACAACGATTGCTATCCTACCACATCTATTACAACAACCAGAGGACCGGCGGCTTGTACGGTCCTTCAGTCGCTAGCTGATCGA
Source organism: Rutidosis leptorrhynchoides (assembly GCF_046630445.1). Taxonomy (NCBI): domain Eukaryota; kingdom Viridiplantae; phylum Streptophyta; class Magnoliopsida; order Asterales; family Asteraceae; genus Rutidosis; species Rutidosis leptorrhynchoides. Next base: position 612,170,478 of record NC_092336.1, on the reverse strand, counting down.
GTTAGAGTTTACCGATAGTCCATACTACTAAATCAACTAGGTATAGTCATTCATACGCAACACATACATCATTTAGTACTATACTCAACAAACAATAGCACGTGGATCCAACCTGACAGATCACGGTTGACCTTTTGAGTCCAACCTAACAGACCAAGGCCAACTCCTAGTAACTAGTCAACTTGTGCATATACAAACATACAATCCACATAGTATATCAACAATAATACTATCATACAATCCTATCATGCATTAAATTAATAGTAGCACAACTTGCTACTCTATACTAATAACTGATAGGATAGTTCCACTTACCGAGTCTTTTGCTTACTCTTATCACCTGAGAATAATATATCACAAGTTAGTATACTTATCCAAATCATGTTCTATCAATGGAATAGTTTAAAACAATAAAACGCATCACATGGGTCAAGAATGCACTTGACCCATTCACAGAACTAAGTCACTAGTGCACGTAACGTCAGGTACACGCGAACGACCCGACATGCATATTAAAATCTTCATCTAATTACAAAAATAAGTTATACATGTCTTTACATGCAAAACGAGCTACTACACGCGCGTATAAGCCTCAAATTGTCCAATTAGCACTTAGCGCGTATTGAAATTCTCACCCTAGTGGCCGAGATCTCACTCCATTGTCACTCAGTCGGATGACCATCACTCTGGTGTCACTCTCACCCTGGTCTCACTCGGTAGGGTGACCGTCACTCTGGTGAGTGACAACAACCATCATCAACAACAAATTCGAGTTTTAACACCACAAATCATGATTTTAACGCATTTTGAGCAATCTAATGGTATACAAACATCATATAACATATATAGAAGCTATTTAAAGCATCAACTCTTGTTTGTAAACATAAAACAACAAGATTCAAGTATAAATCCCAATTTGTATAAAAACCCATTAAACTCATACCATAATCATTTAAATTCATACACACACACACACACACACACACACACACACACACATATATATACCATGTTATGATCTTGTCACAGAGAATTAGATACACAACTTGATCAAATCCAAAAGCAAGATGAATTGAGCTAAGGTTTTAAATAGAAAGAACTAGGGTGTGTGCGTGTGTTTTTGTTGCTAAAGATTGGAATGAAACAAGTTCCAGATACATTTATTCACTTAGACCATTTGTAATGGTGTGCTATGTTGTGGGGTGGTGTTGTGAGTTATTTGATGATTAGGATGTGTTGTGGGAGAGAGTGAAGTAGTGGTGGTGTTGAAAGTTGGTGTTGTGGTAGTGGAATGCTGATGTGGCATTTATTTTTGTATTTTCCTGTTTTATTTTATTTTTGTAACTTATTATTATTATTTAATGTAATAAAATTAAATTTAAAAAAAAAATTTGAATTGCAACGGCTAGAAACTAGCCTTTTTTTTTTTCAATTTTCCTCTATATAAACACTCATTTACCTCAACCTAAAACACACACTTATCATATTTACTCTCTCAAATTCATCTCAAATTCCTCTCAAATTTCAAAATGAGTCCATTGAATGTTCACATCAAAGTTCATCACGGAGGTCAATTTTTCGACGACATGAAGAGTTACACACCCTGCGACACACTTAGTTATTGGGTCGATACGCGTGAGTATCGTTATTGGTATTCTTTCCTTCCAATTATCCAGCGAGACGTACCATACCAACCGAGAGAAGTTTGGTATTTCAAAAACCCAAACGTCCGCGCAACCAAAATTGAAGAAGACTTTCAATACTATGGTTTGATTGGAAAAGCTTTGGTTAGTGAAGAAGCAATTAATCTATATACTGAATTTTTGGATGAAAGTTACGCCATTTCAAGCAGTGAAGAGGATGTACCAGAAAGCTCGGACAGTGAAGATCCGGAGTTGCGAGCCTCATTTTATGCAACAACTGACGATGAAGTTGCACCAAATGAAGGTGGTGCTGCACCAAGTGACGATGACAAGTAGTCAGTTGTTCAAGATAGCCGTTAGGAAATAATGTAATATCGTTTTAGGAACTTATGTGGTTTTTTATTTTAATGTAATCGTTTTATGAAACAATGCAATAAACGGCTATTTTAAGTAAACAACATTTGTATTAATATTATCGGAACTAGAAATACATAAATTATTAAATTGATAAAAAAAGTACATCAAACTGAAACACATAAAAAATAAAATTAGATAATACATCACATACTACTCGACATTATTAGCGGAACGAAAAAAAGGTGACAAGTTCCAAACATGTTCGGTTAGATCGAGTTCCAAACATATTGCGTGGTTCGTCAATCGGGTTGTGGGGAGCTTTTACCAACATAGCCCAATCCAGGTATATACCATCACCTAAGTAATACCCTCTCTCATAGTGATGTCCGTTTACTTCAAATGGTGAAGGTGGAGCAGTGCCATCTTTTATGGTGTTGAATAATGGCGACATATTTAAAACATTAATGTCGTTGTTTGAACCCGCCATACCAAAAAATGCATGCCATATCCACAAATCTTGAGAGGCTACTGCCTCGAGCATAACAGACGGGCCTTTTTGATCACCTCGAGTATATTGCCCTTGCCACGTAACAGGGCAATTTTTCCACTCCCAATGCATACAATCAATGCTACCAAGCATACCCGGTAAACCATGTTTTTGTGAATGAAAATTATAAAGCCGAGCAATATCATCTGCGGTTGGTTTACGTAAATACTCTCTTGCAAACAAATGAAATACGCATTGACAAAAGTTTTCTAGACATTGGCCAGCAGTTTTCTCACCAATTTTTATATATTCGTCAAACATATCAGGTGTGGTTCCATACGCCATTTGGCGTATGGCCGCCGTACACTTTTGGTATATTGTCAAACTTTGACGTCCAGTACAATCGGGACGCTCCCTAAAGTACAAAAAATAATCGGGTATATTATGACTATTATAGTTAGATATACCTTCGATGATACGGAGCAACAATTGACGACTCATTCGAAACCGTCGTTTGAACTTTTTTTCTGGATAAATAGGTGACTCCGCAAAATAATCATTGTATAACCTCTCGGCAGCAGCCTCACGATCTCGTGCAATATAAGTGCGGGGACGAGGGACTCGTGAACTACTCGCCTCTCCTTCTACTTCTTCTTCCTCTTCTTCCCATAAACTGTTAACGAACGTAACAATTTTTTCATCATCCAAATCATCGATTAAAAAGTTAAACATTTTGAAGGCCTTATCCATTTTTGTGCTTTTTTTTAGTAAGAATAGAGTTAAAGAATGAAAGAAAGATAATTGTTGTGTGTAAAGTTATAAGGTAATTATGTATATATATAGATAAAATAAATATATTAATTTTTTTTTTTCCGTTGGCCAACGGCTAGATTTCTAGCCCAACCACATTCATCCACCTGTCCACCACTCCCGTTTCCCTATCCGTTGCATCTTCCCCAACGCCGCCGCAACGCCGCCCACCACGGCGCCGTTACGGCATTTTTCCGGCGTTTCGAGTCCTCCAGCTAGGCTACAACAGCGTGGGGAGGGCCTGTTACGAAGGGTCTTATGAGGTTAAAGACCTACTCCCTATATTACATGGGTATAACTTATCTACTACACTACACATCTTTTTTGGCGGCTTTAACGAAGTTCAAATCTAAAAAAATGATTACTGCAACATCCCGCCTTTTTCCGTTAAAGTTATTTTAACGCCGTCTTTTTTTTTAGATAATATCTTTCATTATCTAAATTCGTATCATCCGTTAATTTGCGTTTTCAACATTTCCGTTATTTAATTATAACATCTCTCGTTTACTCTAGCGTATCAAAAATAATTCATTCGGTTAATTCACGCACCCGCTTTTAAACTCGGGGGACTAAATTCACCATTTGACCATAGTGGCAACTAGTTGAACTAGTCACCACCTCCCTCCCCACCACTCATTATATTTTCTTTTCTTTTCTATTTTCTCTCATTTTCTTACTTCCAAACTATCATCCTTTTCATCTTCAACATTAAATCATCATCTAAATCATTTCAAGGAAGCTTACAATAAAACGAATCATACTTTTGGAATCCTCTCTTCATCCTCTACGTTTTGGTACCAATTTCACTACTTGGGGTAAAGTTTCTAAAAACTCTAGATTTCTCTAAATTCATTTTATAGACTTGAAATGGTGTTAATTAGTGTCTATGGCTCAAGTCTAACATGGATATGTGATTTGTTTGCTCGATTTTGTTGTTTTGAGTAACTAGCATGAACACTTGAAATGGGTTAGTTTAATCCTTGATTTTGGTTGAGTAAATGTTGTTTAAATGTTAAAGTTCATGTATTAAATGTGTTACTAGCATCATTAGCTTCGTTTTGGTATGTAGGATGATTTAGAAAAACTTCATTTACAAAATGGTTGAATTCATGATTCTTGGTTAGGGTTTGATGAACTTTAAAATAAACTTTTGATGCATTGAATGCTATGAAACATCATTAGTAAGTGTTTAGTTGCAATGTATGTTTAATTACCTTCGTAACGGCATATCGCATGTGTAAATTGGATGCCCGAATCATCTTATGCGTTTATGGAGTTGAAGCATTGAATGATGAACTTTCAATGATCATTCAATGTGGATTTGATTATTGTAAATGTTGGATTTGATTGATGATATGTTCTTAGTTGTATTCCTTGTCAAAATACCTTTTCAACGATATAAGATACGTGTTTTGACTGTTTTCGGTTCATAAGTTGTGATTGAAAGAGTTTTGGTTCGTGCACGTGACTTTTCAGCAGACATCATTTTTTGTGTACAAATGCGCGGTGCGCCTTAAGCTTGATCAGCAGACTGTCCAACTTTGCGTTTTCACGTTTAATTCTAACTATGCTACGCACCTCCGATTAACATCAAAATATTCGATCCCCGGCAGCGGCGCCAAGAAGAAAGAGTGCAACTGATATGCCACTAACGGATGGTTTTATTTGTGCGGTGTCGTTATGTCGCAGGATGTCCGATTCGGTAGCACACAGTGTCTTTGTTTATTTATATTTTGCGGGGCCTAAATTTACTTTTACTTTCTAAGGTGTAGAAGGTGTAAGTTAACCTATTGTCGTATTTTTATGTTGATTAACGAATTGAAGATCAAGTGGATAATTGTCTTTTAGTTAAATTACCTGGATAAAAGATAGTAGTTGATTTTAGCTAAAGGTCCTAAATGCAGAAAAGTAAATAAAGTGGAAGGATATCCGGAGTATGCAGATCAGGAAAATGTTGACCAAGATATCAGTATTGGGTTAGGGAAAAGTAATTATGCTTATGTTAAGACTATGCTTGGAATGATGTAGATCTGGTTGGATGAGCCAATTACACAGACCTACTTATCTCTGAACTCTCGGAGTTCTCTTTGAGCAGTGAGAAGTATGTCACTTGGTCGTATAACTGAAGTGTAATAATACCTCGGAGGTTATCCTCAGTAGTATACTAGGTTTATTAGTGAGTTAAGCTCTAATCCTAAACCTCGTTATCAGTTTAGGTAACTGAATAACAATGTGCCGTGTTGATTGAACACTGATCACAAATGGAAGGAGTCCGTCGGTTTAAGTTGGCAAAACCTTAAATGAAAACTAGCAACCATTACATCATACTAATGAGATCTCAACAATTCAAACATTATACAGCATCACAGTTAATATACTGATAGTAAAGCAGATAGAAACCTATTGAATACCTAAACAGTTGGTATGACTAAGACCTTGGGCAACAATCAAACAAGAACATGCAATAGGCTTGGGTCATTCAGTAAAGGCGCTAACTAGATCTTAACAGCTCATAAGAGGTCTCTTCGGAATAGTCAATAGGCATACTAGGTCATTCATGTCTCAATTCCTAAGTTCCGTGTCCTAAAAGTGCATTAGATGCCTGTCGGGAACTCCGGCCATACCGAGTTCATAGAATCTTCAGATACAGTATAACCAGGGATCTTAATCCTATGAAGTAGCTAATTTCATATAGGTGGACAAGTCCTGATCACAACCTAGGTTGGTCAATCCTTAAGATGCTAGCATACAAATCTATCAGACTTCCTAGTTCAGTATTATAACAGTAATCGTACTAAATTAACATAATTACGCTAACCCAAACTTTTATCATGGCAACATACAGATAAATTAAGCTATCATGGCAATATCGGAACGCATTATTAAACATAAAAAGTAAGAATACATGTTTAATACAAAAGACAAGCGTTTCGGATAAAAACCTGAAAAGGCCGAACAAATCTGCCCGAGATCGCAGGGACTCGCCGGGATATCCTCCGGAAAATAAAAGCTAAGCTAGCTACTACTAAAACTAACTAAAAGATTGAAAATATAAAATGAATTGCAAGTTTGAGTGTGTGTTGGAATGGATGGAGAGAGCCCTTTAAATAGACCTCATTTTTGCCTGCAAACGGCTGGCAGGCCGTATGGCAGGCCGTATTTGGCAGGCCGTTTGCATAGCAAGCCGTATTAAGGGGCCGTTTGCTGGACCGTTTGGCAGGTCGTACCCCATACTGGCAGGCCGTATGGCAGGCCGTATGGCAGGCCATTTTTGGTGCTGGTCAGCCTTGATTCACTGGATCGTAACTTGATTTCTTGTCTTTCACCGTTTTCGCTCTAGAATCTTCGTTTTAGCTCCGTTTTACTTGATTCTTTTTGCATCGAATTTGTAATTACTTAATCTATAAAATCAACCGAAAAAGCGATAATTTTGCCGACAAATTTTTAGTCTTTATTGTTTTAGGGCTTAATTTAGGGGGTAAAAACGTAACTTTTTGCCCGATATCAGCAAGTTATTTCATTCATACTTCACAACTTTTATAAACTTAAACTTGTTGTCAAACCGTTTGGTAACTTAAAACTTTACAAGTCATGCATGTTTCAAATAAATGCGACATAATTTTGGTCAAATGCGTCTCATTTAGGGACTATGACCACGCAACGGGACCTAAGTTAACGGCGCCGTCAATGACGATTTTTTCGGGTCGTTACAGATGGTATCAGAGCGTTGGTTGTAGGGATCTAAGATGTGAATTAGTGTGTCTGACATAGTCGTTAGGACGCATTAGTGAATCTAGACTACAACCGGATAGTTAATCATTGCATTCTGACTTGCATTTGCTATAGATAGCACTTACTTGACTACTTGTGCATATATACTTAAACCATTCTTAGGTGAACTTCTTAATGGTACCAAATTTTCATCATACGAATACGTACTCTACCACTTTCGGGTAACACACGTAAACTTAAGATTCATACACGTGAGAATGACGACGACTTCATTAGTTATACTAGTTCGGGAACTCTGTCTCCCAGGTTGTTATTCATCACCGTCCCGGCTTACTATCCACGAGTACTATAAAGTTTCCACCACTATGGAAATCATTAACCACTACCGATGTTACACCGGTGATCTTCACTATCTACCACTTCTTGTTACTACCACCACTACTCTAGATGAGTATCGTCATCACTGCTTATCACTACGGGTGCGTACTACTCGTTATCATAATTCGTTACTCTTTTCGTACCTAAAGACATTATTGTTCGACTTGAACCGCATTGACGTGAACAACCAGTTATACACTTCCCTCGGGAAACGCATCTTCAGAGTTGCACTAATTCTTTCGATTAAATACGAGTCACGTTAGAGACGTCATTACACTTTGTTCATTTTAAATCTTCAGGATTACACGAACTCGATTTTATGGAGTGATGTGGGAATGGAGGTATGAGTTAGTGTAATATAATGACACTCGATCAACGTAGTTATATTATAGTAAGTCATACCAAAGTTCTAATGACACGTGATGGTGATTGGACTCGATCAACCTACTCACCACCACGTGCCATGTACATGACATTATAATTTTGTTTTGAACATCCGAAAACTCCGTGAATATTGATAACAACCATACCAAGGACACACCTTTGATTATTGCCAAATCATATTTATGCTTCTGAATAAAGGACCAATTCTTTCAACTTCAAAACATATGCTACACGTGTATACTATCTCGTTTTCGCACAGTTTTATCAACGAACTACAAAATGCTTGGTATGCTCACATCGAGGCGAAAATTTCTCTCGCATCACACTCGTACTTTCGTATAAGGAAATCTTCTATCTAAATTCTCAATGGAGAGAGAGACTCTTCACGTTATACTAGTATTCGCCACGAGGGTGAATAGTCCTAACGAATGTTTTCAAAAATCGATAAGAAACTTGCTCTAGCAAACGTTTTCAAGTCCTAACAAACTTGTTTAAATATTTCTTAAAGAAATGTACCTCGTTTCGGATCGAGATGCTCGTTTCACTTCTAGATTTGGAGTGCCTTACAAGAAACTTTGGGAACAAAATTATTCATGAGTACCGCGTACCATCCACAAACCGACGGACTAAGCAAATGTACGATTCAAACCTTGGAAAACATATCACGAACTTGTATCGTTGCCGTTAGCCGATTCCTCTTACAATGATAGTTATCACTTGAGTATTAACGTCGCACTTTTCTTTTTGAAACTTTATATGGCCGCAAATGTCGTTCTACTATTTGTTGGGCCGCCGTAGGCAACAATCAAACCACCGAATCCTACTCATTCATGAAATTAACGTTAAGATCGTTCAAATCCAAGAAAGGCTCAAGATAGCCCGTAATCGCCGCTATGCCAATGTTAGACGTAAACCTCTCGAATTCCAAGTGGGTGGCAACGAAATGTTAAAAGTCGCACCTTGAAAAGGTGTAATCCGTTTCGGGAAACGTAGGATGCTAAATCCGCGATGTTCTGATCCTTATGAAATCTTGGGGCGTATTGGACCCGTTGCTTACCGTTTCGAACTCCCAACTCAAACAAATTCCGTTCATCCTACATTCTGTGTATCAAACTTAAAGGCGTGTCTTGCGAAACAAGAACTTGTTATCCTTTTCGATGAGCTTACTATCGATGACAACCATCACTTCCTAGGAGAACCGGTTGAAATTATGAATCGTGAAACCAAACTTTAAAAAAACGTAAAATCCCGACTGTCAAAGTTCGTTGAACTGCCCAAGCAAGTACCCTCACTTATTCGTAGAATTGGCAACGCAAGGTCTCGAGGAAGAAACAACGACTACTACTTCCAACTAAATTTCGGGACAAAATTTCTTTTAATGTATAGGTAATGTAACATCCCGCCTTTTTCCGTTAAAGTTATTTTAACGCCGTCTTTTTTTTATAGCTAATATCTTTCGTTATCTAAATTCGTATCATCCGTTAATTTGTGTTTTCAACATTTCCGTTATTTAATTATAACATCTCTCGTTTACTCTAGCGTATCAAAAATAATTCGTTCGGTTAATTCACGCACCCGCTTTTAAACTCGAGGGACTAAATTCGCCATTTGACCATAGTGGCAACTAGTTGAACTAGTCACCACCTCCCTCCCCACCACTCATTATATTTTCTTTTCTTTTCCATTTTCTCTCATTTTTTTACTTCCAAACTATCATCCTTTTCATCTTCAACATTAAATCATCATCTAAATCATTTTGAGGAAGCTTACAACAAAACGAATCGTACTTTTGGAATCCTCTCTTCATCCTCTACGTTTTGGTACCAATTTCACTACTTGGGGTAAAGTTTCTAAAAACTCTAGATTTCTCTAAATTCGTTTTATAGACTTGAAATGGTGTTAATTAGTGTCTATGGCTCAAGTCTAACATGGATATGTGATTTGTTTGCTCGATTTTGTTGTTTTGAGTAACAAGCATGAACACTTGAAATGGGTTAGTTTAATCCTTGATTTTGGTTAAGTAAATGTTGTTTAAATGTTAAAGTTCATGTATTAAATGTGTTACTAGCATCATTAGCTTAGTGTTGGTATGTAGGTTGATTTAGAAAAGCTTCATTTACAAAATGGTTGAATTCATGATTCTTGGTTAGGGTTTGATGAACTTTAAAATGAATTTTTGATGCATTGAATGCTATGAAACATCGTTAGTAAGTGTTTAGTTGCAATGTATGTTTAATTACCTTCGTAATGGCATATCGTATGTGTAAATTGAATGCCCGAATCATCTTATGCGTTTATGGACTTGAAGCATTGAATGATGAACTTTCAATGATCATTCAATGTGGATTTGATTGTTGTAAATGTTGGATATGATTGATGATATGTTCTTAGTTGTATTCCTTGTCAAAATACCTTTCCAACGATATAAGATACGTATTTTGAGTGTTTTCGGTTCATAAGTTGTGATTGAAAGAGTTTTGGTTCGTGCACATGACTTTTCAGCAGACAACATTTTTTGTGTACAAATGCGCGGTGCGCACTTTTATGCGCGGTGCGCATTAAGCTTGATCAGCGGACTGTCCAACTTTGCATTTTTACGTTTAATTCTAATTATCCTACGCACCTCCGATTAACATGAAACTTGGCCAACATGTTTATATATGACTACTAATTGAGGAAAAATTGTCGGATACCCGACCCGGCCCCGTTGACTTTGACTTTGACTTTGACCAAGTTTGATTTTTAGTCAAACTTAACCAAATACTTATGCAAAAGTTCTGATATGCTTTTATACTTATATATTGCATAAAACTTGAAAAATTGACTCACATGCTATATAATCGAGTCGTAACGAGCCGTATGACTAATTGAACACATTTCGACCGATCTTGTGTCTTACCCGGTATTGATACAACTTACTTGTTTAGGTCAAGACTAAACAACTTTCATGCACACGTTTACTTTGTGAAGTACCTTTATACTCGTGCACTCGAGGTGAGATCATAGTCCCACCTTTTCAACAACTTTTATTTCTTTTAAATCGTGGGCTGAGAAACATATACATTTCATACTTATATACATTTCATACTTTTATACTTTGGACTAGTGTTTTAAAAAACGGAAAAAACGGGGGTGTAGACGGATTTTGGAGTGCCCCGTCCCGTTTATACATAAAACGTTTGAAAAACGGAAATCGGCCAAAAAACGGTCAAAAGACGGTCAAACACGGTCCGAGACGGGAAAAAACGGGTTTTTCTGATTTTTTTCAAGTTTTTTTTTTCAAGTTTTTTTTTTTAATATTAAACGTTGTGCTATTACTTAGGGTTTCTTTTTTTATGTTTGAAATGTTGAAGTATTTAAACATGTGTGAAATGCTTATGTTTGGAATAATGTAATGTACAATATATATATAATATATAACATTTTTATTTAAAAGTCAACGTTAGTCAACATCCGTCTAGACCTCCGTCTCGACCCCGTCTCGCGTCTTTTGCAACCTTGCTTTGGACACAAGTACGAAAACAAACATTCCACGTACGAGTTAGAACAAAAAGCCTCAATTCAATTATCATTAGTTACACTTGCAGGGTGTAAGCGAGAACTTATGTTGTGTGACCATACGGGTTTGACGAACCCTCATTCGGACGGTTCGCTACTGTTAGCGGATGAAATATATTTTCAGGTATAGTGTAGGTTCTAACACTAGATTCAGAGGTACCATTCAGTTAAGCCTTGATAATTGGGTGCTCGTGATACAAACAACAACTTTTGGAATGCAAACGATTTAGATAATCAACTTTATACTTGCTTGTGGTTCAAAACAACGTTTACAAATACAACTATGATTTCACCAACGTTTTTCGTTGACAGTTTTCTATATGTTTCTCAGGTTCATGAATGGCTATTTGATACATGCTTCTGCGTACACTTATACTTGCTTGGGGTCAAGCATACATGCATACACTCTGATTACTTGTTTGGGGTCAACCATACATACATGCATACGCTATTGATAGCATTCGTGATTTACAACTTATGTTATGTCGCAACTTATTTCAATTATACTTCACAACTTTTGTAAACTTAAACTTGTTGTCGAACCGTTTGGTAACTTAAAACTTTGCAAGTCATGCACGTTTCAAATGAATGCTACATAATTTTGGTCAAACGCGTCTCATTTAGGGCCTATGACCACGCAACGGGACCTAAGTTAACGGCGCCGTCAATGACGATTTTGTCGGGTCGTTACAATTATGTTCAGTGACCTTTGTCACGAAACGCACTCAATCAAACACATAAATAATTATAAACACATAACTATTGAAAACAATAAAGCCTCGTGTTCTTGGGCTGGGCAATTTGCTTGGCTTCTAATTAATAAAGCTTACCTTTCGAAAAAAATAATAATATTGACACATAAGGGCAAAAGAGTCATTTTTTAATAGGTCAAGATTCAGGATGTTACACAAACTGAACTTACGGAATTTTAATTTTGTTTTAATGTTTTTATTGTATTAAATTGCGGAGATTGAAGGTAGGTGGTAAAATTAGAAGATACAAGGGGATAAAAAGGGAATATGAAGGCATGTGGTAAAATAGAAGATGAATTCACAATTTTACTCTTACATGTTTGTCAAATGATTGGAGTTAACGAAGAAAACTAACAGCTGTTAGACACACGGGCGGATCTATTATATCCCGAGTGATTGCACGAGACACTACTGAAATACGTGATACAGTGGAATTTTTTTGGGGTTTTTAACTAGTGACACCACTGAATTGTGTAATTTTTTTTGTGTGACATCATTGAAATAAACCATGTAGTAGAATTTTTTTGAGGGTTTTAACCGGTGACACCAATGACTTCCAATCCTAGATCCGCCACTGGTTAGACAGCTAGACTATCCATGCATGATTTGCAAACCTTAAGGACATCCAGATCAAAAATTAAAATAGAACGACTCATTACATTTTTGACAAATTTATCTGCGTAATTTTGTCTTAATTAAACTCACGCTTGAATTTATTATTTTATGAATAGTTGAATACAGGTGTTAGTGCATGTTTTAAAACCTTTTTAACAATTGCAATAATAAAATATTTTATTTTATTATTTTATCAGAATTGAAAGAAAAAAAAAAACAAAAATCTCAATACAGGAGAAGTATTTAACGAATAATAAATATAAATATAAATATTCAGTATAATAAAAGGGTGATGATATATACACAACCAATTTTCTTATGTGTATACAACCAATCATGATTTACATTGTTGTACTGTGCAACACTGTAAATTATGATTAGTTGTGTATATAACAAAAATAGTTGTGTACATATCACTTACGATAATAATAAAACGTCTCTATTTGAAAATCAAATGTTAAATATAAATATAAATAATATATAATTATAATATATATAATATATAATCAAAAAGAATCTTTGTAGGTCGATTGGCAGAAATTATTATATTCCACAAAAATGTGACGGAGTAAAACTTAAAAAAACACGAAATGTGGAGAAGAAGACAATTATATAAATATACAATAACAACCCTAAGGTTTGAGTAATGGGTAATTAAGTCCGAGTAATCTCAAAAGTTACCGATCAATCACTATGGTTTAACCTTCCAAATTAACATGATCATTGTGTCAAATACATTGAAATTTCACCTCATTTTCATATCTTTTTAGTTGTTTAAACTGCAAAAGTTATATTCTTTGTAGTCACTATTTATTTTTATACAACTTTAGGATATAAACATTTAACGTTATTATCATGCAATTTTAGACTTTATGTATATATTAGATTATTTTGAGGCTCAATAAGAGTTCATGACACTATCACTCACACATCAAAGCAACACCATACACTGTACATGAATACTTAACATATTATTATGATCTTTAGAAAATTAAATTATTGATCTGGTACAATACCAAATTTACAACTATCAATCTATATTGATTATATTGATTGATGACGATCATCCCATTGCCAGCTCATACATTTGCAAAAAGACATACTACAGAGTATTTATTATACGCGGAAATATTTACAAGTAATGTCACATTGACGTTGTTTGGCAATTCATTAGGTTTGTTTGGCAAATGGTGAATAATATTGTTCAATCATTATGATAGTTTGTTATGATGATAGAAACTTAGGCAAGTACAATATCTATTTCCCAAATTGTATAGGAATATTTGAAAGGTTGTTGGCCACTACCAAACTAAAAGCATGCTAGACATAAGCAATGATGAAATTCAAGTGAACTATAACCTAAAGTATCATTATTTAAAATACAATTACATATATTTTTTAACTAATTATAATGTAATTGGAGGCTTGTTATAGTTGTACAAACATGATTGAAATAGAAAAATTGTTAAATTTTTTAAATGATTCACTCTTGCCTAAAGTTATTGATTTGAGCCTGGCTAAGATATTTTTAGTAAAATATGATGAAATAGATGATAAAATAACATTTTAATAGGAGTAAAAGATATGAGCGCATAAACTTCAAGGAGTAAAATGAAAACATAGCAAAAAGTAAAACAAATAACCTGGCCCCTGAATTATCAGTTATTTACAATATTGCCATTATAGCTTCTTTATTCTATTTTTTCTGTCTTTAAAGCACTTGAGCCTATTTCACAGAGGAAGAAGCAGAGGAAGAGCGCAGGTGGCCTTCTCTCTCAAGCCATCTCTCTCTCCCACTGCCTTCTAAACTAATTGATACGGAGTACATACATATGTATGTACATATACATAGCATATACATATACAGTCAAATCTGTTCAAATTCTAAATTTTCAAATTTAACCAAAACCCATTTTGCTTCTGATGATTTGTATGTAAATTAGCAATTGAGGAAACAAAAAGATTAAATCTTGATAAGCCCCACTAAAATCTTGCTAAAAATGGCAGATTTCAAGGGAAAAAACACTAACAAAGCAAGATTAGCATTAAAAGCTCTACCTTTTTTCTTATCTTCATCAAATTCCAATGATCAAAACAAATCAGTTAAAAGATTTGGTGAACAAAACGGCGTCGTTGGGTTGGGAATTGTGGTTGCTTTAAATAATGAATCACCGGGTCAAAATAATACCCAGAATCCGGTTTTTGCAGTTTCACCAAGATCCGACCCGATCCCTATATTTAGTAGTAAAATACCCAATATTAAAGATGATGTTGAAATTGAGTTACTGGAAGAGTATACATGTGTGATATCACATGTGGGTAATAATTTAATTAAGAAAAGAGAGTATTTTGATGGTGGGTTTATGAGAAAAAATGGTAGTCTTACAACTAGCTATTGGGTTAATACTAACGGTGGTGGAGGTGGAGTGTTTTGTGCACCATCACCACCGGTGGTTAATGGTGGTGGAATGATGGTTTTGGAGGATGTTGATTTCTTGAGTTCTTGTAATCTTTGCAAGAAAAAGCTTCATGGGTTGGATATTTTCATGTACAGGTATGGATATTTATTTATATAATTAATTTTATTATTGTTAAAGTTTGAATTCTTATGTTTATAGAATATGCGTTTGTTTAGTTAATCAGAAGCTTGTTGTTGTTATTGCTAAATTTGTGGTTTTGTAATAGAATTTTTCGAGTGTAGTACAATACAGAAAGCGGATTATTGCCTGTTTTGGGTTAATGGGAGTTCTTGTTTTGATTTGTTTTTGTTTTTATGAATTGGGTATTCAAATTAGATGATGATGATGATGATGATGATGATGATCAAATGAAGTAGTAGGATTTTTCTTGATTAAAAGATTCATCTTGAGCTAATAGTGCTAGTGGTTAGGAATTAAAATAGATAGTAAAATCTTTTTGTCACCTGTGTGGCTGTGTTTTGGTATTTCATAGTGAATAATTGGGCGATATGTAATATAATTGCGAGATTCAAAGTTTCATATCATTGAATATGCTTGTAAACAATAAACATACATATATGTTAGAGTCTACCCTTCTAAAGTAGAGGTAACGGGTTGAATCCACGATGACTTCGTGCTGCTCGTCTTGGGATTAGTCGGCTCGCAAAGCTGAGTCGGATACTCAGGTATACCAAAAAATACAATGAACATACATGAGAAAATGCAATAGAAAATAGAAAACAACTCACGCGTCCTTTACTAGAATTTGTTAGTATTATCTTTTCTATTTACGGAAAGCCAAGCACAAGGTTAGCTAGATAACGCATTATTGGCCTAGTCAATAATAGCTTTTGCTATCAAGCTATTAAATTGATCTTGTGTGTAGTTTGAGTAAGATCATGGCTTCCCTTTTGACAATAACTTACAATGCAATTAACATTTTGTACTTCTAGGCTGTTTGATATAGTGTTGTCTTGGTCAATACCTTTTTTGGAGGTTACTCTCATGCTTAAGGAAGATAATTTTTTTTTTATTTTTTCCTTATAACAAAAATTGGCAGATGGACTTGATCTCTCTGTATTTTTTTTTTTTTTTTTGAACATCAGTTTGGGATCATCCAGGGGGACTTAACTACCCACGCGTTTATCTCCCGTAGTTGCATAACCCCGCTCCCACTCTGCCCTGGAGAAAACCCGGACCAATCCGAAGGCATGACTGGTAAAACCCCCTCCCCGCAGCCCCCGCACTAAGCGAAAGGCCCCCAACTTGATCTCTCTGTATTGCTTGGTTTAATAATACGGAATATTAGTAATCTGTTTTACGTTCTGGAGGTTGTGGCCTTGTGGGTATATAATTAACGGTCGGATATTTTGGATATAATATGTGGTTAGAGGTGTATATGTCTATACTGGTCTAAAAAAATTAGGTTGTGACCCATTCAAGAAAAAAACTCATATTGATGACATCTTTGACTGATTATTCGTGTGTCTTTTGTTTGTAGAGGTGAGAAAGCATTTTGTAGTGAAGAATGTCGGTACAAGCAGATCTCCGTTGATGAAAACAAAGAAAAGCATGCATCAAAGGTGCGGAAACAGCCTGAATACGTAGAGACTCTATGCTCCAGTCCTATGCAGTTATCTGCCGGGATGGCTGTAGCATGAAGTTTTTCAACATATTCAATATATATTTATATAACATATATATATATATATATATATATATATATATATATATATATATATATATATATATATATATATATATATATATATATATATATATATATATATATATATATATATATAGTAGATATAAATAATGAAAAAGAAATGCATAGTTTGGTTCAAAAATGAACCCGGAATAAGTTAATTCAAGCTCGGCGGCAAGAAAATCTATGGAGAATGATAATGTTGGGAAAGAGGGGTTATAGGGTAGTACTTGTTTTTAACTTTGAAATTTTGTTTTTATAGTTATGGTGGTTTATAGCTTGTAATATCATTAATGGAATTTTGATGTACTGGGTACAACTGATCATGCAAGATATACAACCAGTTGATGTATTGGGCACCCATGACTTATTTAGCAGCTTGTAATCTTGCATCTCATTCAATATCCAACTATGGAATGTTTTATACATCCATATGGATTAATTAATTTATATTTATATATTTATATATAAACATATTTATATAAACATTACAACATTGTCAAATAGTGATAAGTTTTTTCTGTCAATGTTATATGCGATCTATTTGAGTTCTCTCTTTTCTTTTCGCCCTTTTTCATGTCCACTCCAGTCCAATCAAGATATGCTCTACAGAGGTGTTTATACTTCATCCGCCTCGTATTAATAGTCTTTAAACACAAAATACACAATTTAAGATATATAGTCATTATATTGTACTTTTTTATACTTTATAATTTTAACTTATTTTTTACTTACATTTTTGTTTTATATTTCAAAGTTAGAGACATAAAGAAATTTTATGTTATTAACATTATCTATTTATTAAAAGTGAACTATTAATTTGAGACAACAGAAAATCAAATACTGTACTCCATCAATGTGGAACCAAGGGATTATGTGGAACCAAGGGATTACATAGAAATAGTCTTTATTGAAAACTTAGTCCCAAATACACATGTTTAATCCTCTTTTAAGTAATTAAAATACTAAAAAGTTGGTCTAAAACATTCACAGCTATGCTGCCTAATTTTGTAAATGTCTATATAAAAGTTCTCTTAGAATCTAAAACTGTCAAAACATACAAAAGGTGTTAAAGATACAAGTATAAAAATGCTGTATTTTTGGCCTGCCAAATTGATTTATATCCACACAAGAGCTAGTCTGCCATCTTAACATAATTGAATTTTTGGATTACGTGTTTCATTTTATTTCACATATAAGAAAATTATATATATAATTAAAATAATTGAAATAGCAATTAGCAAATGTTAATAACATGGACTTCTGTAAAATCACTAGAATAGAAGTCCAGTAACATTGGGTTAGGAGATTAACAATGGTGGGCCAAAGTTAAAACACATACTATATAGATATTCTTACAAAAGGTCTCACTAACAACACGTTATTATTTCATAGTGACAAGATTACAAATCCACTTAACAGTTGTAGTTTTTACTATACATAGAGTTCATACGATTTGAATAGTTATTATTTATATTATTCAAAATTCAAGCTCGACATCCACAACTAGGGGTGTTCATTGGCTCGGTTTTTTATTTTTTCGGTTAATTTGGTTCGGTTTTTTCGGTTTTGAAACTTATAAAATCAAAACCAAACCAAAACCAAATTTAAATATCAAAATCATAACCAAAACCGAATCGAAAACTGAATTTGATTTCGGTTTGGTTTCGGTTAAAACCGAAAATCGCTAAAAAAAATCATAACTAGCATAAACTTACATATAAATTTGAAATTACAGTTGTGGAATTAATTTAAGTATACAAGGTATATAACATGTTTATTGTTTAATAAAAATGTAATAATACATCAAATATAATATAAATATTATAATTATAAATATGTTTTAATATTTTATTAATTTGAATTCGGTTTTCGGTTAACCGTTTTTAAAATTTTCAAAACCGAAAACCAAACCAAAAACCAAATTACGAATTCGGTTTCGGTTTCGGTTTCGATCGATCCGAAAACCGTTTAAAAAATTCGGTTTGAGTTTTTTTGATTTAGATTCGATTCGATATTCGGTTTATTCGCTTTAAAATCAAATGGGGCACACCCCTATCCACAACCAAATCAATAGTATAGCACTTTTTTACTACTTTCGGTTAAAAAATGGTCCTAATTCTAGTCTAGTTACAAAAATGGTTGCCAATTATTGCATGTGAGCCAATATGCAGTACGGGGTGGAGCCTATGTTGGCAATATTGCATTTTGTAAATAAACTAGTCTTTAAGAGCCCGTACGTTGCACGGGGAGTTTTAATCAAACAAACTGAAAACGTATATGTTATATCAATTAACAGTATGATAAAGCAAATACAAAATGATGATTACATAACAACTACAAAATGACCAAAAACAACCTAGGAGTGATTATTAATGTACATCCCAGTTCCACTTTCAAAAATAATACAAATGCCAAATAAGTTTATATCAAAACCCATAAACATAAAACTTTGCATATGGGTGATAGATCAACCAAAAAGTAGTGCCTGTTTCATGTGCCCAAAACTTCATGTAACAACCTACCATTGATCGTGTAACAACCTATAAATTTAAGGGATTATTTTAAGAGTCCGTGGACAAAAGTTTCAAAAAGGTCAAGTAACTATTATCTACTATCGATTTGCAAAAATTACTATAGCAACGCAAGCTAACAACTTATAAAAACACACAACTAACTACAAATAACACCTAACATAAAGCAACTGATTTGCAAAAAAAAAAAAAAAAAAAAAAAAAAAAAAAACTATTATCAGCTATCGATCACCTACATACCTTGACATTCACTAATAGAGGGGAACCGAGAAGATGGCGTCTTTGGATTTGTATATAAGAGTGTGCGTGCTGCATAATTCCTTGAAACACAGTCGCCAATTCAAATCTAACCACCTAATAGAACATACAAAAGGCCACGACTCTCAATTATATCTACTGAATTTTTCAGAGAAATTATGAGATATTTAGCATAAGTAACAAAAAAGAGCATGTACATCATAATTTATAAATTACCTGTAACAATTTATATCAACAAAGTTGTCCAAAACTCTATCAAACTAAACTGTAATGCATAAGAACTATCCATATCATTTGAATGCAAAATGAACATGAAATGCTTTATATATAAATATTAATTGTAACAGAATTAGAGTAAACTCACATACCTTACACGCCTGTAAAGTTGATTCAATTCACTTCAAATACCCAAAGTTTTCCCATTATTTACTATTTCACTGGCTTTATGCAACTTATTCAATGCGTATAAAAAAATTGTGATTTTTTTTTTTTTTTTGTATATAAAGGAGAAACGGAGAGCAAACAATAAGAGTTGTCTTCCTTCCTACTAAAATGAGGCAATCACACAAAAGCTTTCGAATGTAAGACTCGGCTTATTAAACAAAATACTCTTCGAACACAATTATTCATTTAGTAATAAAGTTGGGTTAACGAACGGGTTTGAAGCTGTAACATAAAAATATAACCAAAAAGGCAAGCCAAGATTATTAAAACATTACCCTCATTTCTTTAGGCGAGAACATATATCTTAGAACGACAGTAGTTGGAATCAATAATTTTTAATCGTCAAGACCACCTAAATCATAAAAAAATTATACATGTAAGTATATGTTCAATCAAAATATGATTATGATCATAACATCGACACAATTGTCTCGACGTTCTTTTAGGCAGCATTATAACACGAAATAACTGTGACTTACAACAACAAAAGCAACTCCATAATAATGAAAACGAAAATAAATACAAACATCAGATTAAAAAGCATAAAACAAAGATATGAGCAATTAAAAAAACCTAACTTGAATTTAAAAAGTATAACCAAAACATAAAAACCAAAATGCAATCGCAATAGATGATACAGTACATAAAAAGCAAACAAAAAAAAAAAGTTCGATTATGAAAAGAAGCAAAGTACCTGACAGCGAGGTGGAAACCCAAAATCGGAAGATAATCCAACCACTACATATAACACCTAACATAAGCAACTAAGTTGCAACAAAAAAAAACTCTTAATAACTATCGATCACCTACGTACCTTGACATTCACTAATAGAGGGGAACCGAGAAGATGGCGTCATTGAATTTGTATATAAGAGTGTGCCTGCAACATAGTTCCTTGAAACACAGTCAATAATTCAAATCAAACCACCTAACAGAACATACAAAAGGCCACGACTCTCAATTATATCTACTGAATTTATCAGAGAAATTATGAGATATGTAGCGTAAGTAACAAAAAAGAGCATGTACATCATAATTTATAAATTACTGTTAACAATTTATATCAACAAAGTTGTCCAAAACTCTATCAAACTAAACAGTAATGCATAAGAGATCGAACTTTGTTCCAATAAAGATTGCACTGGTGTTCTTGATTCTGAAAACATCACGCTGGTGAACTAAAAAAGTAACTTGATGACCATGAAAGCAATACCGTTAAAAAATAACCGATAAATGATATCTGTTATTTTCACAAATTAGTAACTTCATTCATGGTCGCTGTAGTTACTAATGGAGAAACAAAACAATGTAAAGATCAAACGGTTCTGCAATAAAATAAAATATCAGAACATAAATAACAATAGGGAAAAACTTACTTTGTCAGTCTATACCAAATATTTACCATAATATCAGACAAAAACGATTACAACTATATACCTGAAATGATCAACAATATCATACCTTTTATGAATCATGCCAAAATGTTACCCAACCCGCCCGATTTGTCATCTCTGACAAATAATATGACAAGAAAAAGAGTGTGTATTTCGTGTTCTCGTTTCCTCCAATTAAGTTGATAGTACACCAACATCATATCCATAATTACAGACCTAATGTAGTTTAAAATAATTTTGATTGTGTGCCATCATATTCATAATTACTGACCTAAAATGATTTTTTCCCCACTTGTTATATGATTAAATGGATATGGCTTTTGTTGAATGAGATCACCTCAAATAAAAAGGTAAAAGAACAACATAATCCTTTTGGAAGTGCAACGGATTGCCCACATTCTTGGTTTACAGTTTCAAACATAAAAAGCAGGAGATTGGAAGGTCATCAAGCAGGCAGGAGAGGCGAGTACTTGTCGGTAAATGGGCATGATTATAGATCTTCAAGCTCACTGAATTATAGAATTTGAGAAAGATGATAAAAAGATGAAAATTTACACACTTAACTTATTAGTAAGCTTCAATGAACCTTTATTGAAAATATAAAGATACCAAAATATACAGTAAATTAGTTACCAAAGGAGGTTGAATCCCTCTTTCCATATATAATGGGCTAAAAAGGTTACTCTGCCATATGTCTGCAGAATCATGTTTTTTAAAGTATATATTGTATAATAGTAACCTATATTTTTTACATCATATATATATATATATATATATATATATATATATATATATATATATATATATATATATATATATATGTGTGTGTGTGTGTGTGTGTGTGTGTGTGTGTGTGTGTGTGTGTTTGTGTGTGAGAGTAGCTAGTATATGTGTACATACCTTTGCAATAAAGAATCCATCCATATAAATGGTCATGTTGTCTAAAATGTGTTGTCTTCTCGAATGATGGGTGAAATAAGCCTTTATTAAAGGGAACAAATCTGCAAGAACATCAGCTGTTGTAGACACATATAACCATATAAGCGATTATATCATATCAGTAGTAATCAAAGTAGTCAGATCTTTAGATACATCATGAAAGATAAGGTGATAATAAGGTTATACATCATATCAGCGATAACTTACTGAACCGTTTTGGTTGTCTTGGTGCGTATATGAACATCAACCCATACATTAGTTTATGGGTTGTAATTGCCACCTCTGTATACATATATGTACCATACATTCCCAAAACCTTTATTTGATTTACCACCGATATAGACGCTGCCTATGAAATAAACACCAAACATTTAGTATATTACATATGACATACAAAACGCGATAGTGAAACAATTGTACTGTCCATAGATGTTCATAATATGAAAAGGTGTTGGCTCTGCTGAATCCAATTTATAAAGAACAGTAATTTGATAAAATAAGATATCAAGGATCTCCAATGCCAATACAAATCAAATCAATACTTCTAAATTGCAAACACAAATCATTCCATTACTTATAAACACAAATCATACCATTGATTCCATTTCATAATCTACTACAACACGACCATTCAATAACAATTTACATCCGTAAGCCTAAACTTACAGAGTAATTTAAAATTAGGCATTATTAAAAAATGAAATAAATCTCTTAAAAGAGAAGTATATCTTACCTCTACCCAATTGTCATTCTTTGATACAACTGTTTAATAAATATATCGCCACAAGTATAACTCACATCATATACATTCTGTAGACAAATCATATGGTATCAGTTATAATATGAAACCTTTAAAAAAAAGACATCCAATATACATGATAATATAGTGTGACGACCCGGAAATTTCCGACTAAATTTAAACTTTATCTTTATATTATTCTGATACGATAAGCAATGTTTGTTAAGTTAAATCTCAAGGATTTTAAACTATGTTTATACATTCATTTAAACCTCGACCAAATTCCAATGATTTACGAACCATTAAATGAACATATATGAATATGTATGTATATGTGTATATGTTATAAATTGAAAATGTCAAAAAAGTATTTAAAAGTATAATGCTTTATATGAACATATTTGTTTCAATATAATTATCGACGAAATTAAAAAAAAATATATATTAAATGATTGAATTATCAGAAACATTGAATTATGATTACAAGTCTCTGTTGAGAGGTCCACTATGATTTGAGAAATCTATTCCTCTTAACGATATTCGGAATAATTTGTAAAGCTATTTTTAAATAAAAATAAAAAGTGTCATTTACGAAAGTTAGACAAAAGCTAGTGGAGAATTGGTTTCCATAATATTCTATTAATCTATTTTCAAACGTACAAAAACGTTTTCAGTTTAAAAAAAAAACTTTATTATTAAACTTTTATAAATATCTAGAATCACTTTTGACAACTCATTACTTAACCAGTATAATAAATATAACGATATTTATATTTTATTTCATTAAATATATATAACGATTTAAATTAATATTATATATATTTATACGCGTATTATACATACATAGTTTTTATACTTTTACTATACTTTAACTTTACCTTTACTTTACTTTAACTTTAATAATTCACTTTAATAATTCAAAAATCTATTATAAATAGAATTCAATAGGTTTCATTATTTCATAGAAACTTGAAAATATATTTCTCTAAACTCTCTCAATCGATTTACATATATATATATATATATATATATATTTGCTCTGTATTATTTCAAGATATTATTAGTATACATAAAATATTACGACGGAGTGATATCCGAGTGATTTCAAAATAGTTTTTTGAATGAGTCGAAGCTAAGGAAATTATGGGTTATAGCTATGGAAGTGATGGGTATGGTTCATGGGTATGCTCGTGAGGTCAATCTAGTGTTTATCATCTCCGTTGCGTCTACGTACTTTCCTGCAATATTGAATCTCAATATTGATACGTTCGTGAATCCGAGGCCAACCTTGCACTTGTTAAATGACGTTATATGTATTTTTACTACGAAATACAGTATGGTGAGTTTCATTTGCTCCCTTTTATATATATTTTTGGGACTGAGAATACATGCGCTGTTTTTATAAATGTTTTACGAAATAGGCACAAGTACTAAAACTAATTCTATGTGGGTTTAAACCAGAAATATACCCTTAGCTTGGTAACATTAAACTACTTGTCTATGTACGGTAGGCGCGAATCCTAAAGATAGATCTATTGGGCCTGACAAACCCCATCCTGACTATGGGATGCTTTAGTACTTCGAGGTTATTTTAAACACACCTGATCTGGTGTACTTCAGAGGGTAAAACATGAACGTTAATGCTTGTTACCGGGTGCCTACAACTTATAGAATAATTTTATACACTTGCGAGTGTACATATATTTATAAACGGAAATCTTGTGGTCTATTAATATATTGAAATGATTGTTATGATAAACCTATGAACTCACCAACCTTTTGGTTGACACTTTAAAGCATGTTTATTCTCAGGTATTAAAGAAATCTTCCGCTGTGCATTAACTCATTTTAAGGATATTACTTGGAGTCATTCATGGCATATTTTGAAAGACGTTGCATTCAAGTCATTGAGTTCATCAAGATTATTATTAAGTCAATTATAGTTGGATGTATTATGAAATGGTGTGCATACCGTCAATTTTTGTTGTAAAGAAAATTTGTCTTTTAAAAACGAATGCAATGTTTGTAAAATGTATCATATAAAGGTCAAATACCTCGCGATGTAATCAACTATTGTGAATCGTTTATAATGTATATGAACGGGTCCTTTCAGTTGGTATCAGAGCGGTGGTCTTAGCGAACCAGGTCTGCATTAGTGTGTCTAACTGATAGTCGTTAGGATGCATTAGTGAGTCTAGACTTCGACCGTGTCTGCATTTCAAAAGTTTTGCTCATCATTCTTGTCGGAAATTACCTCCTTATCATTCTTAGTCTAGACACATCTTATTGCATTGATTGCATGAATAGTGTATAGAAAAAATTCATATCTTAGCGTATCTGCTAATTCATATCTTAGCGTATCTGTTACTGTAAACTTTGCCTGACATATTCCGTAAATTCCTCCGTAATCTACGAAACCTTTTGCTCTATATAATTAGAATACCACCCGATAGCCGGAAAATCATTTCATATCCAAAAATTCTTTATTCAATCGTACGAAATGGAATTCGTCATTAGTTCAAGTCCCTCGGATTCCGAAATGGAATCCCACTCAAGTTCCGAAAGCAGTGTGACCGGAATGGATCAACCAATTAGTCATCATCTATTCTGGATGAATTGGGGATGGGTTCGTAGCCTCCTTAATCATTGGAGACAAGAAGAAGGTGATCCCTTCCATCCACCACATTGCCCTCTTGGCGAAGAACCTGAAGCACTTACCGGCGAACCTATCCGAAACACCATTTTCTCTCTTATTTCTAGAGTATCTCGTCACGATTACATACTACACCAAATTCTAGATTTTATTTATCCGCTCGTCCGAACCGACAATCACCCCGGTGTAATAGAAGAAGTCAACGAGCTTCGCGCTTGGGTAGTGGCTTTGGAGAATATGGTGCAAAGGTTACAAACACCAGCAGCAGCACCAGCAGCATAAACAGTACCACCATCAGCAACACCAACAGTACCATTACCACCACCAACAACAACCGCATCGCAAACCTCAACTTCACAATCTGTCCCATGAGCATCGACGTCATACGCCCTGTAGATACTAAGGAATACCACAACGATGAAGTATTGATTCATAACTTCATTGGGAAAATATTCTACGACGATTATGTAATTTCTAAAGTTTAGAAATTATCTATCCTAGCTTTAACCATAAATCAAGTGAGTTTAATTTAATATTAACTCATTAAATCTATATTACATCTGAAGAAATATACACATATATTTCCATAAAGACTGTAATAAAATTCTTTTGTACAAAATATTAATTGTGACATTTTTTTTTAACGGGTAGTTAATACCCGAGAGATATATAAATTCACAATTAATATGTTACATTCTTCGAATCTGATTCAGCAAATCATCCATTATACTCCCTACTTTCACAACAATATACATTCTTTTATAGAAATCAAAACAACCATACTCATTCAAAAATCTAATTACATATTCTGATTTTGAAATCGCCGAATTCAATTCAAGTTATAAACGATATCATCACTCTTAGATTCTTACATCTTTCAAAGCTATACTTTAACTTCAAAACTGTGTTAGAACATTGTATGTATATTAACGATTATAATCTGTGTTCAAGCCCTTCGAAATATCTGAAGACACTTCAAATAATGAACAATCGAGATGATGATCCAACCACATGTTATCCACAGTTACGTACCTGAAAAACTCTTGAAACCAAAGTCATAATTTAACATGTATCCATGTCAGACCTTTTGGCATTTACTAGCTAAAATAACTTTTCAATCCCTTCTAAAAATAGACGATTTTGTCACAACTCCAGCAAACCAACTTTAATTGTTCATTCGAATAATCCTTATTATAATGATTACCCCTTCATCATTATTACCGAGGAACCTTTCATATCTCGCCACATAAGCAGTAAACTTATTAACAACTTCATTGATCTTTGACTTTCCGAAAAATCTTTATATTTATCAAAATCCCATCATTTACTCATCTGCATCTTGTAACGAGAATTTCCATATGAATCATCAGAAATTAGCAATCAGTATTTTGAAATCTCGCAGCATGTCTACGCCAACAATTATATGTGTCTATCTTCTGGACTTATATACTTTGAATGTGAAGTTTCTGAAAAACACCTTAAACTGCGAACTAGTTCTCGAAATACTGATGAAGCATCAAAAACTGTAAACGATCTTAACAGTAAAAAGTTTGATGACAAAGAATAGTAAGGTGGAAAAGCTGAGAAAAAGAGAAGGTTTGGAACTGGAAAACGGATTGAACAGACTATGAAGGAGGCTGTGGACAAATCACAAAGACTAAATCTGCCTTCAAAGAATCCAAATGATTCAGTGCCTGCTAAAGTCATTAACGAATACCTTACTCTTTATTCTAAACCTTTACAGACAAATCTTCATCATCATCCATCAATATTAGAAATTCTAAGATATTATCATATCTTTCATTATAAATATCCGCGATATTTCTGAAGATATTTTCACAACTAATCTTATCTGAAGTCATTTATCTCTTTGCGCTATCAGTGTTACATAATATAAGAAACTATTAGTTTCTATATTCTATAAACTTTCGAGTTTAAATTATGAATGTTTTGAAGTAGTGTTGGGAACTGAAGCATGAGTTAGTATAATATAATGACACTTGATCAACGTGATTATATTACAGTAAGTCATGCTGAGTTTCTAATGGGACATTACGATTCACAAACCATGCCATCATCATGTTCCATGTTACACGACTCTTGTATTCTATTTAATCTCTAAAAATATCAAGAATATATTTTCTTGATGATTCGGTCTTTTCAGGGTATTCTGGTAAATTAACAAATCAAGATCGTGCCATTACCATTTCCTTCTTAGAACATTAACTATGTTCATTCTGAAATTCATATCTGCGAATACTGGACCATTACAAACGTTGCTTAATCGCAAGAAGAAGAAACGAAAGGACAAAACTCCAAAATAGAAATTGGAGTATAAATCGCAGCAAATAGAAGGGAGCATTAACTGTGGATGTCAATGATTATAGAAGACAAAAGCAGGGGCTTTGAAATATAAGGGAAGATATAAAACCCAACAACCACCCAAAAATTATAAACCGTATATATCGATGCATATAGCAATATAAAGACACGGAAGAACTAAAAACACTATAAAACCGAGAGTATAGTAGAAGTAAATAGATTCTTCCGGAGGCAGATGAAAAAGAAGAACGACAGATATGAAAGTGAGGAGTATATCGAGAATCAGTACTGGGTGAAGCATATTGACAAATACTTTAAAATATGAGTTGAGGGAGAAAGAATAGAAGGTGTGAGTTGTAAGGAAATGAAGGAGGTAGATTTATAGTGAAATACCCGACAGAGAAATCAAGATGGATTATCGTATTAATTCGAAGAGAATCATAATCTCCTTAATCACCGAAGCATCAAATCCAACATAGATTACAAAGATTTTCTTTAAATTCGGAGATCAATTGTGATGACGTCAAAAGATATGACGAATCACTATAATCTTATTTCCTTCATTTACGATAACTTCCCTCATACGCTTTGAGTAATCGAATTATTTTATCCATACTTCTTAGACATGATAAAACTTCATAATCGTCATAATAACATTCTCATTGTTAGACATAACGACCTCTATCAAATTTCGGGGACGAAATTTCTTTAACGGGTAGGTACTGTGACGACCCGGAAATTTCCGACTAAATTTAAACTTTATCTTTATATTATTCTGATACGATAAGCAATGTTTGTTAAGTTAAATCTCAAGGATTTTAAACTATGTTTATACATTCATTTAAACCTCGACCAAATTCCAATGATTCACGAACCATTAAATGAACATATATGAATATGTATGTATATGTGTATATGTTATAAATTGAAAATGTCAACAAAGTATTTAAAAGTATAATGCTTTATATGAACATATTTGTTTCAATATGATTATCGACGAAATTAAAAAAAAATATATTAAATGATTGAATTATCAGAAACATTGAATTATGATTACAAGTCTCTGTTGAGAGGTCCACTATGATTTGAGAAATCTATTCCTCTTAACGATATTCGGAATAATTTGTAAAGCTATTTATAAATAAAAATAAAAAGTGTCATTTACGAAAGTTAGACAAAAGCTAGTGGAGAATTGGTTTCCATAATATTCTATTAATCTATTTTCAAACGTACAAAAACGTTTTCAGTTAAAAAAAAAAACTTTATTATTAAACTTTTATAAATATCTAGAATCACTTTTGACAACTCATTACTTAACCAGTATAATAAATATAACGATATTTATATTTTATTTCATTAAATATATATAACGATTTAAATTAATATTATATATATTTATACGCGTATTATACATACATAGTTTTTATACTTTTACTATACTTTAACTTTACCTTTACTTTACTTTTACTTTACTTTAACTTTAATAATTCAAAAATCTATTATAAATAGAATTCAATAGGTTTCATTATTTCATAGAAACTTGAAAATATATTTCTCTAAACTCTCTCAATCGATTTACATATATATATATATATATATATATATATATATATATATATATATATATATATATATATATATATATATATATATTGCTCTGTATTATTTCAAGATATTATTAGTATACATAAAATATTACGACGGAGTGATGTCCGAGTGATTTCAAAATAGTTTTTTGAATGAGTCGAAGCTAAGGAAATTATGGGTTACAGCTATGGAAGTGATGGGTATGGTTCATGGGTATGCTCGTGAGGTCAATCTAGTGTTTATCATCTCCGTTGCGTCTACGTACTTTCCTGCAATATTGAATCTCAATATTGATACGTTCGTGAATCCGAGGCCAACCTTGCACTTGTTAAATGACGTTATATGTATTTTTACTACGAAATACAGTATGGTGAGTTTCATTTGCTCCCTTTTATATATATTTTTGGGACTGAGAATACATGCGCTGTTTTTATAAATGTTTTACGAAATAGGCACAAGTACTAAAACTAATTCTATGTGGGTTTAAACCAGAAATATACCCTTAGCTTGGTAACATTAAACTACTTGTCTATGTACGGTAGGCGCGAATCCTAAAGATAGATCTATTGGGCTTGACAAACCCCATCCTGACTATGGGATGCTTTAGTACTTCGAGGTTATTTTAAACACACCTGATCTGGTGTACTTCAGATGGTAAAACATGAACGTTAATGCTTGTTACCGGGTGCCTACAACTTATAGAATAATTTTATACACTTGCGAGTGTACATATATTTATAAACGGAAATCTTGTGGTCTATTAATATATTGAAATGATTGTTATGATAAACCTATGAACTCACCAACCTTTTGGTTGACACTTTAAAGCATGTTTATTCTCAGGTATTAAAGAAATCTTCCGCTGTGCATTAACTCATTTTAAGGATATTACTTGGAGTCATTCATGGCATATTTTGAAAGACGTTGCATTCAAGTCATTGAGTTCATCAAGATTATTATTAAGTCAATTATAGTTGGATGTATTATGAAATGGTGTGCATACCGTCAATTTTTGTTGTAAAGAAAATTTGTCTTTTAAAAATGAATGCAATGTTTGTAAAATGTATCATATAGAGGTCAAATACCTCGCGATTTAATCAACTATTGTGAATCGTTTATAATGTATATGAACGGGTCCTTTCATATAGATAAAAAAATAACATAACAATTGAAAATCTTAATACCTTTACAAAACCGATGATCCAAACACTAACAAACACTAACAAACACATACACATACAGAAAAGTGATTAAAATGATGAAATCACGAAACATAATCCCCAGAAAACAAAGTGTTTCGATTAAAATCAACTGAAAATTGATTATGAAAAAATGTATCACATAAGTATAAACAAATAAACTGAATAAGACTATGAATTGACTATTTTTGAATTTGACATACCTGAAAGATCAGATCAATAACTGGAGTGTATGTAATTGAACGAAATTTTACTGAAATTAAAGTCACGATGGTAAAAATTAACATGTGTAGCGGGTGGTTAAGGAACGACACCGTTGTTTTTTTGATGAATAATGTTGAGTTTATTAAAATCGAATGCATAGATGAACGGATACCTGCCACTCACCGTGATACATTTGCAGATTAACAACTTTATTGGTTTCGATTTTGTCACGTTAATAGGAATAGAAATTATGAACCCTAACTGAGTTGAAGATGAATTTCGAATAGAACCCAAAAATATATAAAATTTATATCGTTATGAAGAGTAAATCGTTACCGATATATTGGTGGTACCGTCGTTCTCTATAAAGGCGACATGAGGCCATAATCGACGGACCAAAGGATATGGGTTTGCTCAATTTTTATGAGAGAGAGATAATGTCGGTTTTTGATTTCTGCAGATGAATTAGGGGTTTGTTTCAGGCGCTTGAGTTGAAGATTAATTAGAATGACAAATGGATGAGTGACACTTGTCGTGATTTCAGGAGTATTAGGCCTAATTATTCCACTAATCCTTAATCAACATGTGGATTTAATAATTAGAAGGTGATTAGCAAAATGACAAGTGGCAGTGTCCTTGTGCTTTATATGATGTATAAGATAATAACCAAAAATATCATATTAATTATTTTAAAAAAACCCGCCATTTTCATCATTTTTGGTAAAATATTCATATGCATTTACTTGTTAATTGCAAAGTAGCCTCTTCCTTCCATCGATACTCTTGGCTTGAAGTACCAGGTTTACCGGTTACTTATGCTTCAAAGGATAATGATTCGGTAATTGCTGCTCTTTTCGGGGATGTTATTGCGGTGTCGAAGACTTCATCCGATTTGGGTAACGTTGGTTCCCTTTTTGTTTTCGTGAAATCTACTAATGCGAAACACATTCATGAGTTAGTTGATGTTGATTTAGTAGATTTGGTGTACTCTAATTGCTTTGTTTGGGTTTTGGAGTTATCAGATCCTAGTAATGTTAATCGAATTATTTTCGATACTTTTGATCAACATTTGTTGGAAACAACTAATAGATTTGTGTTGACTAGCGCGTCGATGGTTGTTGATAATGTGGTTCAACTTGATAAACATTCTGTGAACTCTCCCCATTTTGATTCGTTAGCCGGTTCAAAAAATGAACCTACTGTACATGTTAAACCAAGTCTTGACAGTGGGGCTGTACAAGATCAAGGGGTGTGTTCGACTCCAGGTAATTCGAGTTTGGGCAGGAGGGTTGTGCAAGATCAAGGGGTTTTTTCGACTGTAGGTATATCGTTTTTGGACAGTAGGGTTGTGACAGGTCAAGGGGTTAGTTCGGTTGCAGGTACTTCGACTATTAAATTTGGCTCGATGGAATCTGATGTAGCTCCCGAGAATGTGTCGATTTTTTCTCCTGTCGTGGACACTTCCTCTTCTTCAAAGGTTAATGATGTCGGTTATTCGGACCCTAGGAAGAAGTTGAACAAGAAGAACAACGCGTCAAAAGCGGTTGACATATCTATTCGGAAAGGAGGGGATTCCTCTTTGATTGATGCGTCAAAGAAAGTTGTTAGTCGGGGTAGTGGTATAACTAAGGAGGATGAGAATTCGAAGGCGAAGTCCGTTTCTTTTAACTTGCATGATACGTACGTGCTTAGTGATGAAGAGGAATTGGTCAAGTTGAATGATGATGGTAATGAGTTCGCACACCGGGATGAACAGGATCTTGGAGAGAACGACAACAATAGTCCCCGGTTAACTGTAGTGGATTGGAACCTCAGTTTTTTCGAAAGTCTTGAGAAGGAAGGCTCGCTTCCAACTCCCGTTCGGGGTGTTAGGATTGGCAACGCTTCGTCAAATGTATTATCATATGAGAGAAAATCGGGGAGGCAAGAAATTTAATCGTTTGAAGGTTGATGGTGTAATTGTTAAACCGATCATAAAGACTCGGAAAAGTAAAGGTAAAGCGGTCGTTGGGTAGTTCTCTGAGCGGGATTTGGTTCGTGTATATGTTTGTAGTTTTTTGGTTTTTTGTTTTGGTTGAGATTCTATGATTGTTTTCCTTGTACGTTTTAGTTTTTGTTGGTTCAAGGCTCGAGTTTAGGTAGCTTAGCTGTGTTTTTTTAGGGATCGTTTACTGCTTCCGAGCCTTGGATTGTGTTTGGATCAATTGTACTCTTGTTCGTCTTTTTCATCGATTGATGAAAAGACTTGGTTATATGTTATCGTTTTTTCTGCAAAGTCCAGTTTTTAGAGTAAGATATTCATATGCATCTACTTGTTAATTGCAAAGTTGTTATTTGCTAACCGCATAATCAAGCCACAAAAACTAAGAAATTTACTGTTCATTCAGTTTTTTGAAATTCAGTTCCATTTCATAGAAAAAAATGAACAGCAGCACGCAACTGTATTATTAATACAAATAAATCAACTTGCAAGTGGTGCAATTTGATGATGATCAATCAAGATCACTGTATGCACCTAATCAATAAGAAATATAATAATCAGTATCTTCTAAACACTTCCCTTCCCATCCCCAATCTGTTCCAGTTTCTCTTACCTTAAAACTGTTTCTAACCGTGGCGGTGACGTTAAAGGCAAGTGATGTACTTTTTGGTTATGTGGCAAGGTCAAGAGATGAAGTTAAATAAAGGGGAGTGTCAAATTTGAGGGTTAAATTTGTGAATGGGTGATGTGGTAAAATATTATTGGTAGTTGGGTATATAAAATATATTAATTAATAATATATAAAAATTTGTGGCGAAATCTGATTGGCTGAAACAAATTTAACATTTCTGTCAAATATCCGACTGACGCCCCGGGCGTCAAATTTTTACGCCGCGTTAGGGGCGTCAAATACGTTGCCAAGTGGGTTGACGGAGGAAAAGTGACGCTGCGTTAGTTTTAGTCTAACCGTGTGTTAAGTTGAACACTAAAGAAGGCACTTTGGAGGAACTAGTAGGTCGAGTCGGGACGAGTTGGACGTTTTCACAAAAGGCTATATACAAAACCAAAGAAGGCTATATACAAAACCAATGAGCATTTCCACAAAAGGAGAATCACACTTTAAACTCTACAAGGTTGTAAAAGTCGCGGGCCTGAACGAGTCGGTCAGAACTTTGGAGGAAAAAGTTGTAACACCCCGTCAAAATCCATTAACGACGATGTTAACTCTGGTCCCAGTGCTTGGCTTGACTTCTATGTAACAGCAAAGTTCTACAGCAGAAGCAAAAAGTACCTGAGAATAAACATGCTAAAAGTGTCAACCACAAGGTTGGTGAGTTCATAGGTTTATCATAACTAATGATTTTGATAATAGTAACAGATCACAAGATTTCAGTTTCCATAAATATCCTTACACCGCAGTGTAATAAAAAGATTCTACAATCATGGGCACCTGGTAACAAGTCTTAACGATAATAATATAATAATGAATACCCCTGATGTCTATAGAGCACCGAATCAAGTGCGATAAATACCCTCAAAGTACTAAACATCCGTTGACTGCTAGCACGACTAGCCCGGATGGGGTTGTCAAACCCGATAGATCTATCAATAGGATTCGCGCCTACGGTACAGAGACCAATAGATTGCGTTACCAAGCTAGGGGAATATTTGTGATTCTAACTCACGTAGAATTAAGTTTAGTACCTGTATCTATTTTGTAAAACATATATAAAACATTGCATGTATTCTCAGCCCAAAAATATATATAAAAAGGGAACTATGAAAAACTGACTATACGATACGATAGTTTGTAGTAAATATGCATAGGATGGCACTGAACAAGTACAGAGTTGACCTCGGATTCATGAACCTATATCAAGTATATATATTAACACATATACTCGTAATCGAATAAGTTTATATGTATTATTTCAATTGTTATATATTTCTATATATATATATATATATATATATATATATATATATATATACTTTTATATATATTCTATATATAAGTATTTGTTTGATAAAATGATTTTAATAATGATAATGAATAAAGAGTTGTATCATTTTGTAATAACAATAATAATACTAGTAGTAAAAATGATAATAATCATAATAAGGTTTTAAAATAATAATAATAATAATAATAATAATAATAATAATAATAATAATAATAATAATAATAATAATAATAATAATAATAATAATAATAATAATAATAATAATATAGTTTTAATGATAGCAAAAATAATAATTTTTGTAAAAATGATAATTATGATAATACTTTTTAATAATAATAATGCTAATAAAGATAATCATATTAGTAATAATAATAATGACAACATTAGTAATAATACTTATAAATATAAACTGATACTTAGTACTAATAACAATGATAATAGTAATAATTTGTATTGTTTTCAAAATAATAATAATAATAATAATTCTAATCATAATAATGATAATAATATTTAAAATGATAATAATGATAGTTTTAATAATAATACTAATAATCTTAATGATACTAATAATAATACTTATAATGATGTTAGTAGTAATAATAATAATAATTATAATAATAATATGAGGACTACCTTATAAAGCTTTTTCCAAAAAGATTGCCCAAGACGGGACTTGAAACCGCAACCTCTCGAATACCTGAAACCCACTCTAACCATTTTACTGTATTTTCTTTTCTATTTTATAACCCAAAACATATATATATATAATCCGTTTTTACTGTGTTCTCTATTCTTCTTCTTCCCCAACTCGATCGAAGACCAAAACTCGAATTAACAACAAACACATTATATATTGGCTTTAATACTTTCATACGAATTGTAATCAAACTATATGAGTCTTTAAATTACTTGAAAATAAAAAAATAA
This sequence comes from Rutidosis leptorrhynchoides, assembly GCF_046630445.1. Lineage (NCBI taxonomy): Eukaryota > Viridiplantae > Streptophyta > Magnoliopsida > Asterales > Asteraceae > Rutidosis > Rutidosis leptorrhynchoides. Next base: position 612,134,450 of record NC_092336.1, on the reverse strand, counting down.
AAATAAAAACAGCTATAGCTCCTGTCGCTGTTTAAACAAAAAAAAAAGAAATTGACTTTTCAATTTTTGGAACGTTTTAGTTAATGATATCTACATGAAAAAGTTTCTAAATCATACTTATAAACTTTCTCAATCTTCAATTTAACTGGAAACTTTAAAACGAACTCGAATTTGATGATGAACAAAAATTTTGACTTTTGAAATATAAAGTTTGACTCCAAAATTAAGATTCGTTATGAGGAATTGGGATATGAAATTTTGCAGGAAGTTTTCTTAGATAATTCCTAACAGGACTGCATTTTTACATTTTGAAATTTGATTCGAAATTAAAGCTTTTGAAAAATGAAAGAATACAGAGGTATCGAGCTATTTTCTGAATTTTTGTTTTTAATTCCTCAATTGCAGCTCAATATATGTATATATAATATGTAATTGAATGATTAAAGGAGTATCCAAACAAAATCGAAACCAGTAGCTGAATAAAAAATATATCACCATTATTAAAAATTTAAAAGCAGTCGTGATTAAATAAAAAAAATCCACGATTATGATCAGCTAAATAAAAAAAAAAAGTTGATTACCTAATATATATTTTTTATATAAATAAGGAAAAGCAGATCATGATTTAAATAAGAAATAAAAGAAAAACAGATAGTGTCATAATACAGATCAAAAGCAGATTTCATATATCACGATTTCATAAAAATTAAAAAGCAGATAATGTAGTGACCCGAACTTTTCCATGTTTATATATATTAATTGAGATTGATATTTACATGATTAAATGTTTCCAACATGTTAAGCAATCAAACTTGTTAAGACTTGATTAATTGAAATATGTTTCATATAGACAATTGATGTGCAGCGGGGTGTATATAAAATAGTTATTATTTTACTAGGAAAATACTATTAAATACGATACAATTTTACACAAGATATTTATTTATTTATAGAATGGATATACTTAAACCTTGCTACAACACTTATAGGCAGTGTACCTAATCGTACAGTAGTGTAGTTTTTAGTAAGTCCGGTTCGTTCCACAGGGAAATCTTTAAACAAAGCTCAACGCTATATTAGTTAACTTTTATAGAAATACAAATATATATATAGGTAATATTATTATGATAAAGGGGGGTTTTTACCGTTTAATGACCGGTTTGTCGATTTTAAAACTTTAGTCGCAGTTAAAACCTAATGTAAAATATAAAATAAATACAAGACTTTAAATTAAAGCGTAAAGTAAATAACGATAATGAAATTGCGAATAATAAAAATGCGATAAAATTAAATTGCGATAATTAAAAAGTACGATAATTAAAAGTGCGATAAAATAAAATAAATAAAAGTGCGATAATTAGAAGTGCAATTAAATATAAAATAAAGGAAATTAAATATGAAATAAAAGAATTATGCTTATTTAAACTTCCGTAATCATGATGTTTGACGTGTTGATTTTAGTTTTATGCCCATGGGTTAATTGTCCTTTGTCCTGGATTATTCAATATGTCCGTCTGGTTTTTGTCCATAACAGTCCATCAGTCATAAATATAAATTGCAAGTGTCCTTGTCAAATTATTATTATACCCGAAGATAAATATTCCAACTAATTGGGGATTCGAATTGTAACAAGGTTTTAATACTTTGTTTAATGAATACACCAGGTTATCGACTGCGTGTAAACCAAGGTTTTACTACTTTGTTAACAATTACACCAATTACCCTTGAATGTAATTTCACCCCTGTTTTAATTATTCTAGTGGCTATTAATCCATTCCCGTGTCCGGTTAAATGAACGATTATTCGTACATATAAATACCCTGCCCATCGTGTCCGATCGAGTGTATATGGTAATTTATAGGGACGCCCAATTGTAAATCTTTATATTAACATTAACAAACTTTCATTTAGTTAAACAAATATAAAGCCCATTAATAACCCATAGTCTAGTTTCCACAAGTGTCGTTCTTTTGTCCAAACCCCAATTATGGTACAAAGCCCAATTACCCAATTTTAGTAATTAGCCCAACATCATGATTACTTCGTTTTAAACAAGCATAATAATAACTTAGCTACGAGACATTAATATAAAAAGGTTGAACATAACTTACAATGATTAAAAAATAGCGTAGCGTTACACGGGCAGAATTTCGACTTACACCCTTACAACATTCGCTAACATACCCTTATTATTAGAATTATAATTAAAATTAAAATATAAATTATAAATATAAATATATATTACTTCGTATGAATGAGAAGAAAAAATGATGATAAATTCGATCAGAATTCGGTTGGCTTTATAGCCAGAAGTGAAATTTGGGGCTCCGCGACTCGCGGCAAAAAGCCCTTCAAACTCCGCGAGTCGCGGAGAGGTATTTTCAATTCACACCCTTGGAGTTTCTGGCTGCCGACAGTTTTTAATATATATATAATATATATATAATTAATATAATTAATTATATATTATATTATATTTATATACATAGTTAACTTGTAATTTTTAGTCCGTTGCGTCGAGCGTTAAGAGTTGACTCTAGTCCCGGTTCCGGATTTTCGAACGTCCTCGCGTACAATTTAATATCTTGTACTTTGCGTTTTGAATCTTGTACTCTTGTGATTTCGAGACGTTTCTTATCAATAATTGGAACCTTTTTGATTGTCTTTTGTTCTTTTGAGCTTTTTGGTCGTTTGCGTCTTCAAATCGTCGAATCTGTCTTTTGTCTTCACCTTTTATTATTTAAACGAATATCACTTGTAAATAGAACAATTGCAACTAAAAGCTTGTCTTTCTTGAGGAATAATGCTATGAAATATATGTTCGTTTTTAGCATTATCAAATATTCCCACACTTGAGCGTTGCTTGTCCTCAAGCAATATCGTCTTGAAATACTAGAATCACTTTTTTATTCTTCACACTTTGTACATCAGTGATTTCTATACGGCGGTATAAACAATGGTAGTAACGATATGGTTTACAGTCCCACATGACTATAAAAATTTAGATCCATTAAGGAAATTGGATCTTTATGAAAACATTTGATCTTTTGAAAATTAAATCTAGTTTTTACCCTAGATAAATTTTCCGGAATAACCCTTTACCGGTGTTTGCAAAATATTTTTGTGGGTTTGGTGGGTTTCAGATTTGAAAATTTTAGCTCAAAACTTGCGGTTTTGTGTCACCCACTTGCTAACCTTGTATTTGGAAAGCAACACGTCCAGTTTACTTGTTCCGTATATTACCTTTCGGCAAACTACCGTCCGGTTGTAAAGGAAAGCGTTGAACAAGCAACTGTTTAAGGCAATGTCCCGTGACATGCTTTTGATTATGGTCTATAACGTGTCGGACGCAATTACTATCCTTGGTAGGAGCAATAGTAAAGCTCACCCTTATAATTTGTCGGTCTGGCACAAGGTCCTGTCTTTGACCATGCTATGCAACCACCGTTCTTACGGTTGACACCCGATTTGATTCAGGTGACCTAATGAATTCCAGGTGAATTCCTAGGATTTTACGTTCAATGGTAATGAACGCATTGAAAATAGGGTTTTCAGAAAACAAATCGGTTTATAATTTTGATCAAAATATTTTCTCGTTCAAGCTCGAGTTTAGATATCATTGAATTCCATGAGTTTGTAATTCTCAATCTTTAAGGTCAATCTCTAGGATTGAGTAATATCAGTCTTAAAAGCTGATTTTTAATCTTTAAGGAGATTATCCTTTCTGGGGATCTGATTCATTAGTCTTATCCAGCTAATTTGCACGGTGCCTCCCCATTGTACGAGATAAATCCTTCTCATGGTTAGGATAAATCTGACCACTTGGCGACCCTGTTTAATGCTGAGGTCCGTGGATTTCCAGCTGATTTTAGTGATGACTTTTCTAGATTTTTCGTCAACCTACAGCTGGTCTGAACGACAACTTCATGACCTAAATCAAGAAGCGCGTGTCTTTTTTCGGAAGACTTTACTTCCTTTTAATGATGGAATTGATTCATCGTGTAGATCCATCTCTTCTTTTCTTTCATTGGGTAAAACAGTTTGGTTTAGTCCAAAGCAAAAATATTTTCAGTCATTTGTTACAAATATATGTGACATATGTTTAAAATAATTTTGGTAAATTTTCCCACACTTGGCTTTTATTTTCCTTTTTATCGTCCTCTATTCCATTTTAAATGAATTTTAACATTTTAGTTTGTTTCTCAATTTATGTCCTTTCCGAGGTAACAATAATTTCGGTGTTAAAACCTAGTTTTATCGTTCATAAATATGTATAAACATGATTTTGAATTCATTTAATTGAAAATTTTGAAAAATTTTACTAGAATTGGGTAGTCAGTATATAAGACTAGGGCTGTTCTTTTTTATCAGAGAGCACTAGATTCTAATACAACTACTGCTTTACTAGTATTTTTAATGGTAACCAAGTGTTTTAATATAAAAATTTTAAAATCCGAAAGAATTTAATCCCTTCCCACACTTAAGATCTTGCAATGCCCTCATTTGCAAGAAATCAGTAACAATTTAAATTATTGAGGGTGATTTGTGTGAAAATGATTAAATTTTTACCAAAGTTTCCAAATATATTGGCGTTTGTTTGCTGATTGATAAATGGTGCACGTCATTTGTTCATTCCGTCTTGTTGTTATTTCACATATTTTTTGCATCATTGTCGTCAAAATTAGTTGCTTTTGCTGAACTTAATGCCAGTCTTTGAAAATGCGTTGTTTTACCCTGTTGTGTACATAAGATAAACTGCAAACATATATACATATTTTTGAAGTTTGGTTTATTACCCCACATTCAAAAATTATTAAAATCTAAGAATAAAAGTTAGATAATTATAAAAATGATTACAATATTAACAAAAGTATTAAACATATCAATAATTACAAATTACAAATTAATAATAAAAAAATAAGTAAACTAAGGATGATATTGGTACCAATAGGGGTTCCACGCATAACCATAAGTGCTATAGAATGCTTCGGCAGGGTCATAGGTAGGATATGGTGGCTGCATCTCTATCGACCAAGGAGGGAAGACGGGTTTCGGAGTAGGAATATAGTTTCTACCTATATGTTGGCAATGCGCTATGATCTGGTTCTGATGAACTTGCCAATCTTCAAATGCTCTCTGTCTAGCATTTTCGTATTCCTGAGAAGCTATAAACCTATGCATTTCTTGCATCTCATTCCCCCCTCCTACATTACCTTGTTCCTGGTTTCTCTCTACCTGTGGATGTCTACCATTGTATCGTACTGCGGCGTTATTTCGCCGCTTCAAAACTTTAGCACCATGGTATACATTTAAACCTATAGTGTCGCGGGGTTCCGGCTCTTCTACTAATAATCCCCCCCGACTTATATCCACACCGAGATATTCACCAATTAAAGTAATAAAAATACCACCTCCTATTATGCTATGTGGACGCATCCCTCGAACCATAGCTGATAAATAATAACCCACACAATATGGTATACTTACAGCGCTGTGTGGGTCTCGAATACACATATGGTAAAACAAATCTTGTTCATTTACCTTTTCTTTGTTTTTACCCCTTTGTGTAATCGAGTTAGCTAAAAACCTATGTATTACTCTTAATTCGGCTCTATCTATATCCAAATAAGAGTAGTTTCCTCCTTTGAAACGGTGATGGCTTGTCATTTGACTCCACACACCGTGTGTATCAAAATTTTCATCTATTTTCCTACCGTTTAGTATCAATCCTCTACAATCGGCAGACGCTAATTCCTCAGGCGTATATATACGTAAAGCCTGAGCCATGTCCAGTAAAGACATGTGGCGCATCGAACCGCCTAACAAAAATCTAATAAAAGAACGATCGGTTAAACTAGCTACCCGATCATTCAACTCTATACTACATAACAACTCTTCACACCATACTTTATATACAGGTCTGCGTATGGTGAATAAACATATCCAGTCATTGAAAGAAGAATTACCATACCTCTGTACCAGTAATTCCCTAATTGGCCCGGCCAATTCTACAGCTTCCAAGGGTCCCCATTCTATGACCCTTGGTACCTCAACAACCTTGGAATGAAGAGTATGCAAACCCCGTTGATATTTTGGATAATCTATCCAAAGTCTGTCAAATCGCAGGTTCGGGTGCAACTGTTCCAAGTGCATATCTGAAAAGGTCATGACTGGATGAGGTACATCCTGCTTGTAGTAGTTATCTACCTCCTGTTGTTCCAAGTTCTCAGCAGGAGCATGGCGGGCTTGGGATGAAGATTCACCCCTTTCATTCTGCAAAACACATCAAACACAAATTTTGTGCATCCAAATATGCATTAGTGTCAGCAAAATCATCAATCAAAATAATTACAATGACATTATCAATTTATATCAAACTTAAGCTCATTTCCACATTTTTATCAAATCTACACTTTTTCAAATAAGCATATACGAAAATTTTCGCCAAGTTCATAAGCATTCAACTCAAATAACATGTCAAAATAATCATTACTAGCAAATAAACAAGTCTCAAATGGCATTATCTTTCAAAAATCAAGTTCATGAATTTTGGACTTGAAAAAGTCCACTTTAATTCTCAAAATCATGTTTAGGCTCAAAGTTTGGATCATTTAACTACCTAGACATGTTACACTACTCAATTTAGCAACAATTCATGACAAAAATTGGCCATAACCTGTTTATATCAAAAAGCCCCAAATTGCTCAAGAACACAAACCCTAGATTATTCAAAATTTGAAGTTTAAGGCTTCTAATCATGTTAAACAGCATCAATCTAGGTTATACAAGCATAATACATAAACAATTTAAGTCTAATTACACTAAAAAGCATCAAAATCAAATTGGGGAAAAATAGCTCAAGAACACTAAAATTCGAATTAAATGGTGTTTAGGTGTAGAAATTTACCGTTTTTCTTGAGTAGTTCCTAGATATCATCCTTCTCAACATGATTTTAGCAAAAAATTTGGTGATTAACGGTTAAAAATTGAGATTTTTGGAGGTGATTTTCGTGGGTTTTCGGGGGTATTTTCGAGTGTTTATGCAGTATGTTTGTGTGTGTGGGAGTGACTGATCGTGCAGCTGGTTATATTTTTTTTCTGTAATTTTGTCCCTCCGCGAGTCGCGGAGGTTTTGTACTGAAAACTCCGCGAGTCGCGGAGTTTACCCTTTTTTTTTTTTTTTTTTTTTTTTTTTTATTATAATCTTTAACTTATAACACAATTAAGAAATTAATTTTAAACTTTTGTTTCCCTTGTTATTTAGGACGAGGTCGTTTCGGATCGATGTCCTAGTCCGTCCCTCGACAAAATTTTAAAATTTTTCTTTTTGTAGCGATTGTTTTTAAAAGCTAAGATTTTTGGGTTTTTTTATGTTTTTGGCATACTTTAAATCAATAAGATTAAAAATAATGATAATAAAAGTTCTCGTCCCTCCCTCGGGTAAAGCAATTTCGGTTCAAAGACCTAGTCTTCAACTTACGACGAATTTTAAAATCATATTTTTAACTTAATGAGATAAAGTAAATTTTTGTTTTTAAATTCACACAACATAAATATAAAATTCAAAATTAATATTAAAAATTCACACCAAACTTAAAATTTGAAATGCATAAAATTAAAATTTCATATTTTAAAAATTAAAAATTCTCACCAAACTTAATTTAAAAATTCATAAATTCATACCAAACTTATTTTAAAAATTCATAAATTCATACCAAACTTATATTAATTTTTCAAATATTTACAATTTTAAAAATATTGTTTTTACAAAGTTTACAATATTAATTTAAGATTTAAATATTAATTTTAAAAACATAATAAAATTAAAAATCTTTTTGTCTTTTTATCCCACTTTAATCAATCAAATATTATCAAAAATATGCGCCCCTCTTTTCGGTAAAGTAATTTCGGTTTCAAGACCTAATTTAACTCATGACGAATTTTTGAAATATTTTGGTTTGATTGTTTAAAGATATTTATACCTTAGGAATAAACGTTAAATTTCGCAGTGATGTAATAAATTTTTGAAGGATATCAATAATTTCGGTCGCCAAACCTAATTTTATTTAATACCAATTTAATACTTTTTAGCGAACAAATTAGCGTTTATTATCAAAAGGTTAAAAATAAAAATAAAAATAAAAACTGTACAGACATACCTGTGAAATAGATTTCTTAGTTATATGATCTATTATATTCATAAGATAGTCGGTTTAATTGGTTTTCCATGGCTGCATAGGCGTAACCTCGAGCATTCATTGTCTTTTCTTCTAAACATATGAACGGTCCGTCTCTGCATAAAGTAACAAATTCGGTATTTGAATAGGTTTGATTATTTGAACATTTACCTCCATGTGACCATTTTCCGCATTTGTGACATTTTTCTAGGTGTCGTGCTCTTCTTTTCGCTGCGGATTTTGATTTTCCTTTACCAAATTGTAACTTATTATCTTCGCATCTGGATCCTTTTCTAACTCCGTCCATTCTTTCTCTGATTACTGATACTAATTCACTCGGTAGTATGTCATTATTTCTTTTAGTGATCAAAGCGTGTAGCATTAGACCATGGTTTAGTTCACAGGCAGTCTTCATTTTGTAAAAACCTAAAAAAATAAAAATTCAGAATGGGGGGAGAAGACTAGTTCTTTAGGGTCTGCTAGGGAAAGACCATACGTGTTCCATTTTCGAGAACTACACGAAAACAGACAATCTAACTCTAACAGAAATACATATTATCCTTTAAAGATTTGATTCTCCTCACACTTAGTTAGCTGTGGCATCGAAATTGTGATTAACTTCGTTGTCGACCTCCATCGGACCATGTATGTAATGTTTAACTCTGTGACCATTAACTTTAAATTCAATCCCATTTGAATTTATCAATTCTATCGTTCCGTATGGGAAAACTCTTTTGACTATGAATGGTCCAGACCATCTTGATTTCAATTTTCCAGGAAATAGCTTGAATCGTGAATTGAAAAGAAGAACTCTGTCTCCTTCTTTAAATTCTTTTGAACTTCTGATTCTTTTATCATGCCATTTCTTCGTTCTTTCTTTATATATTAACGAATTTTCGTATGCTTCATGTCTTAATTCTTCTAATTCGTTTAGTTGACTTAATCGTAGACGTCCGGCTTCATGTAAATCAAGATTACATGTCTTCAAAGCCCAAAATGCTTTGTGTTCAATTTCTACTGGAAGATGACATGCTTTTCCATAAACAAGTCTAAAAGGTGTGGTTCCAATTGGAGTTTTGTAGGCTGTTCTAAAAGCCCAGAGTGCATCCTCCAATTTAATGGACCATTCCTTTGGATTTGATCCTACGGTTTTCTCTAGAATACGTTTTAAAGCTCGGTTGGTATTTTCAACTTGTCCACTTGTTTGTGGATGATATGCGGTGGAGATTTTATGAGTTACTCCATATCTTTTAAGAACTTTTTCAAGTTGATTATTACAAAAATGAGTACCCCGATCACTTATTAAAGCTTTCGGTGTTCCAAACCTTGCAAAAAGACGTTTTAAAAAGTTTACTACAACTCGTGCATCGTTAGTTGGGAGAGCTTGTGCTTCCGCCCATTTAGATACATAATCAATGGCTACGAGTATATATAGATTATTATGAGATTTTGGAAATGGACCCATAAAGTCAATACCCCAAATGTCAAATACTTCACATACTTGGATGACATTTTGTGGCATTTCATCACGTTGACTTATTTTTCCGGCCCTTTGACATGCATCACAGGATTTGCAAAGAAGGTGTGCGTCTTTGTAAATTGTAGGCCAATAGAATCCAGCTTCATAAACTTTTCTTGCTGTTAGTTGAGGCCCATAATGCCCTCCTGTTGGTCCTGTGTGACAATGGTTTAAAATTTTACTAGCTTCATCTCCAAATACACATCGGCGTATTATTCCATCGGGACAACTTTTAAACAGGTGTGGATCTTCCCAGAAATAGTGTTTTATATTACTGAAGAATTTCTTTCGTCTTTGGTACGATAATCCTTTTTCAAGGAATCCACAAACCAAGTAGTTTGCATAGTCTGCAAACCATGGGATTTCTTTATAATCTATCTTCAATAGATATTCATCAGGGAAGTTGTCTTGTATGGCCGATTCATTCAGAACTTCTAATTCGGGATTTTCAAGACGAGAAAGATGATCAGCGGCGAGATTTTCTGCTCCCTTTTTATCTCGGATTTCAATATCAAACTCTTGTAAGAGTAAGATCCAACGGATTAATCTTGGTTTAGCATCTTGTTTTGAAAATAGGTATCTAAGAGCAGAATGGTCGGTATAGACCACCGTTTTTGCTAGAACGAGATATGATCGAAATTTGTCAAAAGCAAAGACAATAGCAAGGAGTTCTTTTTCAGTAGTTGTATAGTTCGTTTGTGCTCCTTGTAACGTCTTACTAGCATAATATATAGGTTGAAATCGTTTTTCAATCCTTTGTCCTAAAACGGCTCCCATTGCAAAATCACTTGCATCGCACATTAGTTCAAATGGTAGATTCCAATTTGGTGTTATCATGATCGGTGCATTAGTGAGTTTTTCTTTAAGAATATTAAAAGATTTGATACATTCATCTGAAAAGATGAATGGCGCATCCTTTTCTAGGAGTTTATTCATAGGAGTGGCAATTTTAGAAAAATCTTTTATAAAACGTCGGTAAAAACCGGCATGCCCTAGAAAACTCCTAACTCCTCTAACATTTGTGGGATGTGGAAGTTTAGCAATTACATCTACTTTAGCTCTATCCACTTCAATTCCTTCTTTTGAAATTTTATGTCCAAGAACGATGCCTTCTTTAACCATGAAATGGCATTTCTCCCAATTAAGTACTAGATTTGATTTTTCGCATCTAATTAGCATTCGTTCCAGATTAACTAGACATGATTTAAATGTATCACCGAAGACTGAAAAGTCATCCATGAATACTTCCATGCATTCTTCTATCATGTCATGAAAAATCGCCATCATACACCTTTGAAAGGTTGCAGGGGCGTTACAAAGTCCAAATGGCATGCGTTTGTAAGCAAAAGTACCATAAGGGCACGTGAATGTGGTTTTCTCTTGGTCTTCGGGTGCTATTGGAATTTGAAAATATCCGGAAAATCCATCTAGAAAACAATAGTAACTATTTCCGGCTAATCTTTCCAACATTTGATCTATGAAAGGTAAGGGAAAGTGATCTTTTCTGGTGGCGTCATTTAATTTTCTATAATCAATACATACACGCCATCCTGTTACAGTCCTAGTAGGAATAAGCTCATTTTTCTCATTTGTAATGACAGTCATGCCACCCTTCTTAGGCACGCATTGAACTGGGCTTACCCATGGACTATCAGAAATTGGATATATCAAACCTGCATCTAGCAGTTTAATAATCTCTTTCTTAACTACATCTTGCATATTAGGATTTAGTCTTCGTTGGCGTTGCACATACGTTTTATGACCTTCTTCCATAAGGATTTTATGTGTGCAATACGAAGGACTTATTCCTTTAATATCATGAATCTTCCATGCAATGGCTGGTTTATGAGCTTTCAACACAGAAATGAGTTGTGATTTCTCATTTTCAGTAAGAGAAGACGATATTATTACAGGTAATTCAGATTCACCATGTAAATAAGCGTATTCCAAATGGTTTGGAAGTGGCTTTAACTCTAATTTTGGAGGTTCTTCTATCGATGATTTATATCGATATCTGTCTTCTTCTTTTAGCATTTGAATTTCTTCTGTTGTTGGTTCATATCCATTAGCTATAAGTGTAGCTAACATTTCAGCTTCATTAATTGGTTCATTACCTTCTCCTAAAGAACATTCTCCTGTTCCTTGTAATTCTGGAAATTCTTCTAACAATTCTGCATGTGCATCTATAGTTTTAATATAATAACATGTATCATCTGCAGATTGTGGTTGTTGCATTGCTCTATCAACTGAAAAGGTAACACTCTCATCCTCTATACTTAGGGTCAGTTTCTTACCGAACACGTCTATCATTGCTTTAGCCGTGTTTAAGAATGGTCTTCCTAATATGAGAGGAACTTGAGAATCTTCTTCCATGTCCAAAACAACAAAATCTACTGGAAATACTAAAGTACCAACTTTAACTAGCATGTTCTCCATTATCCCTCTAGGATATTTTATTGATCTATCGGCTAGTTGTATGCTTATTCTGGTTGGTTTCAATTCTCCAAGGTCTAGTTTAGCGTATAGTGAATACGGCATTAAATTTATACTAGCACCTAAATCAGCCAATGCTTCTATTGAACTAAGACTACCCAGAAAACATGGAATTGTGAAACTTCCTGGATCAGATAATTTTTCTGGTATCTTATTCAACAGCACTGCTGAACAATTAGCATTCATAGTAACAGCCGAGAGTTCTTCCATTTTCTTTCTATTCGTGATTAGATCTTTCAAGAATTTAGCATACCTTGGCATTCCTGAAATTACGTCAATGAAAGGAAGATTTACATTTATCTGTTTAAACATATCCAAGAATTTGGATTGCTCGGCTTCTAGTTTTTCCTTCTTCATTTTACTCGGATAAGGAAGTGGTGGTTGGTATGGTTTAACATAAGGTTTATCCTTAACTGTGTTATCTTCATTAACCTTTTCAACTACCGGTTCTTTTTCCTTATCAGGTTGTGGTTCTTGTGGAGTAGGAATAGTTTCATCAGAAGTTACAGGTATTTCAGGTGGTTTAAGTGTTGTACCACTTCTTGTGGTAATAGCTTTAGCTGTTTCATTCCGGGGGTTAGCATTTGTATCGCTAGGTAGACTTCCCGGTTTTCTTTCACCTATTAACCTTGCTAGGTTACTTACTTCTTGTTCCAGATTTTGAATAGAAGCTTGTTGATTTCTAAATGCTTGAGCATTTTGTTCATTGGTTTGTTTTTGAGATGTGAAAAACTGCGTTTGAGTTTCAACTAGCTTCGTCATCATTTCTTCTAAATTCGGCTTTTTATCATCGGTTTGTTGTGGTGGTTTGTTTTGAAAATTCGGTCTTTGCTGATTGTAAGTATTATTGGATACTTGTTGATTGCTAGGACCTTGTTGGTTGTTGTATGGAATATTTCGGTTATAATTCTGGTTTTGATTGTAAATCGGTCTTGGCGGTTGATAATTATTCTGATAATTATTTCCAGGCCTTTGGTTTATGTATGAAATATTCTCTCTTTGTTCCATTGTTAATTCAATACTTAGACAATCTTTTGTCAAGTGTGGTCCTCCACACTGCTCACAACTAATTCGTATAGCATGAATATCCTTAGTCATCTTTTCCATTCGTCTCTCGAAAGCATCTATCTTTGCGGAAATGGAATCTAAGTCATGGCTAGAATCGGCTCTAGCTGCTTTAGATGATCTAATGATATCTTTTTCTTGGTGCCACTCATGTGAGTGGGAAGCAGTATTATCAATAATTTTGTAAGCATCAGTTTCGGTTTTCTTCATAATAGAACCACCAGCTGCTATATCTATGTCTTTTCTTGTAGTGATGTCGCATCCTCGGTAAAATATTTGTACTATTTGACAGGTGTCTAAACCATGTTGCGGACATCCTCTTAACAACTTTCCATATCTTGTCCACGCCTCATATAGAGTTTCATTTGGCTTCTGTGTGAACGTAACAATTTCTGCTTGAAGTCTTACGGCTTTAGATGCAGGAAAAAATTGTTTAAGAAATTTGTCAATTAAAACATCCCATGTATCGATCGCCCCTTCAGGTAACGATTCCAACCAATCTTTGGCTTCTCCCTTTAAAGTCCAGGGAAATAACATGAGATATATCTGTTCATCCTCCACTTCTCGTATTTTAAATAGTGTGCAGATCCTATTAAAGGTACGTAGATGTTCATTTGGATCTTCCTTCGGCGCACCACTAAATTGGCATTGATTAGTCACCATGTGTAAAATTTGTCCTTTGATTTCATAATCTGGCGCATTAATGTCTGGATGAGTAATTGCGTGACCTTGGCCAGTGCGTTTAGCTCTCATTCGGTCTTCCATACTTAAAGGTTCCAGATTTTCCATAATTGAATTTGTTGACTCGGTATCACTGAATGATTCTGATTTAATAGTTCGTTCCTCAACAATCTCTGTTTGAATGATTGGTGGTTCCGGAGGAAAGTTTAGTGGTTCAGGATCTACGAACCGTTCCTGAATATTTTCTGGATTCTCAATTGTGAGGTTTGTTTCAAAAACTGGATTATCGGAAATTTGAACTGAAGTACTTGGTCGACTGGATGACGATTCTAAAGAAAAATCAACGGCGGTTATATTTGTTAAACGATGTCTTGATCGAGTTACAGGTGGTGAACGTACAAAAGGTGATGAACGTCTTGCTCGGTGCATTCACTGAATATCCTATTAGTTTTTTTAAAAGGAAAGAAAAATTATAATAAGTTATCCAATCAATAGACTTTTCTGATTTTGCCCATGTTTCGAATAGCCAAAAGATGCAGCAGAGGGGCAGGATTCGTTTGGTCTCAATATAATTGAGGACTGTTTGGCTCCAATAACCCGGTCCACGTACAAATCCAACTATTACTACGAACCAGAAAATTTTGATGTCTATCAATTTAACCACTTAAAATAAATTTTCGTAATTTTAAGAAATTTAGATAAGAAGTAGAATAAATTCTAAGTCCTAAAAACTAGAATAGCGAGAAATAAGAGAGAAAAAGAGTTCGTCGAAAAAGGTCGAAAAAGAAAAATGGTTGAAAAATTAAAAGGTGACGGAAAAAATAAAAGAAACTTATAAAAACTTAAAAATACTTAACTAATTTAACCTTATTACTACAACTAACTTAAAATTATAATCGCAAATTGATATTACTAATTGGAATGATAATTGATACATAGTAAAAGGTCTAAAAATATTAAAGCTTACAGGAAAAACTAAATCCCAAATGGAAATAACTTAAAAAGAAACTAAAACTTAAAAAGGCGTCGCAAAATTCTAAAGCACCTAAATCTTAGTCTAAAGAAAAGGCACTTAAGGAATTCTACGGCAAAGCCTAAAAATATAGGAGTAAAAATAACTATAGCAAAAACTAAGTTTAAAATTAAATATGAGCTAAAAAATACAAATATTACGCTACAACGATTAAAAAGGGACAAAATATAAAAATATACAAAAAGTTGTAAAAAGTACAATTTTTATAAAAATATTATTTTTATATTATTATTTTATTAAACTACTAATTTTACAATTTAATAAAAACTTATTAAAACTAAATACATAAATATAAAGTAAAAAAGTAAAAAAACTAAAATTAATAATAATAATAATAATAATTAAGTTAAATAATAATAATAATAATTAAAACTCCGTAATTAATGCAATTTTAGGGTTTTGTCCGTGTGTCAGAAGCCCTCCGCGAGTCGCGGCAAATAAAGAGGAAAACCCCGCGAGTCGCGGGGTTCAGAAATTGAGCTGACAGGTTTCACTTTTACGCGTTTTTCTTTATTTTTTTTTTTATTATTTTCTGTTTTCTGTTTTTAATTTAAATAAACGATTTTTAATAAAATTTATATTTTTATAAATTAAAATAAAGATAAAGAAACTTATAAAACTTAAATATTTAACAAAATCCTAAAAATACTTATATTTTTGTTTTTCTTTTTATATTTTTGAATGATTAAAACGTAATTTTTACAAAAACGACTTTTAATAAAAGTAAATAAAAATCTTTTTTTTTTTATTAGCGTTGCGCTTCCGGCTTTTAAGAGTAATTCCCCGGCAGCGGCGCCAAAAATACTTGATGTCGAACGAGGTGTATATAAAATAGTTATTATTTTACTAGGAAAATACTATTAAATACGATACAATTTTACACAAGATATTTATTTATTTATAGAATGGATATACTTAAACCTTGCTACAACACTTATAGGCAGTGTACCTAATCGTACAGTAGTGTAGTTTTTAGTAAGTCCGGTTCGTTCCACAGGGAAATCTTTAAACAAAGCTCAACGCTATATTAGTTAACTTTTATAGAAATACAAATATATATATAGGTAATATTATTATGATAAAGGGGGGTTTTTACCGTTTAATGACCGGTTTGTCGATTTTAAAACTTTAGTCGCAGTTAAAACCTAATGTAAAATATAAAATAAATACAAGACTTTAAATTAAAGCGTAAAGTAAATAACGATAATGAAATTGCGAATAATAAAAATGCGATAAAATTAAATTGCGATAATTAAAAAGTACGATAATTAAAAGTGCGATAAAATAAAATAAATAAAAGTGCGATAATTAGAAGTGCAATTAAATATAAAATAAAGGAAATTAAATATGAAATAAAAGAATTATGCTTATTTAAACTTCCGTAATCATGATGTTTGACGTGTTGATTTTAGTTTTATGCCCATGGGTTAATTGTCCTTTGTCCTGGATTATTCAATATGTCCGTCTGGTTTTTGTCCATAACAGTCCATCAGTCATAAATATAAATTGCAAGTGTCCTTGTCAAATTATTATTATACCCGAAGATAAATATTCCAACTAATTGGGGATTCGAATTGTAACAAGGTTTTAATACTTTGTTTAATGAATACACCAGGTTATCGACTGCGTGTAAACCAAGGTTTTACTACTTTGTTAACAATTACACCAATTACCCTTGAATGTAATTTCACCCCTGTTTTAATTATTCTAGTGGCTATTAATCCATTCCCGTGTCCGGTTAAATGAACGATTATTCGTACATATAAATACCCTGCCCATCGTGTCCGATCGAGTGTATATGGTAATTTATAGGGACGCCCAATTGTAAATCTTTATATTAACATTAACAAACTTTCATTTAGTTAAACAAATATAAAGCCCATTAATAACCCATAGTCTAGTTTCCACAAGTGTCGTTCTTTTGTCCAAACCCCAATTATGGTACAAAGCCCAATTACCCAATTTTAGTAATTAGCCCAACATCATGATTACTTCGTTTTAAACAAGCATAATAATAACTTAGCTACGAGACATTAATATAAAAAGGTTGAACATAACTTACAATGATTAAAAAATAGCGTAGCGTTACACGGGCAGAATTTCGACTTACACCCTTACAACATTCGCTAACATACCCTTATTATTAGAATTATAATTAAAATTAAAATATAAATTATAAATATAAATATATATTACTTCGTATGAATGAGAAGAAAAAATGATGATAAATTCGATCAGAATTCGGTTGGCTTTATAGCCAGAAGTGAAATTTGGGGCTCCGCGACTCGCGGCAAAAAGCCCTTCAAACTCCGCGAGTCGCGGAGAGGTATTTTCAATTCACACCCTTGGAGTTTCTGGCTGCCGACAGTTTTTAATATATATATATAATATATATATAATTAATATAATTAATTATATATTATATTATATTTATATACATAGTTAACTTGTAATTTTTAGTCCGTTGCGTCGAGCGTTAAGAGTTGACTCTAGTCCCGGTTCCGGATTTTCGAACGTCCTCGCGTACAATTTAATATCTTGTACTTTGCGTTTTGAATCTTGTACTCTTGTGATTTCGAGACGTTTCTTATCAATAATTGGAACCTTTTTGATTGTCTTTTGTTCTTTTGAGCTTTTTGGTCGTTTGCGTCTTCAAATCGTCGAATCTGTCTTTTGTCTTCACCTTTTATTATTTAAACGAATATCACTTGTAAATAGAACAATTGCAACTAAAAGCTTGTCTTTCTTGAGGAATAATGCTATGAAATATATGTTCATTTTTAGCATTATCAACAATTGACCACCCAAGTTGACCGGTGATTCACGAACATTAAAACTTGTAAAAACTATACGATGACATATATATGGTTATATATATAGTTAACATGTTTTTATTATAAGTATGTATCTCATTAGGTATTTTAACAATGAGTTATATACATAAAAATGAGACTATTATAGTTAACATGTTTTTATTATAAGTATGTATCTCATTAGGTATTTTAACAATGAGTTATATACATAAAAATGAGACTATTAATTTAAGAAACTCGAAAATGATATATATAACGATTATCGTTATAACAACGTCTTACTAGGTACATATGAATCATATTTGAAATGTCCCGTTCTTATTGATTAAAAACGTTCCATATTAATTGATTTCGTTGCGAGGTTTTGACCTCTATATGAGACGTTTTTCAAAGACTGCATTCATTTTAAAACAAACCATAACCTTTATTTCATCAATAAAGGTTTAAAAAGCTTTACGTAGATTATCAAATAATGATAATCTAAAATATCCTGTTTACACACGACCATTACATAATGATTTACAATACAAATATGTTACAACAAAATAAGTTTCTTGAATGCAGTTTTTACACAATATCATACAAGCATGGACTCCAAATCTCGTCCTTATTTAAGTATACGACAGCGGAAGCTCTTAATAATCACCTGAGAATAAACATGCTTAAAACGTCAACAAAAATGTTGGTGAGTTATAGGTTTAACCTATATATATCAAATCATAATAATAGACCACAAGATTTCATATTTCAATACACATCCCATATATAGAGATAAAAATCATTCATATGGTGAACACCTGGTAACCGACATTAACAAGATGCATATATAAGAATATCCCCATCATTCCGGGACACCCTTCGGATATGATATAAATTTCGAAGTACTAAAGCATCCTGTACTTTGGATGGGGCTTGTTGGACCCGATAGATCTATCTTTAGGATTCGCGTCAATTAGGGTGTCTGTTCCCTAATTCTTAGATTACCAGACTTAATAAAAGGGGCATATTCGATTTCGATAATTCAACCATAGAATGTAGTTTCACGTACTTGTGTCTATTTTGTAAATCATTTATAAAACCTGCATGTATTCTCATCCCAAAAATATTAGATTTTAAAAGTGGGACTATAACTCACTTTCACAGATTTTTACTTCGTCGGGAAGTAAGACTTGGCCACTGGTTGATTCACGAACCTATAACAATATATACATATATATCAAAGTATGTTCAAAATATATTTACAACACTTTTAATATATTTTGATGTTTTAAGTTTATTAAGTCAGCTGTCCTCGTTAGTAACCTACAACTAGTTGTCCACAGTTAGATGTACAGAAATAAATCGATAAATATTATCTTGAATCAATCCACGACCCAGTGTATACGTATCTCAGTATTGATCACAACTCAAACTATATATATTTTGGAATCAACCTCAACCCTGTATAGCTAACTCCAACATTCACATATAGAGTGTCTATGGTTGTTCCGAAATATATATAGATGTGTCGACATGATAGGTCGAAACATTGTATACGTGTCTATGGTATCTCAAGATTACATAATATATAATACAAGTTGATTAAGTTATGGTTGGAATAGATTTGTTACCAATTTTCACGTAGCTAAAATGAGAAAAATTATCCAATCTTGTTTTACCCATAACTTCTTCATTTTAAATCCGTTTTGAGTGAATCAAATTGCTATGGTTTCATATTGAACTCTATTTTATGAATCTAAACAAAAAAAGTATAGTTTTCTAGTCAGAAAAAATAAGTTACAAGTCGTTTTTGTAAAGGTAGTCATTTCAGTCGAAAGAACGACGTCTAGATGACCATTTTAGAAAACATACTTCCACTTTGAGTTTAACCATAATTTTTGGATATAGTTTCATGTTCATAATAAAAATCATTTTCTCAGAATAACAACTTTTAAATCAAAGTTTATCATAGTTTTTAATTAACTAACCCAAAACAGCCCGCGGTGTTACTACGACGGCGTAAATCCGGTTTTACGGTGTTTTTCGTGTTTCCAGGTTTTAAATCATTAAGTTACATATCATATAGATATAGAACATGTGTTTAGTTGATTTTAAAAGTCAAGTTAGAAGGATTAACTTTTGTTTGCGAACACGTTTAGAATTAACTAAACTATGTTCTAGTGATTACAAGTTTAAACCTTCGAATAAGATAGCTTTATATGTATGAATCGAATGATGTTATGAACATCATTACTACCTTAATTTCCTTGGATAAACCTACTGGAAAAGAGAAAAATGGATCTAGCTTCAATGGATCCTTGGATGGCTCGAAGTTCTTGAAGCAGAATCATGACACGAAAACAAGTTCAAGTAAGATCATCACTTGAAATAAGATTGTTATAGTTATAGAAATTGAACCAAAGTTTGAATATGATTATTACCTTGTATTAGAATGATAACCTACTGTAAGAAACAAAGATTTCTTGAGGTTGGATGCTCACCTTACAAGATTGGAAGTGAGCTAGCAAACTTGAAAGTATTCTTGATTTTATGAAACTAGAACTTTTGGAATTTATGAAGAACACTTAGAACTTGAAGATAGAACTTGAGAGAGATCAATTAGATGAAGAAAATTGAAGAATGAAAGTGTTTGTAGGTGTTTTTGGTCGTTGGTGTATGGATTAGATATAAAGGATATGTAATTTTGTTTTCATGTAAATAAGTCATGAATGATTACTCATATTTTTGTAATTTTATGAGATATTTCATGCTAGTTGCCAAATGATGGTTCCCACATGTGTTAGGTGACTCACATGGGCTGCTAAGAGCTGATAATTGGAGTGTATATACCAATAGTACATACATCTAAAAGCTGTGTATTGTACGAGTACGAATACGGGTGCATACGAGTAGAATTGTTGATGAAACTGAACGAGGATGTAATTGTAAGCATTTTTGTTAAGTAGAAGTATTTTGATAAGTGTATTGAAGTCTTTCAAAAGTGTATAAATACATATTAAAACACTACATGTATATACATTTTAACTGAGTCGTTAAGTCATCGTTAGTCGTTACATGTAAGTGTTGTTTTGAAACCTTTAGGTTAACGATCTTGTTAAATGTTGTTAACCCAATGTTTATAATATCAAATGAGATTTTAAATTATTATATTATGATGATATTATCATGTATGAATATCTCTTAATATGATATATATACATTAAATGTCTTTACAACGATAATCGTTACATATATGTCTCGTTTAAAAATCATTAAGTTAGTAGTCTTGTTTTTACATATGTAGTTCATTGTTAATATACTTTATGATATGTTTTCTTATCATAGTATCATGTTAACTATATATATATATATATCCATATATATGTCATCATATAGTTTTTACAAGTTTTAACGTTCGTGAATCACTGATCAACTTGGGTGGTCAATTGTCTATATGAAACATATTTCAATTAATCAAGTCTTAACAAGTTTGATTGCTTAACATGTTGGAAACATTTAATCATGTAAATACCAATCTCAATTAATATATATAAACATGGAAAAGTTCGGGTCACTACAATATTAAGATATTGATACACTTGGTTAATTATGTTAAATGATAAGTAAATATATTATTAAGTGTATTAACAATGAAATACATATGTAAAAATAAGACTACTAACTTAATGATTTCGAAACGAGACATATATGTAACGATTATCGTTGTAATGACATTTAACTGTATATACATCATACTAAGATATATTATATATCATTATATCATGATAATATAATAATTTAACATCTCATTTGTTATAATAAACAATGGGTTAACAACATTCAACAAGATCGTTAACCTAAAGGTTTCAAAACAACATTTACATGTAACGACTAACGATGACTTAACGACTCAGTTAAAATGTATATACATGTAGTGTTTTAATATGTATTCATACACTTTTGAAAGACTTCAAGACACTTATCAAAATACTTCTACTTAACAAAAATGCTTACAATTACATCCTCGTTCAGTTTCATCAACAATTCTACTCGTATGCACCTGTATTCGTACTCGTACAATACACAGCTTTTAGATGTATGTACTATTGGTATATACACTCCAATGATCAGCTCTTAGCAGCCCATGTGAGTCACCTAACACATGTGGGAACCATCATTTGGCAACTAGCATGAAATATCTCATAAAATTACAAAAATATGAGTAATCATTCATGACTTATTTACATGAAAACAAAATTACATATCCTTTATATCTAATCCATACACCAACGACCAAAAACACCTACAAACACTTTCATTCTTCAATTTTCTTCATCTAATTGATCTCTCTCAAGTTCTATCTTCAAGTTCTAAGTGTTCTTCATATATTTTACAAGTTCTAGTTACATAAAATCAAGAATACTTTCAAGTTTGCTAGCTCACTTCCAATCTTGTAAGGTGATCATCCAACCTCAAGAAATCTTTGTTTCTTACAGTAGGTTATCATTCTAATACAAGGTAATAATCATATTCAAACTTTGGTTCAATTTCTATAACTATAACAATCTTATTTCAAGTGATGATCTTACTTGAACTTGTTTTCGTGTCATGATTCTGCTTCAAGAACTTCGAGCCATCCAAGGATCCGTTGAAGCTAGATCCATTTTTCTCTTTTCCAGTAGGTTTATCCAAGGAACTTAAGGTAGTAATGATGTTCATAACATCATTCAATTCATACATATAAAGCTATCTTATTCGAAGGTTTAAACTTGTAATCACTAGAACATAGTTTAGTTAATTCTAAACTTGTTCGCAAACAAAAGTTAATCCTTCTAACTTGACTTTTAAAATCAACTAAACACATGTTCTATATCTATATGATATGCTAACTTAATGATTTAAAACCTGGAAACACGAAAAACACCGTAAAACCGGATTTACGCCGTCGTAGTAACACCGCGGGCTGTTTTGGGTTAGTTAATTAAAAACTATGATAAACTTTGATTTAAAAGTTATTATTCTGAGAAAATGATATTTATTATGAACATGAAACTATATCCAAAAATTATGGTTAAACTCAAAGTGGAAGTATGTTTTCTAAAATGGTCATCTGGACGTCGTTCTTTCGACTGAAATGACTACCTGTACAAAAACGACTTGTAACTTATTTTTCTGACTATAAACTTATACTTTTTCTGTTTAGATTCATAAAATAGAGTTCAATATGAAACCATAGCAATTTGATTCACTCAAAACGGATTTAAAATGAAGAAGTTATGGGTAAAACAAGATTGGATAATTTTTCTCATTTTAGCTACGTGAAAATTGGTAACAAATCTATTCCAACCATAACTTAATCAACTTGTATTGTATATTATGTAATCTTGAGATACCATAGACACGTATACAATGTTTCGACCTATCATGTCGACACATCTATATATATTTCGGAACAACCATAGACACTCTATATGTGAATGTTGGAGTTAGCTATACAGGGTTGAGGTTGATTCCAAAATATATATAGTTTGAGTTGTGATCAATACTGAGATACGTATACACTGGGTCGTGGATTGATTCAAGATAATATTTATCGATTTATTTCTGTACATCTAACTGTGGACAACTAGTTGTAGGTTACTAACGAGGACAGCTGACTTAATAAACTTAAAACATCAAAATATATTAAAAGTGTTGTAAATATATTTTGAACATACTTTGATATATATGTATATATTGTTATAGGTTCGTGAATCAACCAGTGGCCAAGTCTTACTTCCCGACGAAGTAAAATTCCGTGAAAGTGAGTTATAGTCCCACTTTTAAAATCTAATATTTTTGGGATGAGAATACATGCAGGTTTTATAAATGATTTACAAAATAGACACAAGTACGTGAAACTACATTCTATGGTTGAATTATCGAAATCGAATATGCCCATTTTTATTAAGTCTGGTAATCTAAGAATTAGGGAACAGACACCCTAATTAACGCGAATCCTAAAGATAGATCTATTGGGACTAACAAACCCCATCCAAAGTACCGGATGCTTTAGTACTTCGAAATTTATATCATATCCGAAGGGTGTCCCGGAATGATGGGGATATTCTTATATACGCATCTTGTTAATGTCGGTTACCAGGTGTTCACCATATGAATGATTTTTATCTCTATGTATGGGATGTGTATTGAAATATGAAATCTTGTGGTCTATTATTATGATTTGATATATATAGGTTAAACCTATAACTCACCAACATTTTTTTTGACGTTTTAAGCATGTTTATTCTCAGGTGATTATTAAGAGCTTCCGCTGTCGCATACTTAAATAAGGACGAGATTTGGAGTCCATGTTTGAATGATATTGTGTAAAAACTGCATTCAAGAAACTGATTTCGATGTAACATATTTGTATTGTAAACCATTATGTAATGGTCGTGTGTAAACAAGATATTTTATATTATCATTATTTGATAATCTATGTAAAGCTTTTTAAACCTTTATTTATGAAATAAAGGTTATGGTTTGTTTTAAAATGAATGCAGTCTTTGAAAAACGTCTCATATAGAGGTCAAAACCTCGCAACGAAATCAATTAATATGGAACGTTTTTAATCAATAAGAACGGGACATTTCAGTTGGTATCAGAGCGTTGGTCTTAGAGAACCAGAATTTTGCATTAGTGTGTCTTATCGAGTTTGTTAGGATGCATTAGTGAGTCTGGACTTCGACCGTGTTTACTTGAAAAATGATTGCTTAACAAATTTTGTTGGAAACTATATATTTTTAACATGTGAATATTATGTGATATATTAATCTCTTAACGCGTTTGATATTATGTGATAGATGTCTACCACTAGAACAAGTCCCATTGACTCACCTAATAATAATGAAGAGTCAAATGTAAATTGGAATGATTCGTGGACTGATTCACAAGTTCCCGAAGAGGAACCGGAAAAAGAGTCGCAACCGGAAGAAGAATCGGAACCGGAAGAAGAATCGGAAACGGATGAAGAAATAGAACCGGTGGGGGAAATAATAAAACGGTTAAGTAAAAGAAAATCCTCAACCAACCGACCAAGGTTAATTATGGTCAATGGTGTTTCCGCCAAGGAAGCAAAATATTGGGAGGATTACCAATTCTCCGATGAATCGGATTCCGACGAGAATTCCGATGATGTTATAGAAATTACCCCAACTGAATTTAAAAATGCAAAAGAAAATAATAAGGGAAAGGGCATAAAAATAGAGAAATCTAATTCCAACCCCGATGAACTTTATATGTATCGTCAACCCCCGAAGTCCTTAAGTTGTAACAATGACCCGGGAACCTCTAAACCACCAGGTTTTTCTAAACCAATGTGGAAAACGACGGCTCGTATTAGGGGAACATCATATATCCCTAGAAACTTGGCAAAATGAACCAAAACCGAAGAAGAAGAAACAAGCGAGTCGGAATAAGATAGTTGTATTCGTGTGGTGTAATATATGTAATATAGTATGCTTATGCTTTATGATATATGTAAAAATTGCTTGTATTAATAAGTATTTTTTTTATGAATCTAACTCTTGTCTATTTTACAGTATAAAAACACAAAATGGATAGACAACCCAATATTTTAAGAGACCTACCCGGAGACATGATTGATGAAATCTTGTCTAGAGTCGGTCAGAATTCTTCGGCACAACTATTTAAGGCGAGATCAGTTTGTAAGACATTCGAAGAACGTTCCAAGAATGTCTTGGTTTATAAGAGACTTTTGTTTGAAAGATGGGGGATATCACATTGGGAAACCAATAAGTTACGATGTGTTTACTTTGACGCATATATTGCGGGGAACCCAAATGCTATTTTACGCAATGGGTTAAGAAATTATTTTGACTCAATATATCCGAATATTGGACTTCGTGATTTAGAAAAAGCGGCTAACATGCAACATAAAGAAGCATGTTATGCTTACGGATTAGTAATGTTCGCTTCTCACCAAAGTGAGAACAAGAACATCGGGCTACAACTATTAAACAAAACGTTCCCACAAGTGACGGAGTCGGTAACTGGGGTAAGAAATGAGGTTTTTAGATTGTTACGGGACTGTTGGACATTACGTAACCCTCGTCCCTTTGACGACGTTACAACACGCTGTCTTATCAACGGCCATAACGGTTATGTTCCACAAGACCAAGGATGGGAAGTAATCCTAGTAAAACCAGAATGCATGACTTGTTTCTGGACGTATGAATTACGTGTCTTTATTGCCTTTGCTGAACGACTTGTGTACTAGCTAGAATTATCTACACAACCATCTTGTATCAAATTTATTGTGTGCTATATTTCATGCTATATGTAAAATAAGCGGTATTGTAAGTTTATAAAATATTGTATAAAAGTTTGAACGCGAAATATTATTATAATCAGTTTTTCATATAGAATTGTAGTAGTTGAATTGTATATTAGCTACTAAGTATGAACTTAACGGGTAGGTACTACCCGAATTTAAACTTATAAAACGCTAATATGAAGAAAAAGCTTTTATAAATGAGTTCATATTATGCTACGAAATACTATTAACTACTCTTAATATTCTGTATGATTAACTTGTTCCATTTGACTATTTTGAAGGAAATGGCACCGACTACTCGACACACCGTGAATATGAATGAAGAGGAATTCCGTACTTTTCTAGCTTCAAACATAGCCGCAGTACAGGCTGCGCTACATACCAATAATAACCTTGGATCTAGCAGTACAGGAAATCGTGTAGGATGCACCTACAAAGAATTCACTGCCTGCAAACCTTTGGAATTTGATGGAACCGAAGGACCGATCGGATTGAAACGGTGGACCGAGAAGGTCGAATCGGTGTTTGCCATAAGTAAGTGTACTGAAGAGGACAAAGTGAAGTACGCTACGCATACCTTCACAGGTTCTGCGTTAACATGGTGGAATACCTATCTAGAGCAAGTGGGACAAGATGATGCTTACGCACTACCGTGGTCAGCATTCAAGCACTTAATAAACGAGAAGTACCGTCCCAGAACTGAGGTCAATAAGCTCAAGACAGAACTTAGAGGGTTACGAACCCAAGGATTTGATATTACCACGTATGAAATACGATTCACAGAATTATGCCTATTGTGTCCGGGAGCGTTCGAAGATGAGGAAGAGAAGATCGACGCATTTGTGAAAGGATTACCGGAAAGAATCCAAGAAGATATAAGTTCACACGAGCCCGCCTCCATACAACAGGCATGTAGAATGGCTCACAAACTAGTGAACCAGATTGAAGAAAGAATTAAAGAACAGACTGCTGAAGAGGCCAATGTGAAGCAAGTTAAAAGAAAGTGGGAGGAAAACGGTGATAAGAATCACCAATACAACAACAACAGCAATTACAACAATAATCGCAACAATTATCCCAACAATCGCAACATCAATCACAACTACAACAAACGGCCCAACAACAACAACAACAACAACAACAACAACAACAACAGCAACTACAACAATCATCCCACCAACAATAATAACCGCAACAACAACAACAATCAGAAGCAGCTATGCCAAAGGTGTGAAAAGTATCACTCGGGGTTCTGCACCAAATTTTGCAACAAGTGTAAAAGAAATGGTCATAGCGCGGCGAAGTGTGAGGTTTACGGACCAGGGGTTAATAGAACGAAAGGAACAAATGGTGTCGGAACGAGTAATGGCGGAGCAAGTAGTGTCGGAGCAAGTTATGCCAATGTAGTTTGTTATAAATGTGGAAAACCGGGCCACATTATTAGAAATTGCCCGAACCAGGAGAACACGAATGGACAAGGCCGCGGAAGAGTTTTCAATATTAATGCGGCAGAGGCACAGGAAGACCCGGAGCTTGTTACGGGTACGTTTCTTATTGACAATAAATCTGCTTACGTTTTATTTGATTCGGGTGCGGATAGAAGCTATATGAGTAGAGATTTTTGTGCTAAATTAAGTTGTCCATTGACGCCTTTGGATAGTAAATTTTTACTCGAATTAACAAATGGTAAATTAATTTCAGCAGATAATATATGTCGGAATCGAGAAATTAAGCTGGTTAGCGAAACATTTAAGATTGATTTGATACCAGTAGAGTTAGGGAGTTTTGATGTGATAATCGGTATGGACTGGTTGAAAGAAGTGAAAGCAGAGATCGTTTGTTACAAAAATGCAATTCGCATTATACGAGAAAAAGGAAAACCCTTAATGGTGTACGGAGAAAAGGGCAACACGAAGCTACATCTTATTAGTAATTTGAAGGCACAAAAACTAATAAGAAAAGGTTGCTATGCTGTTCTAGCACACGTCGAGAAAGTACAAACTGAAGAAAAGAGCATCAATGATGTTCCCGTCGCAAAAGAATTTCCCGATGTATTTCTGAAAGAATTACCGGGATTACCCCCACATCGATCCGTTGAATTTCAAATAGATCTTGTACCAGGAGCTGCACTAATAGCTCGTGCTCCTTACAGACTCGCACCCAGCGAGATGAAAGAACTGCAAAGCCAATTACAAGAATTTTTAGAGCATGGTTTCATTCGACCAAGCACATCACCGTGGGGAGCTCCTGTTTTGTTTGTCAAGAAGAAAGATGGTACATTCAGGTTGTGTATCGACTACCGAGAGTTGAACAAACTTACCATCAAGAACCGCTACCCACTACCGAGAATCGACGACTTATTTGATCAACTACAAGGCTCGTCTATTTATTCAAAGATTGACTTACGTTCCGGGTATCATCAAATGCGGGTGAAAGAAGATGATATTCCAAAGACTGCTTTCAGAACACGTTACGGTCATTACGAGTTTATGGTCATGCCGTTTGGTTTAACTAATGCACCAGCTGTGTTCATGGACCTTATGAACCGAGTGTGTGGACCATACCTTGACAAGTTTGTCATTGTTTTCATTGATGACATACTTATTTACTCAAAGAATGACCAAGAACACGGTGAACATTTGAGAAAGGTGTTAGAAGTATTGAGGAAGGAAGAATTGTACGCTAAGTTTTCAAAGTGTGCATTTTGGTTGGAAGAAGTTCAATTCCTCGGTCACATAGTGAACAAAGAAGGTATTAAGGTGGATCCGGCAAAGATAGAAACTGTTGAAAAGTGGGAAACCCCGAAAATTCCGAAACACATACGCCAGTTTTTAGGACTAGCTGGTTACTACAGAAGGTTCATCCAAGACTTATCCAGAATAGCAAAACCCTTGACTGCATTAACGCATAAAGGGAAGAAATTTGAATGGAAGGATGAACAAGAGAAAGCGTTTCAGTTATTGAAGAAAAAGCTAACTACGGCACCTATATTGTCATTGCCTGAAGGGAATGATGATTTTGTGATTTATTGTGACGCATCAAAGCAAGGTCTCGGTTGTGTATTAATGCAACGAACGAAGGTGATTGCTTATGCATCTAGACAATTGAAGATTCACGAGCAAAATTATACGACGCATGATTTGGAATTAGGCGCGGTTGTTTTTGCATTAAAGACTTGGAGGCACTACTTATATGGGGTCAAAAGTATTATATATACCGACCACAAAAGTCTTCAACACATATTTAATCAGAAACAACTGAATATGAGGCAGCGTAGGTGGATTGAATTGTTGAATGATTACGACTTTGAGATTCGTTACCACCCGGGGAAGGCAAATGTGGTAGCCGATGCCTTGAGCAGGAAGGACAGAGAACCCATTCGAGTAAAATCTATGAATATAATGATTCATAATAACCTTACTACTCAAATAAAGGAGGCGCAACAAGGAGTTTTAAAAGAGGGAAATTTAAAAGATGAAATACCCAAAGGATCGGAGAAGCATCTTAATATTCAGGAAGACGGAACCCGGTATAGGGCTGAAAGGATTTGGGTACCAAAATTTGGAGATATGAGAGAAATGGTACTTAGAGAAGCTAATAAAACCAGATACTCAATACATCCTGGAACGGGGAAGATGTACAAGGATCTCAAGAAACATTTTTGGTGGCCGGGTATGAAAGCCGATGTTGCTAAATACGTAGGAGAGTGTTTGACGTGTTCTAAGGTCAAAGCTGAGCATCAGAAACCATCAGGTCTACTTCAACAACCCGAAATCCCGGAATGGAAATGGGAAAACATTACCATGGATTTCATCACTAAATTGCCAAGGACTGCAAGTGGTTTTGATACTATTTGGGTAATAGTTTATCGTCTCACCAAATCAGCACACTTCCTGCCAATAAGAGAAGATGACAAGATGGAGAAGTTAGCACGACTGTATTTGAAGGAAGTCATCTCCAGACATGGAATACCAATCTCTATTATCTCTGATAGGGATGGCAGATTTATTTCAAGATTCTGGCAGACATTACAGCAAGCATTCGGAACTCGTCTAGACATGAGTACTGCCTATCATCCACAAACTGATGGGCAGAGCGAAAGGACGATACAAACGCTTGAAGACATGCTACGAGCATGTTTTATTGATTTCGGAAACAGTTGGGATCGACATCTACCATTAGCAGAATTTTCCTACAACAACAGCTACCATTCAAGCATTGAGATGGCGCCGTTTGAAGCACTTTATGGTAGAAAGTGCAGGTCTCTGATTTTTTGGAGTGAAGTGGGGGATAGACAGATTACGGGTCCGGAGATTATACAAGAAACTACCGAGAAGATCATCCAAATTCAACAACGGTTGAAAACCGCCCAAAGTTGACAAAAGAGCTACGCTGACATTAAAAGAAAAGATATAGAATTTGAAATTGGAGAGATGGTCATGCTTAAAGTTGCACCTTGGAAAGGCGTTGTTCGATTTGGTAAACGAGGGAAATTAAATCCAAGGTATATTGGACCATTCAAGATTATTGATCGTGTCGGACCAGTAGCTTACCGACTTGATTTACCTCAACAACTTGCGGCTGTACATAACACTTTCCACGTCTCGAATTTGAAGAAATGTTTTGCTAAAGAAGATCTCACTATTCCGTTAGATGAAATCCAAATCAACGAAAAACTTCAATTCATCGAAGAACCCGTCGAAATAATGGATCGTGAGGTTAAAAGACTTAAGCAAAACAGGATACCAATTGTTAAGGTTCGATGGAATGCTCGTAGAGGACCCGAGTTCACCTGGGAGCGTGAAGATCAGATGAAGAAGAAATACCCGCATCTATTTCCAGAAGATTCGTCAACACCTTCAACAGCTTAAAATTTCGGGACGAAATTTATTTAACGGGTAGGTACTGTAGTGACCCGAACTTTTCCATGTTTATATATATTAATTGAGATTGATATTTACATGATTAAATGTTTCCAACATGTTAAGCAATCAAACTTGTTAAGACTTGATTAATTGAAATATGTTTCATATAGACAATTGACCACCCAAGTTGACCGGTGATTCACGAACGTTAAAACTTTTAAAAACTATACGATGACATATATATGGTTATATATATAGTTAACATGTTTTTATTATAAGTATGTATCTCATTAGGTATTTTAACAATGAGTTATATACATAAAAATGAGACTATTAATTTAAGAAACTCGAAAACGATATATATAACGATTATCGTTATAACAACGTCTTACTAGGTACATATGAATCATATTAAGATATTGATACACTTGGTTAATTATGTTAAATGATAAGTAAATATATTATTAAGTGTATTAACAATGAAATACATATGTAAAAATAAGACTACTAACTTAATGATTTCGAAACGAGACATATATGTAACGATTATCGTTGTAACGACATTTAACTGTATATACATCATACTAAGATATATTATATATCATAATATCATGATAATATAATAATTTAACATCTCATTTGTTATAATAAACAATGGGTTAACAATATTCAACAAGATCGTTAACCTAAAGGTTTCAAAACAACATTTACATGTAACGACTAACGATGACTTAACGACTCAGTTAAAATGAATATACATGTAGTGTTTTAATATGTATTCATACACTTTTGAAAGACTTCAAGACACTTATCAAAATACTTCTACTTAACAAAAATGCTTACAATTACATCCTCGTTCAGTTTCATCAACAATTCTACTCGTATGCACCCGTATTCGTACTCGTACAATACACGGCTTTTAGATGTATGTACTATTGGTATATACACTCCAATGATCAGCTCTTATCAGCCCATGTGAGTCACCTAACACATGTGGGAACCATCATTTGGCAACTAGCATGAAATATCTCATAAAATTACAAAAATATGAGTAATCATTCATGACTTATTTACATGAAAACAAAATTACATATCCTTTATATCTAATCCATACACCAACGACCAAAAACACCTACAAACACTTTCATTCTTCAATTTTCTTCATCTAATTGATCTCTCTCAAGTTCTATCTTCAAGTTCTAAGTGTTCTTCATATATTTTACAAGTTCTAGTTACATAAAATCAAGAATACTTTCAAGTTTGCTAGCTCACTTCCAATCTTGTAAGGTGATCATCCAACCTCAAGAAATCTTTGTTTCTTACAGTAGGTTATCATTTTAATACAAGGTAATAATCATATTCAAACTTTGGTTCAATTTCTATAACTATAACAATCTTATTTCAAGTGATGATCTTACTTGAACTTGTTTTCGTGTCATGATTCTGCTTCAAGAACTTCGAGCCATCCAAGGATCCGTTGAAGCTAGATCCATTTTTCTCTTTTACAGTAGGTTTATCCAAGGAACTTAAGGTAGTAATGATGTTCATAACATCATTCGATTCATACATATAAAGCTATCTTATTCGAAGGTTTAAACTTGTAATCACTAGAACATAGTTTAGTTAATTCTAAACTTGTTCGCAAACAAAAGTTAATCCTTCTAACTTGACTTTTAAAATCAACTAAACACATGTTATATATCTATATGATATGCTAACTTAATGATTTAAAACCTGGAAACACGAAAAACACCGTAAAACCGGATTTACGCCGTCGTAGTAACACCGCGGGCTGTTTTGGGTTAGTTAATTAAAAACTATGATAAACTTTGATTTAAAAGTTGTTATTCTGAGAAAATGATTTTTATTATGAACATGAAACTATATCCAAAAATTATGGTTAAACTCAAAGTGGAAGTATGTTTTCTAAAATGGTCATCTGGACGTCGTTCTTTCGACTGAAATGACTACCTTTACAAAAACGACTTGTAACTTATTTTTCCGACTATAAACTTATACTTTTTCTGTTTAGATTCATAAAATAGAGTTCAATATGAAACCATAGCAATTTGATTCACTCAAAACGGATTTAAAATGAAGAAGTTATGGGTAAAACAAGATTGGATAATTTTTCTCATTTTAGCTACGTGAAAATTGGTAACAAATCTATTCCAATCATAACTTAATCAACTTGTATTGTATATTATGTAATCTTGAGATACCATAGACACGTATACAATGTTTCGACCTATCATGTCGACACATCTATATATATTTCGGAACAACCATAGACACTCTATATGTGAATGTTGGAGTTAGCTATACAGGGTTGAGGTTGATTCCAAAATATATATAGTTTGAGTTGTGATCAATACTGAGATACGTATACACTGGGTCGTGGATTGATTCAATATAATATTTATCGATTTATTTCTGTACATCTAACTGTGGACAACTAGTTGTAGGTTACTAACGAGGACAGCTGACTTAATAAACTTAAAACATCAAAATATATTAAAAGTGTTGTAAATATATTTTGAACATACTTTGATATATATGTATATATTGTTATAGGTTCGTGAATCAACCAGTGGCCAAGTCTTACTTCCCGACGAAGTAAAATTCCGTGAAAGTGAGTTATAGTCCCACTTTTAAAATCTAATATTTTTGGGATGAGAATACATGCAGGTTTTATAAATGATTTACAAAATAGACACAAGTACGTGAAACTACATTCTATGGTTGAATTATCGAAATCGAATATGCCCCTTTTTATTAAGTCTGGTAATCTAAGAATTAGGGAACAGACACCCTAATTGACGCGAATCCTAAAGATAGATCTATTGGGCCTAACAAACCCCATCCAAAGTACCGGATGCTTTAGTACTTCGAAATTTATATCATATCCGAAGGGTGTCCCGGAATGATGGGGATATTCTTATATATGCATCTTGTTAATGTCGGTTACCAGGTGTTCACCATATGAATGATTTTTATCTCTATGTATGGGATTTGTATTGAAATATGAAATCTTGTGGTCTATTATTATGATTTGATATATATAGGTTAAACCTATAACTCACCAACATTTTTGTTGACGTTTTTAGCATGTTTATTCTCAGGCGATTATTAAGAGCTTCCGCTGTCGCATACTTAAATAAGGACGAGATTTGGAGTCCATGTTTGAATGATATTGTGTAAAAACTGCATTCAAGAAACTGATTTCGATGTAACATATTTGTATTGTAAACCATTATGTAATGGTCGTGTGTAAACAAGATATTTTAGATTATCATTATTTGATAATCTACGTAAAGCTTTTTAAACCTTTATTTATGAAATAAAGGTTATGGTTTGTTTTAAAATGAATGCAGTCTTTGAAAAATGTCTCATATAGAGGTCAAAACCTCGCAACGAAATCAATTAATATGGAACGTTTTTAATCAATAAGAACGGGACATTTCAGATAATACCTAATTGCTTTTTGTAAAAAAAATAAGAAAAGGCAGATACAAATCAACAATTTGATGTATTTTTTATATTTAAATAATATTAATAATTAATAAATATATCAATAATAATAATACTATTAATAATAAAAATAATAAAAATAATAATAATAATAATAATAATAATAATAATAATAATAATAATAATAATAATAATAATAATAATAATAATAATAATAATGATAATAATGATAATAATATCAAAATAATTCTTAATATTATTAAGTATAATGATAAGAGTAAAAAAAAAAATATTGATAATATCAGTTAATACTTTTAATATCATTAATAATAATAATGATAATTATCAATAATAATAATATT
Organism: Rutidosis leptorrhynchoides; assembly: GCF_046630445.1. NCBI lineage: Eukaryota > Viridiplantae > Streptophyta > Magnoliopsida > Asterales > Asteraceae > Rutidosis > Rutidosis leptorrhynchoides. The sequence continues at coordinate 612,099,654 of NC_092336.1, read as the reverse complement.
ATTATTATATATAAGTTGTATTAATGTAATCAATAATAATAATACTAATAATAATATTAGTAATGATAATACTCTTAATAATAATAATGATATTAATTATTGATATATTGTTTTAAAAAAAAGGATATTAATAATAATAATAATATTAATATAAAAAATTAATGCGTAATTATTTACAAATAATTGTTCGTGAGTCATCGAAACTAGTCGAAGGATAATTGAAATCATGTAAAGAATTTTAAATTTTATTGGAAATTTCCAGGTTGTCACAGTACCTACCCGTTAAAAGAAATTTCGTCCCGAAATTTGATTTTGGTTATCATGGCTAACAATAAAAATATTTTCGTGACGAATATGAGTTGATAAATAGAGTTTTATCACTACTGAGTAATATAGATAAAACGATTCGATTATAGAAAGAGTATAAACGAAGCTATCGTAAAAGATTGAAATGAAGAAATATCTGTTTGCTTTAACTTTTGACGTAGTCACGATTGATTTCCAGAATTCAAGGGATTTAAAGAAATCTTTGAAATATTTATAAGATTTGATTCTCCGGTAATTAAGGAAATTAGGATTTTCTTTGATTAAATGCGGTGAATTGCCTCGATTGCTGTGTCTGGAATTTCGCTATAAATTAGCTTCTTCCGTTTTCTTATCTTCACCACTTCTGTACTTTCTTTCTCAATTCATACTTCCCAAAAGATTCATCAATATGCTTTATCCAGTTCTAATTCTAGATATAGTCCTGACTTTTATATCTATCGTGCTTCTTTTTCATTTGTCGCCGGAAGAGTCAGTTTACTTCTACTATGCTCTTAGATTTTTTGTGTTTTTAATTCTCCCGTGTCTTTATATTGCTATACGTATTGATATACACGGTTTGTAATTTCGGTGTCGTTATCGGGATTTATATTTTCCCTTATATGTCGAAGCTTCATGCTTTTGTAAAGCAAGTAATGGTCCAGAATTCGTAGGTATGAAGTTTCAAATGAACCTAATGTTCTAAGCGGAAAGGAACGTAATATCACAATTTAATTTGTTAAATTACCAGAATCACTGAGGATAAAGCTATTAAGAATATATTTTCTTGATATGTTCAGAGATTAAGTAGAATGTAAGAGTCATGTAACATGGCATATGATGATTGTAAGGTCTGTGAGTCAGCATATTCCATTAAAAATTTAGCATGACTTACTGTAATATAATTACGTTGGCCTGACGTCATTATATTATACTAACTCATGTTTCAATTCCCAACACTACTTCTGAAATGTCCCGTTCTTATTGATTAAAAACGTTCCATATTAATTGATTTCGTTGCGAGGTTTTGACCTCTATATGAGACATTTTTCAAAGACTGCATTCATTTTTAAAACAAACCATAACCTTTATTTCATAAATAAAGGTTTAAAAAGCTTTACGTAGATTATCAAATAATGATAATCTAAAATATCCTGTTTACACACGACCATTACATAATGGTTTACAATACAAATATGTTACATCGAAATCAGTTTCTTGAATGCAGTTTTTACACAATATCATACAAACATGGACTCCAAATCTTGTCCTTATTTTAGTATGCAACAGCGGAAGCTCTTAGTATTCACCTGAGAATAAACATGCTTTAAACGTCAACAAAAATGTTGGTGAGTTATAGGTTTAACCTATATATATCAAATCGTAACAATAGATCACAAGATTTCATATTTCAATACACATCCCATACATAGAGATAAAAATCATTCATATGGTGAACACCTGGTAACCGACATTAACAAGATGCATATATATAAGAATATCCCCATCATTCCGGGACACCCTTCGGATATGATATAAATTTCGAAGTATTAAAGCATCCGGTACTTTGGATGGGGTTTGTTAGGCCCAATAGATCTATCTTTAGGATTCACGTCAATTAGGGTGTCTGTTCCCTAATTCTTAGATTACCAGACTTAATAAAAAGGGGCATATTCGATTTCGATAATTCAACCATATAATGTAGTTTCACGTACTTGTGTCTATTTTGTAAATCATTTATAAAACCTGCATGTATTCTCATCCCAAAAATATTAGATTTTAAAAGTGGGACTATAACTCACTTTCACAGATTTTTACTTCGTCGGGAAGTAAGACTTGGCCACTGGTTGATTCACGAACCTATAACAATATATACATATATATCAAAGTATGTTCAAAATATATTTACAACACTTTTAATATATTTTGATGTTTTAAGTTTATTAAGTCAGCTGTCCTCGTTAGTAACCTTCAACTAGTTGTCCACAGTTAGATGTACAGAAATAAATCGATAAATATTATCTTGAATCAATCCAAGACCCAGTGTATACGTATCTCAGTATTGATCACAACTCAAACTATATATATTTTGGAATCAACCTCAACCCTGTAGAGCTAACTCCAACATTCACATATAGAGTGTCTATGGTTGTTCCGAAATATATATAGATGTGTCGACATGATAGGTCGAAACATTGTATACGTGTCTATGGTATCTCAAGATTACATAATATACAATACAAGTTGATTAAGTTTTGGTTGGAATAGATTTGTTACCAATTTTCACGTAGCTAAAATGAGAAAAATTATCCAATCTTGTTTTACCCATAACTTCTTCATTTTAAATCCGTTTTGAGTGAATCAAATTGCTATGGTTTCATATTGAACTCTATTTTATGAATCTAAATAGAAAAAGTATAGGTTTATAGTCGGAAAAATAAGTTACAAGTCGTTTTTGTAAAGGTAGTCATTTCAGTCGAAAGAACGACGTCTAGATGACCATTTTAGAAAACATACTTCCACTTTGAGTTTAACCATAATTTTTGGATATAGTTTCATGTTCATAATAAAAATCATTTTCTCAGAATAACAACTTTTAAATCAAAGTTTATCATAGTGTTTAATTAACTAACCCAAAACAGCCCGCGGTGTTACTACGACGGCGTAAATCCGGTTTTACGGTGTTTTTCGTGTTTCCAGGTTTTAAATCATTAAGTTAGCATATCATATAGATATAGAACATGTGTTTAGTTGATTTTAAAAGTCAAGTTAGAAGGATTAACTTTTGTTTGCGAACAAGTTTAGAATTAACTAAACTATGTTCTAGTGATTACAAGTTTAAACCTTCGAATAAGATAGCTTTATATGTATGAATCGAATGATGTTATGAACATCATTACTACCTTAAGTTCCTTGGATAAACCTACTGGAAAAGAGAAAAATGGATCTAGCTTCAACGGATCCTTGGATGGCTCGAAGTTCTTGAAGCAGAATCATGACACGAAAACAAGTTCAAGTAAGATCATCACTTGAAATAAGATTGTTATAGTTATAGAAATTGAACCAAAGTTTGAATATGATTATTACCTTGTATTAGAATGATAACCTACTGTAATAAATAAAGATTTCTTGAGGTTGGATGATCACCTTACAAGATTGGAAGTGAGCTAACAAACTTGAAAGTATTCTTGATTTTATGAAACTAGAACTTTTGAAATTTATGAAGAACACTTAGAACTTGAAGATAGAACTTGAGAGAGATCAATTAGATGAAGAAAATTGAAGAATGAAAGTGTTTGTAGGTGTTTTTGGTCGTTGGTGTATGGATTAGATATAAAGGATATGTAATTTTGTTTTCATGTAAATAAGTCATGAATGATTACTCATATTTTTGTAATTTTATGAGATATTTCATGCTAGTTGCCAAATGATGGTTCCCACATGTGTTAGGTGACTCACATGGGCTGCTAAGAGCTGATCATTGGATTGTATATACCAATAGTACATACATCTAAAAGCTGTGTATTGTACGAGTACGAATACGGGTGCATACGAGTAGAATTATTGATGAAACTGAACGAGGATGTAATTGTAAGCATTTTTGTTAAGTAGAAGTATTTTGATAAGTGTCTTGAAGTCTTTCAAAAGTGTATGAATACATATTAAAACACTACATGTATATACATTTTAACTGAGTCGTTAAGTCATCGTTAGTCATTACATGTAAATGTTGTTTTGAAACCTTTAGGTTAACGATCTTGTTGAATGTTGTTAACCCATTGTTTATTATAACAAATGAGATGTTAAATTATTATATTATCATGATATTATGATATATAATATATCTTAGTATGATGTATATACAGTTAAATGTCGTTACAACGATAATCGTTACATATATGTCTCGTTTCGAAATCATTAAGTTAGTAGCCTTATTTTTACATATGTATTTCATTGTTAATACACTTAATAATATATTTACTTATCATTTAACATAATTAACCTAGTGTATCAATATCTTAATATGATTCATATGTACCTAGTAAGACGTTGTTATAACGATAATCGTTATATATATCGTTTTCGAGTTTCTTAAATTAATAGTCACATTTTTATGTATATAACTCATTGTTAAAATACATAATGAGATACATACTTATAATAAAAACATGTTAACTATATATATAACCATATATATGTCATCGTATAGTTTTTATAAGTTTTAACGTTCGTGAATCACCGGTCAACTTGGGTGGTCAATTGTCTATATGAAACATATTTCAATTAATCAAGTCTTAACAAGTTTGATTGCTTAACATGTTGGAAACATTTAATCATGTAAATACCAATCTCAATTAATATATATAAACATGGAAAAGTTCGGGTCACTACAGTACCTACCCGTTAAATAAATTTCGTCCCGAAATTTTAAGCTGTTGAAGGTGTTGATGAATCTTCTGGAAATAGATGCGGGTATTTCTTCTTCATCTGATCTTCATGCTCCCAGGTGAACTCGGGTCCTCTACAAGCATTCCATCAAACCTTAACAATTGGTATCTTGTTTTGCTTAAGTCTTTTAACCTCACGATCCATTATTTCGACGGGTTCTTCGATGAATTGAAGTTTTTCGTTGATTTGGATTTCATCTAACGGAATAGTGAGATCTTCTTTAGAAAAACATTTCTTCAAATTCGAGACGTGGAAAGTGTTATGTACAGCCGCGAGTTGTTGAGGTAACTCAAGTCGGTAAGCTACTGGTCCGACACGATCAATAATCTTGAATGGTCCAATATACCTTGGATTTAATTTCCCTCGTTTACCAAATCGAACAACGCCTTTCCAAGGTGCAACTTTAAGCATGACCATCTCTCTAATTTCAAATTCTATATCTTTTCTTTTAATGTCAGCGTAGCTCTTTTGTCGACTTTGGGCGGTTTTCAACCGTTGTTGAATTTGGATGATCTTTTCGGTAGTTTCTTGTATAATCTCCGGACCCGTAATCTGTCTATCCCCCACTTCACTCCAACAAATCAGAGACCTGCACTTTCTACCATAAAGTGCTTCAAACGGCGCCATCTCAATGCTTGAATGGTAGCTGTTGTTGTAGGAAAATTCTGCTAACGGTAGATGTCGATCCCAGCTGTTTCCGAAATCAATAACACATGCTCGTAGCATGTCTTCAAGCGTTTGTATCGTCCTTTCACTCTGCCCATCAGTTTGTGGATGATAGGTAGTACTCATGTCTAGACGAGTTCCTAATGCTTGCTGTAATGTCTGCCAGAATCTTAAAATAAATCTGCCATCCCTATCAGAGATAATAGAGATTGGTATTCCATGTCTGGAGACGACTTCCTTCAAATACAGTCGAGCTAACTTCTCCATCTTGTCATCTTCTCTTATTGGTAGGAAGTGTGCTGATTTGGTGAGACGATCAACTATTACCCAAATAGTATCAAAACCACTTGCAGTCCTTGGCAATTTAGTGATGAAATCCATTGTAATGTTTTCCCATTTCCATTCTGGGATTTCGGGTTGTTGAAGTAGACCTGATGGTTTCTGATGCTCAGCTTTGACCTTAGAACACGTCAAACATTCTCCTACGTATTTAGCAACATCGGCTTTCATACCCGGCCACCAAAAATGTTTCTTGAGATCCTTGTACATCTTCCCCGTTCCAGGATGTATTGAGTATCTGGTTTTATGAGCTTCTCTAAGTACCATTTCTCTCATATCTCCAAATTTTGGTACCCAAATCCTTTCAGCCCTATACCGGGTTCCGTCTTCCCGAATATTAAGATGCTTCTCCGATCCTTTGGGTATTTCATCCTTTAAATTTCCCTCTTTTAAAACTCCTTGTTGCGCCTCCTTTATTTGAGTAGTAAGGTTATTATGAATCATTATATTCATAGATTTTACTCGAATGGGTTCTCTGTCCTTCCTGCTCAAGGCATCGGCTACCACATTTGCCTTCCCCGGGTGGTAACGAATCTCAAAGTCGTAATCATTCAACAATTCAATCCACCTACGCTGCCTCATATTCAGTTGTTTCTGATTAAATATGTGTTGAAGACTTTTGTGGTCAGTATATATAATACTTTTGACCCCATATAAGTAGTGCCTCCAAGTCTTTAATGCAAAAACAACCGCGCCTAATTCCAAATCATGCGTCGTATAATTTTGCTCGTGAATCTTCAATTGTCTAGATGCATAAGCAATCACCTTCGTTCGTTGCATTAATACACAACCGAGACCTTGCTTTGATGCGTCACAATAAATCACAAAATCATCATTCCCTTCAGGCAATGACAATATAGGTGCCGTAGTTAGCTTTTTCTTCAATAACTGAAACGCTTTCTCTTGTTCATCCTTCCATTCAAATTTCTTCCCTTTATGCGTTAATGCAGTCAAGGGTTTTGCTATTCTGGAAAAGTCTTGGATGAACCTTCTGTAGTTACCAGCTAGTCCTAAAAACTGGCGTATGTGTTTCGGAGTTTTCGGGGTTTCCCACTTTTCAACAGTTTCTATCTTTGCCGGATCCACCTTAATACCTTCTTTGTTCACTATGTGACCGAGGAATTGAACTTCTTCCAACCAAAATGCACACTTTGAAAACTTAGCGTACAATTCTTCCTTCCTCAATACTTCTAACACCTTTCTCAAATGTTCACCGTGTTCTTGGTCATTCTTTGAGTAAATAAGTATGTCATCAATGAAAACAATGACAAACTTGTCAAGGTATGGTCCACACACTCGGTTCATAAGGTCCATGAACACAGCTGTTGCATTAGTTAAACTAAACGGCATGACCATAAACTCGTAATGACCGTAACGTGTTCTGAAAGCAGTCTTTGGAATATCATCTTCTTTCACCCGCATTTGATGATACCCGGAACGTAAGTCAATCTTTGAATAAACAGACGAGCCTTGTAGTTGATCAAATAAGTCATCGATTCTCGGTAGTGGGTAGCGGTTCTTGATGGTAAGTTTGTTCAACTCTCGGTAGTCGATACACAACCTGAATGTACCATCTTTCTTCTTGACAAACAAAATAGGAGCTCCCCACGGTGATGTGCTTGGTCGAATGAAACCACGCTCTAAAAGTTCTTGTAATTGGCTTTGTAGTTCTTTCATCTCGCTGGGTGCGAGTCTGTAAGGAGCACGAGCTATTGGTGCAGCTCCTGGTACAAGATCTATTTGAAATTCAACGGATCGATGTGGGGGTAATCCCGGTAATTCTTTCGAAAATACATCGGGAAATTCTTTTGCAATGGGAACATCATTGATGCTCTTTTCTTCAGTTTGTACTTTCTCAACGTGTGCTAGAACATCATAGCAACCTTTTCTTATTAGTTTTTGTGCCTTCAAATTACTAATAAGATGTAGCTTCGTGTTGCCCTTTTCTCCGTACACCATTAAGGGTTTTCCTTTTTCTCGTATAATGCGAATTTCATTTTTGTAACAAACGATCTCTGCTTTCACTTCTTTCAACCAGTCCATACCGATTATCACATCAAAACTCCCTAACTCTACTGGTATCAAATCAATCTTAAATGTTTCGCTAACCAGTTTAATTTCTCGATTCCGACATATATTATCTGCTGAAATTAATTTACCATTTGCTAATTCGAGTAAAAATTTACTATCCAAAGGCGTCAATGGACAACTTAATTTAGCACAAAAATCTCTACTCATATAGCTTCTATCCGCACCCGAATCAAATAAAACGTAAGCAGATTTATTGTCAATAAGAAACGTACCCGTAACAAGCTCCGGGTCTTCCTGTGCCTCTGCCGCATTAATATTGAAAACTCTTCCGCGGCCTTGTCCATTCGTGTTCTCCTGGTTCGGGTAATTTCTAATAATGTGGCCCGGTTTTCCACATTTATAACAAACTACATTGGCATAACTTGCTCCGACACTACTTGCTCCGCCATTACTCGTTCCGACACCATTTGTTCCTTTCGTTCTGTTAACCCCTGGTCCGTAGACATCACACTTCGCCGCACTATGACCATTTCTTTTACACTTGTTGCAAAATTTGGTGCAGAACCCCGAGTGATACTTTTCACACCTTTGGCATAGCTGCTTCTGATTGTTGTTGTTGTTGCGGTTATTGTTGTTGTTGGGATGATTGTTGTAGCTGTTGTTGTTGTTGTTGTTGTTGTTGTTGGGCCGTTTGTTGTAGTTGCGATTGATGTTGCGATTGTTGGAATAATTGTTGCGATTATTGTTGTAATTACTGTTGTTGTTGTATTGGTGATTCTTATCACCATTTTCCTCCCACTTTCTTTTGACTTGCTTCACATTGGCCTCTTCAGCAGTCTGTTCTTTAATTCTTTCTTCAATCTGGTTCACTAGTTTGTGAGCCATTCTACATGCCTGTTGTATGGAGGCGGGCTCGTGTGAACTTATATCTTCTTGGATTCTTTCCGGTAATCCTTTCACAAACGCATCGATCTTCTCTTCCTCATCTTCGAATGCTCCCGGACACAATAGGCACAATTCTGTGAATCGTCTTTCGTACGTGGTAATATCAAATCCTTGGGTTCGTAACCCTCTAAGTTCTGTCTTGAGCTTATTGACCTCGGTTCTGGGACGGTACTTCTCGTTCATCAAGTGCTTGAATGCTGACCACGGTAGTGCGTACGCATCGTCTTGTCCCACTTGCTCTAGATAGGTATTCCACCATGTTAACGCAGAACCTGTGAAGGTTTGCGTAGCGTACTTCACTTTGTCCTCTTCAGTACACTTACTTATGGCAAACACCGATTCAACCTTCTCGGTCCACCGTTTCAATCCGATCGGTCCTTCGGTTCCATCAAATTCCAAAGGTTTGCAGGCAGTGAATTCTTTGTAGGTGCATCCTACACGATTTCCTGTACTGCTAGATCCAAGGTTATTGTTGGTATGTAGCGCAGCCTGTACTGCGGCTATGTTTGAAGCTAGAAAAGTACGGAATTCCTCTTCATTCATATTCACGGTGTGTCGAGTAGTCGGTGCCATTTCCTTCAAAATAGTTAAATGGAACAAGTTAATCATACAGAATATTAAGAGTAGTTAATAGTATTTCGTAGCATAATATGAACTCATTTATAAAAGCTTTTTCTTCATATTAGCGTTTTATAAGTTTAAATTCGGGTAGTACCTACCCGTTGAGTTCATACTTAGTAGCTAATATACAATTCAACTACTACAATTCTATATGAAAAACTGATTATAATAATATTTCGCGTTCAAACTTTTATACAATATTTTACAAACTTACAATACCGCTTATTTTACATAAAGCATGAAATATAGCACACAATAACTTTGATACAAGATAGTTGTGAAGATAACTCTAGCTAGTACACAAGTCGTTCAGCAAAGGCAATAAAGACACGTAATTCATACGTCCAGAAACAAGTCATGCATTCTGGTTTTACTAGGACTACTTCCCATCCTTGGTCTTGTGGAACATAACCGTTATGGCTGTTGATAAGACAGCGTGTTGTAACGTCGTCAAAGGGATGAGGGTTACGTAATGTCCAACAGTCCCGTAACAATCTAAAAACCTCATTTCTTACCCCAATTACCGACTCCGTCACTTGTGGAAACGTTTTGTTTAATAGTTGTAGCCCGATGTTCTTGTTCTCACTTTGGTGAGAAGCGAACATTACTAATCCGTAAGCATAACATGCTTCTTTATGTTGCATGTTAGCTGCTTTTTCTAAATCACGAAGTCCAATATTCGGATATATTGAGTCAAAATAATTTCTTAACCCGTTGCATAAAATAGCATTTGGGTTCCCCGCAATATATGCGTCAAAGTAAACACATCGTAACTTATGGGTTTCCCAATGTGATATCCCCCATCTTTCAAATGAAAGTCTCTTATAAACCAAGACATTCTTGGAACGTTCTTCGAATGTCTTACAAACTGATCTCGCCTTAAATAGTTGTGCCGAAGAATTCTGACCGACTTTAGACAAGATTTCATCAATCATGTCTCCGGGTAGGTCTCTTAAAATATTGGGTTGTCTATCCATTTTGTGTTTTTATACTGTAAAATAGACAAGAGTTAGATTCATAAAAAAAAATACTTATTAATACAAGCAATTGTTACATATATCATAAAGCATAAGCACACTATATTACATATATTACACCACACGAATACAACTATCTTATTCCGACTCGCTTGTTTCTTCTTCTTCGGTTTTGGTTCGTTTTGCCAAGTTTCTAGGGATATATGATGTTCCCCTAATACGAGCCGTCATTATCCACATTGGTTTAGAAAAACCTGGTGGTTTAGAGGTTCCCGGGTCATTGTTACAACTTAAGGACTTCGGGGGTTGACGATACATATAAAGTTCATCGGGGTTGGAATTAGATTTCTCTATTTTTATGCCCTTTCCCTTATTATTTTCTTTTGCCTTTTTACATTCAGTTGGGGTAATTTCTATAACATCATCGGAATTCTCGTCAGAATCCGATTCATCGGAGAATTGGTAATCCTCCCAATATTTTGCTTCCTTGGCGGAAACACCATTGACCATAATTAACCTTGGTCGGTTGGTTGAGGATTTTCTTTTACTTAACTGTTTTATTATTTCCCCCACCGGTTCTACTTCTTCATCCGGTTCCGATTCTTCTTCCGGTTCCGATTCTTCTTCCGGTTCCGACTCTTCTTCCGGTTCCTCTTCGGGAACTTGTGAATCAGTCCACGAATCATTCCAATTTACATTTGACTCTTCATTATTATTAGATGAGTCAATGGGACTTGTTCTAGAGGTAGACATCTATCACATAATATCAAACGCGTTAAGAGATTAATATATCACATAATATTCACATGTTAAAAATATATAGTTTCCAACAAAATTTGTTAAGCAATCATTTTTCAAGTAAACACGGTCGAAGTCCAGACTTACTAATGCATCCTAACAAACTCGATAAGACACACTAATGCAAAATTCTGGTTCTCTAAGACCAACGCTCGGATACCAACTGAAATGTCCCGTTCTTATTGATTAAAAACGTTCCATATTAATTGATTTCGTTGCGAGGTTTTGACCTCTATATGAGACATTTTTCAAAGACTGCATTCATTTTTAAAACAAACCATAACCTTTATTTCATAAATAAAGGTTTAAAAAGCTTTACGTAGATTATCAAATAATGATAATCTAAAATATCCTGTTTACACACGACCATTACATAATGGTTTACAATACAAATATGTTACATCGAAATCAGTTTCTTGAATGCAGTTTTTACACAATATCATACAAACATGGACTCCAAATCTTGTCCTTATTTTAGTATGCAACAGCGGAAGCTCTTAGTATTTACCTGAGAATAAACATGCTTTAAACGTCAACAAAAATGTTGGTGAGTTATAGGTTTAACCTATATATATCAAATCGTAACAATAGATCACAAGATTTCATATTTCAATACACATCCCATACATAGAGATAAAAATCATTCATATGGTGAACACCTGGTAACCGACATTAACAAGATGCATATATATAAGAATATCCCCATCATTCCGGGACACCCTTCGGATATGATATAAATTTCGAAGTATTAAAGCATCCGGTACTTTGGATGGGGTTTGTTAGGCCCAATAGATCTATCTTTAGGATTCGCGTCAATTAGGGTGTCTGTTCCCTAATTCTTAGATTACCAGACTTAATAAAAAGGGGCATATTCGATTTCGATAATTCAACAATTTAATGTAGTTTCACGTACTTGTGTCTATTTTGTAAATCATTTATAAAACCTGCATGTATTCTCATCCCAAAAATATTAGATTTTAAAAGTGGGACTATAACTCACTTTCACAGATTTTTACTTCGTCGGGAAGTAAGACTTGGCCACTGGTTGATTCACGAACCTATAACAATATATACATATATATCAAAGTATGTTCAAAATATATTTACAACACTTTTAATATATTTTGATGTTTTAAGTTTATTAAGTCAGCTGTCCTCGTTAGTAACCTTCAACTAGTTGTCCACAGTTAGATGTACAGAAATAAATCGATAAATATTATCTTGAATCAATCCACGACCCAGTGTATACGTATCTCAGTATTGATCACAACTCAAACTATATATATTTTGGAATCAACCTCAACCCTGTAGAGCTAACTCCAACATTCACATATAGAGTGTCTATGGTTGTTCCGAAATATATATAGATGTGTCGACATGATAGGTCGAAACATTGTATACGTGTCTATGGTATCTCAAGATTACATAATATACAATACAAGTTGATTAAGTTTTGGTTGGAATAGATTTGTTACCAATTTTCACGTAGCTAAAATGAGAAAAATTATCCAATCTTGTTTTACCCATAACTTCTTCATTTTAAATCCGTTTTGAGTGAATCAAATTGCTATGGTTTCATATTGAACTCTATTTTATGAATCTAAACATAAAAAGTATAGGTTTATAGTCGGAAAAATAAGTTACAAGTCGTTTTTGTAAAGGTAGTCATTTCAGTCGAAAGAACGACGTCTAGATGACCATTTTAGAAAACATACTTCCACTTTGAGTTTAACCATAATTTTTGGATATAGTTTCATGTTCATAATAAAAATCATTTTCTCAGAATAACAACTTTTAAATCAAAGTTTATCATAGTGTTTAATTAACTAACCCAAAAGAGCCCGCGGTGTTACTACGACGGCGTAAATCCGGTTTTACGGTGTTTTTCTTGTTTTCAGGTTTTAAATCATTAAGTTAGCATATCATATAGATATAGAACATGTGTTTAGTTGATTTTAAAAGTCAAGTTAGAAGGATTAACTTTTGTTTGCGAACAAGTTTAGAATTAACTAAACTATGTTCTAGTGATTACAAGTTTAAACCTTCGAATAAGATAGCTTTATATGTATGAATCGAATGATGTTATGAACATCATTACTACCTTAAGTTCCTTGGATAAACCTACTGGAAAAGAGAAAAATGGATCTAGCTTCAACGGATCCTTGGATGGCTCGAAGTTCTTGAAGCAGAATCATTACACGAAAACAAGTTCAAGTAAGATCATCACTTGAAATAAGATTGTTATAGTTATAGAAATTGAACCAAAGTTTGAATATAATTATTACCTTGTATTAGAATGATAACCTACTGTAAGAAACAAAGATTTCTTGAGGTTGGATGATCACCTTACAAGATTGGAAGTGAGCTAGCAAACTTGAAAGTATTCTTGATTTTATGAAACTAGAACTTTTGAAATTTATGAAGAACACTTAGAACTTGAAGATAGAACTTGAGAGAGATCAATTAGATGAAGAAAATTGAAGAATGAAAGTGTTTGTAGGTGTTTTTGGTCGTTGGTGTATGGATTAGATATAAAGGATATGTAATTTTGTTTTCATGTAAATAAGTCATGAATGATTACTCATATTTTTGTAATTTTATGAGATATTTCATGCTAGTTGCCAAATGATGGTTCCCACATGTGTTAGGTGACTCACATGGGCTGCTAAGAGCTGATCATTGGAGTGTATATACCAATAGTACATACATCTAAAAGCTGTGTATTGTACGAGTACGAATACGGGTGCATACGAGTAGAATTATTGATGAAACTGAACGAGGATGTAATTGTAAGCATTTTTGTTAAGTAGAAGTATTTTGATAAGTGTCTTGAAGTCTTTCAAAAGTGTATGAATACATATTAAAACACTACATGTATATACATTTTAACTGAGTCGTTAAGTCATCGTTAGTCATTACATGTAAATGTTGTTTTGAAACCTTTAGGTTAACGATCTTGTTGAATGTTGTTAACCTATTGTTTATTATAACAAATGAGATGTTAAATTATTATATTATCATGATATTATGATATATAATATATCTTAGTATGATGTATATACAGTTAAATGTCGTTACAACGATAATCGTTACATATATGTCTCGTTTCGAAATCATTAAGTTAGTAGCCTTATTTTTACATATGTATTTCATTGTTAATACACTTAATAATATATTTACTTATCATTTAACATAATTAACCTAGTGTATCAATATCTTAATATGATTCATATGTACCTAGTAAGACGTTGTTATAACGATAATCGTTATATATATCGTTTTCGAGTTTCTTAAATTAATAGTCTCATTTTTATGTATATAACTCATTGTTAAAATACCTAATGAGATACATACTTATAATAAAAACATGTTAACTATATATATAACCATATATATGTCATCGTATAGTTTTTATAAGTTTTAACGTTCGTGAATCACCGGTCAACTTGGGTGGTCAATTGTCTATATGAAACATATTTCAATTAATCAAGTCTTAACAAGTTTGATTGCTTAACATGTTGGAAACATTTAATCATGTAAATACCAATCTCAATTAATATATATAAACATGGAAAAGTTCGGGTCACTACAACTTCAAATCATTCAAAATTTAAACTTGTATGTTACAGAAATATAGGAACTAAAGCAGTTTCCTTTATGATGTAATAAAGATATTGCAAAGAGATAATTAATTGCGTACAAGAATCGTTATGAAGATATCTTCAGAAATATAGAGGATATTTATAACGAAAGATACGATGATATCTTAGAATTTCTAAGATCGAATGATAATGAGGGAAATTCTTCTGTAAGGATTTAGAATGTTTAAAAAGATCTTCTGTGATTTCTATCAGAAATCGAATCATCTAGATTATTTGGGTATAGGTTTAATCTTTGTGATTTATCCACAGCTTCCTTCATGTTTTGCTCAATCCGTTTCTCAATACTAGATTTTCTTTTGAACTTTTCCAACACACAATTTCTTTATTATCAAGCTTTTGGCCATTAAGACCATCTATAGCTTTTGCTGCATCGTCAGCATTCTCAAAGTTAACGAATCTGAATCATTGATTATCAATCCGAGGTGTTTCAAGAAATTTTATTTTTAGATAATTAAACGCTGATTGTAGTCGTCAACGGATCTAATGGTTGACGAATAGGCGTTGTTGATTTCAAAAGTAATGAATGATAAGTTCGGTGGTTTGATGTGATAATTCATCATAGAATACGAATGAATATAATTCATGAATGTAGTGATCTTTAGGAAGATAACATCTGCTAAAGCTTTACTTGAATTCTGATATGTCAAAATCAGAATATGTAATTGAATTTGTATGAAAATGATTGTGTATCGCTGTGAGTATAGTTAATGATTTATGAATCGAAATTGAAGAATGTACAGTGTATTAATGTGAGATATAAATATTTCTCGGGTATTAACTACCCGTTAAAATATTTTCACAATTAACAGTTTGTACAAAAGAATATTTAATTACAATCCTTATGAAAATATACGTACATATATTTTCCTTCAGATGTAATCATGGATTTAATGAGTTAGTATAATATTAAACTCATTTGATTTACGGTTGAAACGAAAATAAATAATCTTTAAAACTTTAGAGATTACATAATCTTCGTAGAATATTTCGAAGTTATGAATCAATACTTCATCGTTCATTGTTATTGATATACCTCGGTATATGATGTTGGCGCTCATGGAATTCTTGTGAAATTCCCAAGACACGAATGATATTTTCTAAAAAATTTCGAGTACATCGAAAAATGAAAGTATACAATCAAACACGTATTTAAATAATATAGTTGGTTTATTATGAAATGGAGTTTATTGTGCTGAAGCAGTGATTAATGATTGTTAAGTCATTAACAAAGAATGTACATTATAGCATATTAGTGATATGAATTTACCAAGTAGTTACATACTAGTTAAGATTCACACGTAATTGCTTAGTACGAAAAGATTTATTAATGTTCCAAATCATATATATATATATATATATATATATATATATATATATATATATATATATATATATATATATATATATATATATATATATATATATATATATAAAGTATACATATAAAATTCTTTAGGAAGAATGAGTCAATACATGGGGCGTATGATGTTGATGTTTGAGGTACCGAGTGTGATGTTGAGGCGTGGAATGTGGATGTTGTTGTTGGTGAAGCTGATGCTGTTGGTGGTGATGCTGATGGTACCGGTGGTGCTGGTTATGCTGCTGGTGCTCGTAGGTTTTGCACCAAATTTTATAAAGCCACTACTCGAGCACGAAGCTCGTTGACTTTTGCTATTATTCCGGGATGATTGGCGGTTCGGACAAGGGGATGAATAAGATCTAGAATTCTAGATATTATATATTTGTGACGGGATATCCTGGAAATGGGGGTGAAAATGGTGTTCCAAACTGGTTCGCCGGTAAGTGCTTCAGGTTCTTTGCCAAATGGTGAATTCGGTTGGTGGAAGGGATCACCTTATTCTTGCCTCCATTGATTAAGTCGGCTACGAACCCATCCCCAATCCATCCAGAATTAATGATGACTGATTGGTTCGTTCTTTCCGGTTACGCTGCCTGTGGAGCTCGAGGAATCAAGTGAGAAATCCATATTATGTGATCTGAATAAGGGTTTTGATATGAGATGAGTGTTGAATACTGAATGATATATTTGTCTCCTCGAATAAGTATATATAGCAAAAAGATTTCTGTAATTTGCGGAGGAAATTTAGGAAAAGTGTCAGACAAAGTCTACTGGGATAAATATGATAAGATATGATTTGTCTATACTCCATTTATGCAATAATTGCAATATGACGTGTCGAGAAAAAAAAATGATAAGTATGTAATTAGATAATCTTTCGATTAAAGACTTTCAATTCGTAATGGCCTATTTAGGTCTAGGGGTTGAGCTATAGGATCCTTTAAATCGGTAATCCAAAACCTTCCATCCTATAGTTTCGTAGACGCCACCCGTAAAGAAAGTTCAATAATCAAAAATAACGAGAAAACAAAATTTTTAAAAGTAATGAATATGAATAGTGATTACATTATAATGTTTTTGAGATTCTCGATAACTCAATGACATTTTCCGGTCCGTAAACCGATGCATAAAGGCATAAGGCATATAGGTACGTGATATAACAAGGAGGGTATATACGTATGAGTATGAGTAGTAACCAATATAGAAATTTCAAAAATCAGGGATGACATTTCATGTAATACATACGTAATACACAAAACCATGATAGATGACATAGGAATGTCAAGAATTTCAGAAATCATGAGTGACATCCCTCGGTTTCACCAACCGAGGTGATCTTATAAAGATAATGCGAGTGAGTTATAGAATATCGTGAATCACAATGGGAGTTCCTCCCGGAGTGACAGAATAAGAGATATGTATATGTATAATGCAAGTAATAATATTTTAAAGCTATAGGTCAGGCTGTAGACTAGACTTTAATGCACCCTATAAATCTGGGTTATCTATGAGAATTTCAGCCAACATGGCCTAGATGGCCCACTCAACAAAATTTGATTTTATAAATTGGACCGAACAATTAAACGAGCGTGATCCGAGAAAAATACCGCTACGCAAATTAAATACGCTAGAAGAATAATAATTCAAGAAATAAAACATAGGAATATTTTATTAACTCATGCAACATCGGAATATCGTATTAAAATAATTCGGATTTGGAAATCTCGAAAGTCTAATCGTTGGTTTGGAAACCGAGACGATTCATCGAATAAAAACGTTATATGTAGGAACGTACAAACACATAGTCACACCTTTTTATTTAATAAATAATATAGAAATATTAGAATATAATTTAGTCACATAAAATGACTTCATAAAACCTTTCAAAATTTTGAGACTCATAATAACAAGTTTGCTTATCGAGTCGAAAGCATTCAATCATATAGAGAATTGACTTAAAAATAAGTTGAAATTTTCTGGCAAGAAATGATAAGTAAAATTTAAAATAAACACGTACGGTCAAAGTCCAGACTCACTAATGCATCCTAACAACTACCGGTTAGACACACTAATGCAAATTCTAGTTCGCTAAGACCAACGCTCTGATACCAACTGTAACACCCCGTCAAAATCCATTAACGGTGATGTTAACTCTGGTCCCAGTGCTTGGCTTGACTTCTATGTAACAACAAAGTTTTACAGCGGAAGAAAATAGTACCTGAGAATAAACATGCTAAAAGTGTCAACCAAAAGGTTGGTGAGTTCATAGGTTTATCATAACTAATAATTTTGATAATAGTAATAGATCACAAGATTTCAGTTTCCATAAATATCCTTACATCGCAGTGTAATAAAAAGATTCTACAACCATGGGCACCTGGTAACAAGCCTTAACGATAATAATATAATAATGAATACCCCTGATGTCTATAGAGCAACGAATCAAGTGCGATAAATACCCTCGAAGTACTAAACATCCGTTGACTGCTAGCGCGACTAGCCCGGATGGGGTTGTCAAACCCGATAGATCTATCAATAGGATTTGCGCCTACGGTACAGAGACCAATAGATTACGTTACCAAGCTAGGGAAATATTTGTGATTCTAACCCACGTAGAATTAAGTTTAGTACTTGTATCGATTTTGTAAAACAGATATAAAACATTGCATGTATTCTCAGCCCAAAAATATATATAAAAAGGGAACTATGAAAAACTCACGATACGATACGATAGTTTGTAGTAAATATGCATAGGATGGCACTGAACAAGTACAGAGTTGACCTCGGATTCACGAACCTATATCAAGTATATATATTAACACATATACTCGTAATCGAATAAGTTTATATGTATTATTTCAATTGTTATGTATTTCTATATATATATATATATACATACTTTTATATATATTCTATATATAAGTATTTGTTTGATAAAATGATTTTAATAATGATAATGAATAAAGAGTTGTATCATTTTGTAATAACAATAATAATACTAGTAGTAAAAATGATAATAATCATAATAAGGTTTTAAAATAATAATAATAATAATAATAATATAGTTTTAATGATAGCAAAAATAATAATTTTTGTAAAAATGATAATTATGATAATACTTTTTAATAATAATAATACTAATAAAGATAATCATATTAGTAATAATAATAATGATAACATTAATAATAATACTTATAAATATAAACTGATACTTAGTACTAATAACAATGATAATAGTAATAATTTGTATTGTTTTCAAAATAATAATAATAATGATAATTCTAATCATAATAATGATAATAATATTTAAAATGATAATAATGATAGCTTTAATAATAATACTAATAATCTTAATGATACTAATAATAATACTTATAATGATGTTAGTAGTAATAATAATAATTATTATAATAATAATATGAGGACTACCTTATAAAGCTTTTTCCAAAAAGATTGCCCAAGACGGGACTTGAACCCGCGACCTCTCGAATACCCGAAACCCACTCTAACTATTTTACTGTCTTTTCTTTTCTATTTTATAACCCAGAACATATATATATAATCCGTTTTTACTGTGTTCTCTATTCTTCTTCTTCCCCAACTCGATCGAAGACCAAAACTCGAATTAACAACAAACACATTATATATGGGCTTTAATACTTTCATACGAATTGTAATCAATCTATATGGGTCTTTAAATTACTTGAAAACAAAAAAATAAAAATAAAAATAGCTATAGCTGCTGTCGCTTTTTAAACAAAAAAAAAGAAATTGACTTTTCGATTTTTGGAACGTTTTAGTTAATGATATCTACATGAAAAAGTTTCTAAATCATACTTATAAACTTTCTCAATCTTCAATTTAACTGGAAACTTTAAAACGAACTCGCATTTGATGATGAACAAAAAGTTTGACTTTTGAAATATAAAGTTTGACTCCGAAATTAAGATTCGTTATGAGGAATTGGGATATGAAATTTTGCAGAAAGTTTGTTTAGATAATTCCTAACAGGACTGCATTTTTACATTTTGGAAATTGATTCAAAATTAAAGCTTTTGAAAAATGAAAGAATACAGAGGTATCGAGCTATTTTTATGATTTTTTGTTTTTAATTCCTCAATTGCAGCTCAATATATGTATATATAATATGTAATTGAATTATTAAAGCAGTATCCAAACAAAATCAAAACCAGTAGCTGAATAAAAATATATATCACGATTATTAAAAATTTAAAAGCAGTCGTGATTAAATAAAAAAATCCACGATTATGATCAGCTAAATAAAAAAATAAAAGTTGATTACCTAATATATATATTTTTATATAAATAAGGAAAAGCAGATCATGATTTAAATAAAAAAATAAAAGAAAAACAGATAGTGTTATAATACAGATCAAAAGCAGATTTCATATATCACGATTTCATAAAAATTAAAAAGCGGATAATACCTAATTGCTTTTTGTAAAAAAAATAAGAAAAGGCAGATACAGATCAACAATTTGATGTATTTTTTATATTTAAATAATATTAATAATTAATAAATATATCAATAATAATAATAATACTATTAATAATAAAAATACTTATAATAATAATAATAATAATAATAATAATAATAATAATAATAATAATATTGATAATAATAATATCAAAATAATTCTTAATATTATTAAGTATAATGATAAGAGTAAAAAAAAAATTGATAATATTAGTAATACTTTTAATATCATTAATAATAATAATGATAATTATCAATAATAATAATAATAATAATAATAATAATAATAATATTATTATTATTATTATATATAAGTTGTATTAATGTAATCAACAATAATAATACTAATAATAATAATATTAGTACTGATAATACTCTGAATAATAATAATGATGTTAATTATTGATATATTGTTTTAAAAAAAGGATATTAATAATAATAATAATAATAATAATAATATTAATATAACAAATTAATGCGTAATTATTTAGAAATAGTTGTTCGTGAGTCGTCGGAACTAGTCGAAGGATAATTGAAATCATGTAAAGAATTTTAAATTTTATCGAAAATTTCCGAGTTGTCACACTAGTAGGTCGAGTCGGGACGAGTTGGACGTTGACCAACATTGACTTTTAGTAATAAATAAATTAACCACATATACATTACAGATAAATATATCAAACATAAAACATAAATATTTCAAACATAAATATAGGGCACAAAAACTAATTTTTAAAATTAATAGAATTTTGACCTAATGTTGATTTTGACCGTTTTAGCGTTACTAACTTTTTGGGCGTTTCGGGGCAAAACAGGACGAGCTAGTCCTTAAACCAACGTGTAGGTCAACTCAACTAACTTTTACAACAAAGAACTCTAGACATCGCATCAGATATGTGGCAACTCATCTAACTTTCATCGGGTTGATATGGGGTTTCTCTAAATCAGGTCAATTCGGTAAAATTGGGCCAAATGTGTATTTCTAACTCATATACCACCTGGTAACCCATTCTTTTGAAATGTAGGCTACCATTGGATAATATAGTTACTAAAACCATTTGTACTATAGGCTCAACCCGAGACATTTCAAACATTATCATTTATATACCCATTTTGACAACCAGCTAACCTGCCCAGCTAGCCCCCAAATTTTCCATCTCTAAGCACCACACTAGGTTACGTCTGAAAATGAGACCGAAAAAAAATCACCTTTACAATTTTGTGTATATCAGATCCGCCAGAAGCATTTACACCTTTAGCGATTCTCCCACTCGGCTTATGAATTTCCAATCATAGTTGTGGCTACATTTTGCTTAATGAAAGCGTCTTGCAGCTTCAAGAAATTATTATATCTAAACTGTTCACTCTCGTCCATTACAAGATACATTCCCAATCCACCTATGGGAAATACATAATGCTGCAGAGGTATGGGCCTAAAATCAGTGTTAGACCACATGACAAGGTTGTTTATGTATGTTGCAAATCCATTCGGCAAACTCTATCAGTAGCATTATATTCGACATGGTTGCGGATAGAAAAACCATCTTGATAGCTGGTAACGAACATACTCCGTAAATTAAATTAAGCAGATATTACCTTGGTTATAGAATGACTGTAGAATCCAAATAAGTAACTTGTGGTTGTTTTACCTTAATTATGTCGTAATTTACTCGTACTTTACTTAGTTGATTTTTTTTTTTCATTTTTAAGACTTTTAACTATGTGGTATCTTGAAAAAAATGTAACCGTGTTTGTTTTTATTAATAAAAGTATTGTTTAAAAAAATTATTAATAAAAGTATTGTTTAAAAAAATTATCATATTTTATTAATTAAATAATAATAATAATAATAATAAAAATAATAATAATAATAATAATAATAATAATAATAATAATAATAATAATAATAATAATAAAGAAAATAATAAAATTAAAGAAAATGAAAATGAAAAAAAAATTGTGAGATCTATTTTCTTATCACACAACCATCAGGCCATACTATTACAAAATCTATCACGCTATCATATTGCCAAATCAGCTCTATACCCCACAAAAACACCACATCACACCATCACCACTACAAATGATCTAGATGGTAAAAATAATACAATATTTTTTGTGAGATCTATTTTCTTATCACACAACCATCAGGCCATACTATTACAAAATCTATCACGCTATCATATTGCCAAATCAGCTCTATACCCCACAAAAACACCACATCACACCATCACCACTACAAATGATCTAGATGGTAAAAATAATACAATATTTTTTGACCTTATTTTAATATTAACAGATACTCCGTAACAATTAGTAGTAAAAAAAACTAGATAAGCAAAGTCAGCGTGTTGCTGTAACGCGTGGGAAATAATATGTGCGGTTTCACATATCCCATAACTAATAAGGGCCCATTGCACAAGGCCCATAACTCCATAATTTATTACTCCCTTTAATACTGTGGCTTATGAACCCAATAACCGCTTGAAGTCCACAACCAATTCAATATTTAAATTCTAAATAAGTTATACTAAAAGTGTTTTATACTAAAACTTTATTTATGTGCACAACGATGTGGTTTTTTTTTTTATTAGCGATGAAACCCCCTATAAACGAGTAATTGACTTCCCCTATGAATGCGTACATCATCATCATCATCATCATCATCATCATCATCATCATCATAGTTAATAGTAGTTTTCTTACAAAAGATATAATTAATGTGTTCGACAGTTAATAATCGCAATACGAAGAACATTAGCTTAAGAATTTTTATCTTAGAGTTTTTGTCTTCCATGGCTCCCCTGAAAAAGCAAGTAAAGCTAAGGCAAAGAACTAACATTATCATCACACATCATAGCTGTTTTGAGAGAGCACATAGCATGTTCAGTTTTTGAGAAATCTCCTGCAGGTCATTAAATATGTTCACACATTATACATCAATATTCTATATAAATATAAATATAATATATAAACAAATACCTGATGTACGTACACAATGCAATCACTACATCGTGGTAAAGATGCAATACACATGCTAAATTATGAACGATTTGTTGGTTTATTTTGGCTAGTAGAAGATATGTTTATCCCACATTGGTGGGAGGAAGATGTGAGGGGTGAGTGAGTTGGTTATATAAGAGGGGCTAAGTCTTCATTCCAAATCGCACCAATCAATACACTTTAAGTATTTGATTATTTCTTTCTTTCTTACCCTTGTTTGAGAGTTGTATTAGTTAAATATTTTGGAGAGTGTAGTTGGCTTAAGAGAGTCGTCTATATCATTGTAACAATTTGTGATATAGTGTATTTCTCTCTTTGGGGGCCGGTGGTTTTTCTCCTGTTTTGGAGTTTCTACGTTAAATCTTGTGTTGTGTATTGTTCTTATTTCTTTACTATTATTGTTGGGCTGGGTGGTGGGAATTAGTGAGACCGTAATTTCCCAACAACTGGTATCAGAGCGTCAGGTTTGACTGGGGTCTCGGTTATAGGAGTCGGAGTATGCTCTGTGGTTGCCACGGGAGTGGATCGTCCACATCAGAAACGAGTTCTATTGATCGTATAGGGTATCTGGTTAGACAATATTTTTTCTGATTCGTAGTAATAGTTGGATTTGTTAGTGGCGAGTTGTGGATTTCCGATTTAAAGGTCCTGGCTACCTGCTACATCTTTTGGCTATTCGAAACGTGAGCAAAATTAGAGAAAGTTGTTGTCTATAGGATACGGATACGATGTCGAAGTTCAGTCCAATGAGGTTTGATGTAGAGAAATTTGATGGGATGATCAATTTTGGCTTATGGCAGGTTCAAGTCAAGGATGTGTTGATTCAGTCCGGTTTACACAAGGCTTTGAAGGGTAAACCCACCCTTGTTCCTGGAAGTGATTCTAGTAGTAAGTTCGATGAAGAAGAATGGGATGATATGGATTTGAGGGCAGCAAGTGCGATTCGTTTGTGTCTTGCAAAGAACGTGCTTGCAAATGTGCACGGGTTATCAACGGCAAAGGAGCTTTGGGTTAAACTAGAGCAGTTGTACCAGGGCAAGGGCATCTCAAATCGGTTGTGTCTTAAAGAACAATTTCATACTCTGCGTATGGATGGGGGTTCAAAGATTTCAGATCATCTAAGTATTCTTAACGGTATTGTTTCAGAACTGGAGGCTATTGGAGTTAAAACGGATGATGAAGATAAAGCTTTGAGGTTGATATTATCTTTATCATCGTCTTATGAACACATGAAACCTATTTTGATGTATGGGAAGAAAACTCTGAAGTTTGAAGACGTTACTAGCAAGCTCCTATCCGAGGAGAAAAGACTGGAAGGTAACGGGGTCTCGTCATCAGGAGATACGATAGTGTTGTGTTCGGATAGGCAGAAGAGAAACTCTAGAAAGAATCTGACATGCTGGAAGTGCGGGAAGACTGGACATGTAAGGGTTAATTGTCCCGATGGAGCTAATCCGGCAAATGGCTCCAAAGACGCTAACATTGTCTCCGTTGTTACGGAGAGTGACGAATTCCTCTGAAGTCACGTCATCCTCATGGTGTGTCCGCGCCACCGTGGAAAGGGATGTTCGTTAGCGGTTCCACAATTACACATGGGCATTGGTTTGGCGTTGATGCAGGCTGTGTGGTGGAAACTGATGTTGTAGCTGATGGGACTTTCGGGAAAGCCAAACAAGGAAGTTGCACCATAAAGTTTCAGCTGGTTGTTCAACAACATGTGCCGAGGTGAAATGCTTGGAATGTGATATTCTAAGTGCTATACTCTTAATGGTGGAGTATGATAATTCTTGTTAAGAGTTATGATTGTCTGTGATGACAATGATTGTCGGTTTAGACAATGTTCGATGAAGATGCAAGTTTTTTCTCTTGGGAGATAATGTCAACGGCATGAAGATGAGGATCTTGAAGTTGTCGTCGAGGAAGCGTCTACATCGGTTATCCTTGCAATGTGGAAGCATGGTTATCTTCTTCTATCCAAAAGGTGGAGATTTGTTGGTTTATTTTGGCTAGTAGAAGATATGTTTATCCCACATTGGTGGGAGGAAGATGTGAGGGGTGAGTGAGTTGGTTATATAAGAGGGGCTAAGTCTTCATTCCAAATCGCACCAATCAATACACTTTAAGTATTTGATTATTTCTTTCTTTCTTACCCTTGTTTGAGAGTTGTATTAGTTAAATATTTTGGAGAGTGTAGTTGGCTTAAGAGAGTCGTCTATATCATTGTAACAATTTGTGATATAGTGTATTTCTCTCTTTGGGGGGCCGGTGGTTTTTCTCCTGTTTTGGAGTTTCCACGTTAAATCTTGTGTTGTGTATTGTTCTTATTTCTTTACTATTATTGTTGAGCTGGGTGGTGGGAATTAGTGAGACCGTAATTTCCCAACACGTATATGAGAGAGTATATACAGATAATTGAATTTGTAATTTTTCCCATACCAAAAATAATTTTGTCTACTGATATGTGCCAAATATTAAGAGAAAGCATAAGTCTTGTTGCCAGCATTTATCAGCAAAACAACTCTAACCTCTAAATGTTAGCAGACTTTTGGATTGTCCTCATTAAATAGTAGTCCTTTGGCATAACCATTTTACAAGTAGATATGTCTATGTTTTTGATGTTATTGATCAAGCAAAATACACTGACTTTCATGGTATCAGATGTCGTAAATAAATTTCTCACCATTTCCACCATCCCTCTGTTATAACATTTCTCTCACAACCGATCACCTCCATATTTGCTCTTCAATTTCTAATTTATTTCTTTAAACACGAAAAACTGACAAGCATCACAGCCAATACCGTGAAGCCGCCATCATATTATTTTTTTTGTCTAAATTCTTCTTATTGTTGAAGACACCTAAGCTGTTACCAACCGACACATATGTATTACACGTCAATTATTTAATTTACAACACAGCTCATGGTGTGTCAACTAATTAATTGATTAAATATTTACATTTGCTTATCTTGATTCAATTTAATGCACGTGGATACTCCCTGTTTTTACCACTCGCACGCAAATTTCGTATCCTTCAACTCTTTTTTTGGACATATTTGATTTACATTGAATTATTTAGTCTATTTGTTAATCACCGCAAAAGAACTCTACTACAATCTCAATCAGTTGTGCCACTGTAAATCGCAAAATTTAGTCATCCATGGGATACACCTACAATCCACAGGGCAACCCTACGGAAATCTCTACAAAGATGCTATCTCAAAATAGGCCCATTGGACAGTCTCAAGCCCATCTGTTAAAAATCATACAAGCTCAACAAAAATACATGGCCCAACTAGGTTTATCTCTTCCTTTTTGAGCCATAAAAAAAACATACTGGCCAAACACGACCAAACATGTCCTACTACTCAAAGACCAAATACTACACGTGCTTTTGTTATTAGACCGCACATACTGCTTGAAGATGCCTCTTTTTCACAAGACACAAGACAACATCAACCTTTCATTTATGGATGTGGAACTCATCAAACTTACATGAATTCTCATCCCACTCAACTCGGGCCTCATATACACGAGCTTATTCAAAGAAATGTTTTGCCTCATGTCTTTCATACCCTACCTCTACAAGACTTTCGTGATGCCGGTTGGAATATGGATACATGTGCTTCTACGCAATTAACTTCATCTGCAAATAACCTAAATAGTATTTATAATCATTGTGTTTATCTGTCTGTCACTGTTGGTGACGAGACACCTATTCCCGTAACCAACACCGATCATAGTACTTTGCCGACTCTACACCGACCTCTTCAATTAAGTAATGTCCTTGTAACCCCCATAACAAAAATCTTATTTGTGTTTGTCAATTTAACCGTGAAAACAAAGTTTCTATTGACTTTGATGAATTTGTCTTTCTTTAAGGGATTACCTGACTTGTCGGCTCCTTCTCCGTTGTGATAGCTCAGTGATTTGTATCTGGTTACACAATCTCTCCCTCAAGGTCTTCTCACCTCGCATACAACTTGGCATCATTCTATTTCCTGTAATAAAACGAAGTCTCACACGCTTTGCCATGCTTGTCAGCTCGGTAAGCATGTTCTACTTCCATTTTATCATGTGGTTTCTATAGTTACCTCTTGCTTTGACACTGTTCACTCCGATTTGTGGACTTCTCCCCTTCCGAGTCTAAGTAGTATTAAATATTATGTCATATTCTTGGACAGTTTTTCTCAATATCTTTGGGTATTTTCTCTACAATAAAGACTCTGACGCTAAATTTGTTCTTTTTCACTCATTTGTTAAGACCTAGAAATAAAAACATTTCAATGTGACCTTGGTGGTGAATTTGACAATCACTCTATCCACTGACTTTTTCAATCTAAAGGCATTCACATTCTCTTCTCTTATCCTCAAAAATCCCAACAAAATGGGAGATTCGAGCGCATGATTCGATCTATTAACAACTTCATTAATACTCTTCCTTTCCAGGCACACTTACCCCCTTCTTTTTGGCCGAGGTACTTCACATGGCTGCTCACCTCCCCAATATTCTTCCCTCGTCTGCCATTAACGAACGTAATTGTGGGCAACACACCAAACAAACTGTTATACAAAATAACATGCGTAGAAGCAAAATGACTGGTAAAAGAAAATACGCCAGCCAGTACAAGGGCAACGAAAATGAATAATACAAATGCCCTTATGAATGAGACAGTGTTGACGGTTACTATCTGACATCGGCAACCGAACATGACTAAGTCCACACATATAAATTAGCCCTACCATGCCCACATCAGTCAGACATGCAAAACATCTAAATATAATAAACTACCTTTGCTACCCAAATTGATCAACCCGTCCATTTTGCCACCCATATATTAGGATGTACAATTAAACTACACTCATAACAACTTAAAACACAATATTTTGAGTGTTTTTGTAAACCAATTATTATTATGATTCTTATGATCGAATCTTCTGATTTTAGGAGTCTAACACAATTCAATTTGGATATAAGGTAATGAGTAAGGATGACAATGTCCAACAGATATTCATCTGATCCGATCCATTTACATGGATACGGATATGAATGATGTGAAAAATTAGTGGATCTGATATGGATGACAATTTATTATTCATGGATATATTCATTTATCACCCGAAATACGTATATACATATAAATATATACATATACATGTACATATATATTACTAAAATGCTATCGAAAATACATATTGTGAAGATATAACCATTATTATATTCAAGTATCTTACATATATTACATATCATAGTTAAAAATACTTTAATGATTTCATTTCATAATATGAATATCTTTAGAAAAACTTAACATCCTACGGATATCTAATAATCCGCTAAATTTAATGGATATGGATATAAATGGATGAAATATATTTAAATTGATATGGTTATGGATATGAATTTAAAAAAACTAAGATTTAGATATGGATATAGGATCACCCGATTCATATTTGATCCATTGCCATCCGTAAGCAGTTGCCTGGTAGGTAACATGATTATCTAAAATTTTTTTGGCCAGTTGATTATGTAAAATATCCTTAACTAATTGCATGGTATCTCGTTTTTGGATCTTAACTTTCAAAGAATATAAGGTGCATTTAAAGTCTTTGTTTTTGTCTAGTACCTTGAATTCGGGGAAAAGCTGTGCTATCTCATACCTCAAGTTTTCTAGCATTTTAGTAATTGGAACAAAATGGAACGTACGTTGTACGTTCTGCATTTGGTGGCTTAACAAAACAATCTCCTCGGTTCACCTTTAAACACTACTACTTGATCTCTCTCTTCTCACACTTTATACTAAAATAAAGTTTTAAACGAATTATCAAGTAACCTTAAGAAAAAGGTTTTTAACATAAATTTACCAGTTTCGGGATAAGTACGCGGGCAACATATTCTTCGGCTGGCAACTTCTAGAAGCCATTTCGCATGAAACTTGGAAAGGTGCAAAAATGGTTAGAAGATAGTCGGTTAGACCGAGTGCATCTAACTAAAAATAAAATCTTCAACAGTTAACGTTTAATCTATCAGCATAAACTAAATTACCTTCTGAATTATAAACGTGGATTGTGATGTTGCCGTAATGCGTTCCAATTATGTTTAAAACTTAATCACTTTTCCAACCAATAGAGTGAACAATATAGAGCGAAAATGATGAAAAACAAGTTACGACCCCGGAAGCCAAGTTACGATCCAGAGAACAAGCCAAATCAGAACCTAAACATACCAAACGGCCACTAAAAACAGCCAACAACAAACTAAACGGACACTAAAAAAGACCAACAACAAACCAAACGGGCACAATAATATGTTTGCCCTACCTGGGTGATTAAAATTAAATGAGTGCTTCACAAACGCGTGTTAATTATTTTAGGTATATTAAACTAAAATAATGATGAGAAAATTATTATATTGTTAAATCTCGACTAAATGTATTGTGTTCAGTATTCATTTTTGAGATTGACACAAATTAATTATTATATTGAAATAAATAGTATTTCGATTATAGACAAAAATAATCTAATAAAAGGAAGGAAGAAAGAAAGAAAGAAAGACCTCTTAAAAAATCTAAACGACAACGCAATTAGAAAAACGACACCAACACCAAAGGGCCTTTGGTCTGGCGGTATGAGAGGAACCTTTCAACTAAGAAGTTGTGGGTTCAAGCCTCACTTGAGGTAGTGAGATGTAAATATTCGTGGTTTCGTGTGTAGATTGTAGGTTTGCCTTTCAAAAAAAAAAACGACACCAACACTTTTACCATTATATATAATGTATATATGTAATATGATATAATGTAAATATGTAATATAAGTTGGTAAATATTTGTTGGTGAGTAATATTAAAATTTAAAATTAATATATGCAATATTTTCTTCTTTTTATCAGAGTTGTCCACTATAACTTTTGAACGTTATTTTCTTTTCAACTTCAACTTTACAATTTTTTATGCATACTATATAATTTTTGATGAAAATTATACGAATTGATTCAGTATTAAATGTGTTTTAATTAGTATAACTTCATCAAATATTATATAACACAAACAAAAATATGTAAAGTCAAAGTTGAAAAAAGACCTTAAACATTAATAGTTGACACTTCTGATGAGATGGACGGAGTAAGTTAGTAAATCTTCGTTCTTGTTCTAATGCCCGAGGACAGCAATCGTAGCATCATTGTCTTTACCCGCCCTCATTTTTTAGTTCTCACTTTCGTGCTGGAATAACATATTTAAGAACGAAGGAAAAGAATAAATGTTTTGTAACGCTAACTTTAATACTTGGGTTTAAATATTTAATATATCGAGTTTCATTTTTTTAGGAAGTATTGTTGATTTTTGGCTAGCTAAAAAATATATGGTTGTTTGTCCGAGTATAGAAAAAAGGAGGGGTGAACTTCTTGACTATAATTTAATATTGTCTTGTAAAGGTAGATGGAAAAAAGTGCGGATGGTCTCCTTGATTACAAAAGAATGTCATGAATTTACTTTCAATTTGCACAAAATCAATACATTTTGTGTATTTAATTATTTTGTTTTTCTCTTGTCTAAAAGTTATATGAGTAATAGTCAAATTTTATTGAGTGTAGTTGATTTAATGATGGGTGGTGGGTTTTTTCTTGGGAAGAGAGAGAAGGTAGGGGTTTTTAAAGTGGCGGGGAGATGTCGTTTTGGTGTATTTGGTGAATAAAACGGCAAAAATTCGGATGACAATTAGTATATAAGGGTAATAAATAAGAGGGGTTCAATTCTCATTTAATTTTGAGAGAGTTTGAGCTACAAGACGTGCTGGATGAGAAAGTCTTCAAAGAGTATAAAATAAGCTAAGGTGTCTTGGAGTGCAATGTTCAACGCCAATTGTTACTGTATCATTTAATACATCCACTCTTCTACAAGTCCGTATTACAAAATGCCCATTTGCTACTATATTATGCAAATTTGGTCATATGACTTTTTAATTTTCATGCTGATTAATATAGAAAATCTCTGATATCCTAGCAAATATACCATTCAATATAGCAATAACAAAACAATTTTCGTTTATAACAACTTCCTATAATTAAATAGCTCCCTTACTACCAAATGTGAGGCTCTATTAATCGAGTCAACAACAATCGTCGATTTATTGGCGTTTTGACTGCCGCTTAGAGCCTAAATTAAACTTCAGACATGTTTATAACCCATGGAAATATGATTCTACCATTTTCATGACATCTCACACTTTTTGTTTTTTGTTTTTTTAACATACTTATTATCCGGAGGTCCATTCGGAATCAATCTCTCTATCCATTGAACATTGAGAGGGAGGACTTTCTCTACTTTTAAGGTGTTTCACTATGGGTGGAGAAATGACTTGTCTTTATTCTAGAATAGGGGGATGATTGTCTACATCTTACCTCCCTCATACATCACTTTTGTGAGATTAGTTTTGTTGTTATTGTTGTACTTACTACTAAATGAAAAGCATAGTAGACAATTTATAATTTTTTCTTAAATTCAACAAAAAAATCATACTGGACCAATGGGACCACTTCTTCTTCGTGTTTCGGAAAAAAGGTTAGGCAAGCTTTGATATGGATTAGTTTGTATTTGATTTAGAAGAACCGGAACAACATAGTATTCCAAAACAAATGTTGAAATTCACCATTGGGACTAAATGAAATACAACTTAAATCCATGGAAGGGAGAAAGTTCGATTGACTCACATGGTTATCTTAGCCTAGTCTATGTATCTTAACATGTCGTGACTTGTGTATAGGTTCGGCCTGCCAACTTTGCAACCATAATGTTCTCTAATAGTTAGTTTCACGTCTTCACATGGGTGATTCAGTCGTTGTAAGGACCGCCATGTCTTCGTGTAAATTTTTCGTGCTTAATTATGAAATATATCTGTCTTTAAAAAAATCAGTAAATAGAAAACATTATCATATTATATTTTAGTGTACATAACCATAGATATAAATATATGAATTTGTGAATATGAATGTTATAACATGTTAGTGTGACGACCGGGAAATTTTCGACCAAATTTAAACTTGATCTTTATATGATTTCGACACGATAAGCAAAGTCTGTTAAACCGAGTCTCAAAAATTTTGAACTATTCATTTACCGTTCGACTGTTCCCGATGATTCACGAACTATTGCTTGTAAATATGTGGATATATATAAATATGTGTATATATAAATATATGTATAATATATATAATAACATGAACATTAATAAACTATTATATACATTTATTGTTTTAAATTAATATGTAAAATAAAATACATTGTAATAAAAACTATTATTTTATATATAATATATGTATATTACTTGTATATATATATTGTTATATTTATTTAATTATTTAATATATATTTATTTGCATAGTAAATTTTTTTTATTTAAAACTGTTTATATATATACACAGTGTATATTAAATATAATTAATTTTGAGCTTAAATGGTAAATGTCTGTAACTTTCGGTTGACGTTTAATTATTCTTAAAATAGGTCTAATATATATATATATATATATATATATATATATATATATATATATATATATATATATATATATATATATATATATATATATATGAAGTTTTAAAATAAAAGTTGGTCCAAAATTTGATTAAAAAGATAATAGTTCTGATAAATATTTTTTTTACCTTTTCAATCTAAGTTTTTGTACTCCGTACATATAAATTGGAACAGAAAATAAATAATTATCGAATCTTTTTGATCAGGTTTCAAACAGGTAATGACTGAAATAAATAAATGGACTTAATTTTAAAATATGAGATTTTTCTGAATTAAATTTTACGTTAACTGTTTAGCAATGAACTACGATTTAATATCCGGGTGATAGTGTCGGTAGTTAAATGACAAGTAGTAGGCTGCTTTACTGTGGTTTACTATTCTTAAAGTTTCATTCATTCACCTGCACGATAATATCACTATAGATATTATAATTATATTATTATAAATTATTATTAATTATTAAGATATATATATATATATATATATATATATATATATATATATATATATATATATATATATATATGTATATATATATATATGTATATGAACTAGGCATACAGAGTTTGTTTATGATCACAATTTTATATATATATATATATATATATATATATATATATATATATATATATATATATATATATATATATATATATATATATATATATATATGTATATGAACTAGGCATACAGAGTTTGTTTATGATCACAATTATCACCCATCAAACAAACACCTAAACCACCACCAAGATCACTACCATTCGCCATCTTCAACACCCATCACCACCATTATAAACCGCTACCACCTTCATTTAACCACCTCCTATTGCTGTCCATCGAATCATCACTAATCTTATGCTATATGTTTCTGTTCAGTCATCAACGACAAATTGAAACAAAACCCTTTTTGTCATGCTAATATTCGATCCAGGCCAGTTTTTAAATTCCTTGCCAAGTCCCAAAATGAACCTACATGTTTTCTTCACTGCCTTAGTATTCGATCACCATCCTTACCAAGCATCACGAATAGTACTCGAAAAACCTGCACCTGTTTATTTCTGTTTCTACTACAATTACTGTTCGAACCATCTCATGAACATCATCACCATCAATAACCAGTTATAATTATTGGTCCATCATAACCCGGAACATAAAACATTCATGGATTCAGTTGTGATTAACAACAAAACTTTTGATTAACTCTTGCTAATTATTTCCTGTTATATTCCTGTTAACCTCCAACACCATCGATCACTTCTTTTCCCATTATCTATTGCTTGAACTATAGAACCATTCCGTTACATCTACTGCCTAGACCACCTACATACCGTTTCCTGTTTATAAATCGCAACTTCTGTTCTCTGTATTCCATTCGAAACAAACCCAAAATATAAACATGCTACTGTTTTCCTGTGATACTGATCGAAGTTACCCAAACACGTATATCTTTATTTTTTTTATTTTTTTATTCTCTCCCCACTAACCTATCTTGCTTCTGTTTTCTGGCTCAAACGCTACCCCAATCACACAAACCTGTTGTTATTTACATAGTACTTTTCTTTGTGTTCGATCCTTGATCAAAAACCGCATGTTTTGTTGATACTCGTCTTACGTTTGCAGCTGTTATAGCTGTTAGACTTCTGTTACTGTTTTCAATTTTAACCAACCCAAAAACACCTTCGGTTTGATGTTTGCTAATGCTACAGTTACGGGTTGTTGAATGATGACGATAATGATAATGTTGTAATGTTTATGAGATGTATGATGATAAAGAAATAATGAAGATGAAGGTTAAGAATCACAAGATAATGATGGTGATACAGATGGATTAAAGTATTTTAATTCTGTTTCTTGATCGTTCCAAAAAAAAAAAAAAAAAAAAACCAACAGCCATATGTATTTAATCTCGGGCTTGTAATGATAATGGACGAGGTATATATTTCTGTTGGGCTTCAAATTCGCTGTTGGGCCGAAAACTTTCAAATTCTGTTGGGCCAAGAACTCTTGGTTGTTGTTAAACCTAGCTGAAAATAAACGAGTTAAATAAAAGCAAGTCGGGCTTTAATCAGGAAAATGGAATTGGAGGAGTGGTTAAGGAGTGTCTGTGTTTAGCGAGAGGTCTCAAGTTCGAGCCCTGTCTAAAGCAGTTATTTTCTTTTTGGGAGCTTTTCTATGTGAGGTAGTATTATCATTATCATTATTATTATTATTATTATTATTATTATTATTATTATTATTATTATTATTATTATTATTATTATTATTATTATTATTATTATTATTATTATTATTATTATTATTATTATTAAAGTTATCATTTTGATTAAAAATTATCATTTATGTATCATCAAAAGTATCACATTATTAAAAGTAACATTATTATTTTTATTATTTTTATTATTATTATTATTATTATTATTATTATTATTATTATTATTATTATTATTATTATTATTATTATTATTATTATTATTATTATTATTATTATTATTATTATTATTATCATCATCATTAAACATGATTTTATCATTATTATTGATACTATTATTATCATTACTTTTATTACTAGTATTATCATTATTATAAGTATCATTATTTTCAATAGATTATTATTATCATTATTATTATTACTACAAATAAAATAACTAGTATTATTATCAAAAATTAAAATTGTCATTATAAAATCTAAATATTATTATTATCAACACCGTGTTAATATTATTAAAATCATTATTTTAACAAACAAAAAGTTATTTATATGAAAAATATATATATATCAGATATATATATATATATATATATATATATATATATATATATATATATATATATATATATATATATATATATATATATATATATGATAACTATATAAATATTACATTACTATTTTAAATAGGTAATATATATAATTAATATATATATATATATATATATATATATATATATATATATATATATATATATATATATATATATATATATATATACAAACGGGTTTGATTATTATTGCATGTTAATTATATGTGTTAATATATATACATGATATAGGTTCGTGAATCCGAGGCCAACCCTGCATTGTTGAGTTGTTCAGTTTCGTCGTATGAATATTTTTACTACAAAATATTGAATAGTGAGTTCATTTGATTCCTTTTACTCTTTACATTTTTGGGACTGAGAATACATGCGCTACTTTTACAACAATTTTATTAAATGCTTTTGAAATACATTTTGAACTGCGAATACATGAAATGCTCTTATAAATGTTTGACGAGATAGACACAAGCAAAACATTCCTCGAATGAATTATGTGGTCGTGATAATTGCCACCATTGAATTATGTGGACGTGATAATTGCCACAATTGATATGAATATTTTTCCCCTGATTATTATTGCTTGGTAACCTAAGAATTAGGGAACATCACTAATTTTGAGAATTAGTGCACGCCTAATTGACGCGAATCCTAAAGGTAGCTACCGGGTTTAACACCCCCACCCAGAATGTTCACTAGACGGAAGGGCTAGTGGGCGTGGTGTTTAGTACTTCGAAGTTTATATGATTATTATACAGACGAGATATTCTGTTTTGGGGATATTATTATGCGCATTATATGTTAAGGTCAGTTACCAAGCCAAGCTATGAAAGCAATGAAAAGTGAATGTTATGTATCGAGAGAATGATTTTTACACAGGTTATGTGTATGTTATTTTTGTGCACAAGATATGTGTACGGTTACTAAGATTTATGAAAGATGATTTCGTACACGAGAAAGGTGTTCTGTATTTAAAAGATATCGTATGTACATTACAGGTGGGTATAGGATTCGGGCCCATTTGTATCATGCAGGATTTAAATCTTGTGGTCTATCAAAATGATGAATTTTTTTTTGTTTTATGGTAAACCTATGAACTCATCAACCTTTTGGTTGACACTTGAAAGCATGTTTATTCTCAGGTATGAAAGAAATCTTCCGCTGTGCATTTGCTCATATTAGAGATATTACTTGGAGTCATTCATGACATATTTCAAAAGATGTTGCATTCGAGTCGTTGAGTTCATCAAGATTATTATTAAGTCAATTATAGTTGGATATATTATGAAATGGTATGCATGCCGTCAACTTTCGATATAATGAAAGATTTTCTTTTCAAAAACGAATGCAATGTTTGTAAAATGTATCATTTAGAGGTCAAGTACCTCGCGATGTAATCAACTATTATGAATCGTTTTTAATGTATATGAACGGGTCATTTCAGTTGGTATCAGAGTGGTGGTCTTAGCGAACCAGGTGTTGCATTAGTATGTCTAACTGATAGTCGTTAGGATGCATTAGTGAGTCTGGACTTCGACCGTGTCTGCATGTCAAAAGTTTTGCTTATCATTTAGTGTCAAAAATTATTTGCTTATCATCCTTAAAGTCTAGACACGTTTTACTGCCTCTATTGCATAGACAGTGTATAGATAAATTCATATCTTAGAGTATCTGTTATTGTTACCTTTGCCTGACACCTTCCGTAGATTTCTCCGTAACTTATGGGATTTTAGTATGATATATGCATATGTAAATTATGTATTGCAGGGTACTAATCTACATCCTATAATCTATTTCTTATCGAAAATCCTTCATTTGATCGTACGATATGGTTCCCTCAACCAGTTCGAATTCCTCAGATTCCGACAGTTATTCCGACACGGATATTCACCTAAGCTCCGGAAGCAGCGTCACCAGAATGAATCAATCAATCATCCATCCCCAATTCATCTGATGAGTTCGTGATCTACTTAACCATTGGAGACAATAAGAAGGTGATCCTTTCCACCCACCGAATTTCCCTCTTGGTGAAGAACCTGAAGCACTTACTAGCGAACCTATCCGAAACACCATTTTCAGCCTCATTTCCTGGGTAGCTCGTCACGATTATATTCTATCCACAATTCTAAACCTTATTCAGCTGCTCGTTCCGACCGACAATCATTCCGGAATAATGGAAGAAGTCAACAAGCTTCGCGCTCGAGTAATCAATTTGGAAAATATGGTGCAAAATGTACCAGCTTCAACAACATCAACGGCATCAACTGTACCACCAGCAACAACACAAACCACAACAACACACACCTCAACATCACAATCTGTACCTCGAGCATAATCATCGTTTTACATGACATCCTACACCAATTATCTTCGTTCTACGTATCGTTATACCTCATTTATCTTCGTTCGTCATGACGATTATGTAATCTCTAATGTTTTGAGATTATGTATTCTAGTTCTAACCGAAAATCAAATGAGCTTAATATCATATTAACTCATTAAATCCATGATTATATCCGAAGAAAATATATATGTATATATGTTTTCATAAAGATGGTAATTAAAAATTCTTTCGTACAAACTGTTAATGGTACAAATATTTTAACGGGTAGGTAATACCCGAGGAATATTTAGATTTCACCTTAATAAGTTACACTGTACATTCTTCGAAGCTGATTCAACAGTCATTTACTATTCTACTTACATCCACAGATATAAGAATCCGTTCACCACAGAATAACCATTTTCATTCAATTTCATATTTGGATTTTGACCTATCAGAATCCAACAAGTGGCATAATGAAGAAAACATTGGACAAAAATAAAATTTGTTAGAAACAAACATATCAACTATGAGAAATTTTGTTAAGAATCCACGCTAACTGTTCCTAGTTAACTGATCCTAGCTAACTGATTACATTTTATTTATCGCAATTTATTTATCACAATTTATATTCTCGCAATTTTATTTATCGTCATTTAATTTCTGTTATTTATTTTACGCACTTTATTTATCGTCATTTAAATACTGTTATTTACGCATTTAAATATCGGGACACGTATACAAGGTTTTGACATATCATATCGACGCATCTATATATATTATTTAGAATAACCATAGACACTCTATATGCAGTAATGATCGAGTTAGCTATACAGGGTTGAGGTTGATTCTACAATAATATATATACTTTGAGTTGTGATCGAGTCTGAGACATGTACACGGGTCACGATACGTATTAATTAATTCGAATATTATAAATTAAACTATATATGAATTATTGGACTGTTAACTGTGGACTATCGACTGTGGACTAATAACATTGGACAATTAAAATGAATTAAAATATTTATTATAACATATGAAACTAAATATTTCTTCAAGTTTGCCACTTGATTTCATCTTAAACCTCATTTGTATCTTGACGATTACAATCTGCGTTCAAACCTTTCACGATCCTTGAAAACTCCTCAATCGAAAGGATGAACCAACCGCACTTTATCTACGGAAGGAAAGATTTATGCATATAGTTATGCACCTGAAAAACTCTCAGAAACTGAGTAAACGTTTAACACGTAGTTGTGCTAATTCCTTCGTATTATTATTACCCAAAATAACTTAATAATTCCTTTCAAAGTAGCAAATTTTGTCACAGCTCCAGCAAGACAACTTTGACTTTTCGTTCGAAACAACCATATTATAACTTTGATATATATGCGTGCTCTTTTATTGTTACCGGAGAACCTTTCATATTTCATCATATTACCATCAGCGTTTAATCATCTAAAAACACAATTCTCCTGAAACCACCTCGAATTGATAACCGATGATTCAGATATCATAGCATTAAATTCAGAGGAAACAGAAAAATGGTAGATGGTCTAAACGGCCAAAAGTTTGATGATAAAGAAAGGAGTGTTAGGAACGCTCGATAGAAAATTTGGTACTGAAAAACAGATTGAGCTAACCATGAAGGAGACTAAGGACAAATACAAGGACCAAACCCTATATTCAAAGGATCCAGGTAATTCTTGATCCGATGAAATCCTTAGAGAATATCTTGCTCCGAGGTCATGTTAAAATCTTGCGGAAAATTTTTCTTCATCAACCTAAGAACTTAGAAATTCCAAAATATCATCATAAATATCTTTGATATTTCTGAGGATATTTTCATAAATATTCTCGTCCGAAATTATATACCTCTTCGTGCTATCTGTAATACATTATACTGGAAATTTATGTAAAATCTAAGTACAAACTATAAATGAATTCTGAAGTAGTGTTGGGAACTGAAGCATGAGTTAGTATAATATAATGACACTTGATCAATGTGATTATATTACAGTAAGTTATGCTGAGTTTCTAATGGAACATGATAATTCACAGATTATAACGTCATCATGTACCATATTACACAACTCTTACATTCTATCTGATCTACAAACATATCAACAACATATTTTCTTGACAGTTCTATCTCTTCTCTTGAATTCTGATAATTTGACAAGTCAGATTATGCTATTACCAGTTCTTTCTTAGAACATTAACTCTGTTCATTTCGAAATTCGTATCCACGAATTCTGGACCATTATTCGCTTGACTTAAAGTCGGGAAAAGAAAACAAAAGGATGGAACTCCAAAAATATAAAGAAAATGAAGAGGATGGATTTATAGTGAAATATCCGACAGAGCAATCAAAACAGATTATCGCATTTAATCAAAGAGAATTCTAATTTCCTTAATTACCGAAGAATCAAATCTTATATAGATTTTGATGATTTTCTCTAAATTCCTTGAATTCCGGAAATCCACCATGACTACGTCAAAAGTTAAGAGGAAACCTTTCACTTTTTGTGATAGCTTCACTCGTACTCTCCGAGTAATCGAATTGTCTTATCCATATTACTCAATGATAATAAAACTCTATTTATCAACTCATATTCATCAGGAAAACATTCTAATTGTTAGCCATGACAATCTCAATCAAATTTCGGGACGAAATTTCTTTAACGGGTAGGTACTGTGATGACCGGAAATTTCCGACCAAATTTAAACTTGATCTTTATATGATTTCGACACGATAAGCAAAGTCTGTTAAACCGAGTCTCGAAAATTTTGAACTATTCATTTACCGTTCGACTGTTCCCGATGATTCACGAACCATTGCTTGTAAATATGTGGATATATATAAATATGTGTATATATAAATATATGTATAATATATATAATAACATGAACATCAATAAACTATTATATACATTTATTGTTATAAATAAATATGTAAAATAAAATACATTGTAATAAAAACTATTATTTTATATATAATATATGTATATATATATATATATATATATATATATATATATATATATATATATATATATATATATATATATATATATATATATTGTTATATTTATTTAATTATTTAATATATATTTATTTGCGTAGTAAATTTTGTTATTTAAAACTGTTTATATATACACACAGTGTATATTAAATATAATTAATTTTGAGCTTAAATGGTAAATGTCTGTAACTTTCGGTTGACATTTAATTATTCTTAAAATAGGTCTAATATATATATATGAAGTTTTAAAATAAAAGTTGGTCCAAAATTTGATTAAAAAGATAATAGTTCTGATAAATATTTTTTTTACCTTTTCAATCTAAGTTTTTGTACTCCGTACATATAAATTAGAACAGAAAATAAATAATTATCGAATCTTTTTGATCAGGTTTCAAACAGGTAATGAATGAAATAAATAAATGGACTTAATTTTAAAATATGAGATTTTTCTGAATTAAATTATACGTTAACTGTTTAGCAATGAACTACGATTTAATATCCGGGTGATAGTGTCGATAGTTAAATGACAAGTAGTAGGCTGCTTTACTGTGGTTTACTATTCTTAAAGTTTCATTCTTTCACCTGCACGATAATATCACTATAGATATTATAATTATATTATTATAAATTATTATTAATTATTAAGATATTATATATATATATATATATATATATATATATATATATATATATATATATATATATATATATATATATATATGAACTAGGCATACAGAGTTTGTTTATGATCACAATTATAACCCATCAAACAAACACCTAAACCACCACCAAGATCACTACCATTAGCCATCTTCAACACCCATCACCACCATTATAAACCGCTACCACCTTCATTTAACCACCTCCTGTTGCTGTCCATCGAATCATCACTAATCTTATGCTATCTGTTTCTGTTCAGTCATCAACGACAAATTGAAACAAAACCCTTTTTGTCATGCTAATATTCGATCCAGGCCAGTTTTTAAATTCCTTGCCAAGTCCCAAAACGAACCTACATGTTTTCTTCTCTGCCTTAATATTCGATCACCATCCTTACCAAGCATCACGAATAGTACTCGAAAAACCTGCACCTGTTTATTTCTGTTTCTACTACAATTATTGTTCGAATCATCTCATGAACATCATCACCATCAATAACCAGTTATAATTATTGGTCCATCATAACCCGGAACATAAAACATTCATGGATTCAGTTGTGATTAACAACAAAACTTTTGATTAACTCTTGCTAATTATTTCCTGTTATATTCCTGTTAACCTCCAACACCATCGATCACTTCTTTTCCTATTAGCTATTGCTTGAACTATAGAACCATTCCGTTACATCTACTGCCTAGACCACCTGCATACCATTTCCTGTTTATAAATCGCAACTTCTGTTCTCTATATTCCATTCGAAACAAACCCAAAATATAAACATGCTACTGTTTTCCTGTGATACTGATCGAAGTTACCCAAACACGTATATCTTTATTTTTTTTAATTCTCTCCACACTAACTGATCTTGCTTCTGTTTTCTGGCTCAAAGGCTACCCCAATCAAACAAACCTGTTGTCATTTACATGGTACTTTTCTTGGTCTTCGATCCTTGATCAAAAACCGCATGTTTTGTTGATACTCGCCTTACGTTTGCAGCTGTTATAGCTGTTAGACTTCTGTTACTGTTTTCGATTTTAACCAACCCAAAAACACCTTCGGTTTGAGTTTGCTACTGCTACAGTTACGGGTTGTTGAATGATGACGATAATGATGATGTTGTAATGTTTATGAGATGTATGATGATAAAGAAATAATGAAGGTGAAGGTTAAGAATCACAAGATAATGATGGTGATACAGATGGATTAAAGTATTTTAATTCTGTTTCTTGATCGTTCCAAAAAAAAAAAAAAAAAAACCAACAGCCATATGTATTTAATCTTGGGCTTGTAATGATAATGGACGAGGTATATATTTCTGTTGGGCTTCGAATTCGCTGTTGGGCCGAAAACTTTCAAATTCTGTTGGGCCAAGAACTCTTGGTTGTTGTTAAACCTAGCTGAAAATTAACGAGTTAAATAAAAGCAAGTCGAGCTTTAATCAGGAAAATGGAATCGGAGGAGTGGTTAAGGAGTGTTTGTGTTTAGCGAGAGGTCTCGAGTTCGAGCCCTGTCTAAAGCAGTTATTTTCTTTTTGGGAGCTTTTCTATGTGAGTTAGTATTATCATCATCATCATTATTATTATTATTATTATTATTATTATTATTATTATTATTATTATTATTATTATTATTATTATTATTATTAAGAGTAACATTATTATTAAAGTTATCATTTTGATTAAAAATTATCATTTATGTATCATCAAAAGTATCATATTATGAAAAGTAACATTATTATTTTTATTATTATTATTATTATTATTATTATTTTTATTATTATTATTATTATTATTATTATTATTATTATTATTATTATTATTATTATTATTATTATTATTATTATCATTAAACATGATTTTATCATTATTATTAATACTATTATTATCATTACTTTTATTGCTAGTATTATCATTATTATAAGTATCATTATTTTCAATAGATTATTATTATCATTATTATTATTATTACAAATAAAATAACTAGTATTATTATCAAAAATTAATATTGTCATTATAAAACCTAAATATTATTATTATCAACACCGTGTTAATATTATTAAAATCATTATTTTAACAAATAAAAAGTTATTTATATAAAAATATATATATCAGATATATATATATATATATATATATATATATATATATATATATATATATATATATATATATATATATATATATATAAATATTACATTACTATTTTAATTAGATAATATATATAATTAATATATATATATATACAAACGGGTTTGATTATTATTACATGTTAATTATATGTGTTAATATA
This sequence comes from Rutidosis leptorrhynchoides, assembly GCF_046630445.1. NCBI lineage: Eukaryota > Viridiplantae > Streptophyta > Magnoliopsida > Asterales > Asteraceae > Rutidosis > Rutidosis leptorrhynchoides. Next base: position 612,055,364 of record NC_092336.1, on the reverse strand, counting down.
TATACATAATATAGGTTCGTGAATCCGAGGCCAACCCTGCATTGTTGAGTTGTTCAGTTTCGTCGTATGAATATTTTTACTACAAAATATTGGATAGTGAGTTCATTTGATTCCTTTTACTCTTTACATTTTTGGGACTGAGAATACATGCGCAACTTTTACAACTGTTTTATTAAATGCTTTTGAAATACACTTTGAACTGCGAATACATGAAATATGTAGTAACCCGAACTTTTCCATATTTATATATATTAAATGAAATTGGTAATTACATGATTAAGTGTTTCCAACATGTTAAGCAATCAAACTTGTTAAGACTTGATTAATTGAAATAGGTTTCATATAGACAATTGACCACCCAAGTTGACCGGTGATTCACGAACGTTAAAACTTGTAAAAACTATATGATGTCATATATATATATATATATATATATATATATATATATAGTTAACATGATATTATGATAAGTAAAAACATCATTAAGTATATTAACAATGAACTACATATGTAAAAACAAGACTACTAACTTAATGATTTCGAAACGAGGCATATATGTAATGATTATCGTTGTAACGATATTTAATTGTATATATATATCATATTAAGATATATTAATACATCATAATATCATGATAATGTAATAATTTAACATCTCTTTAGATATAATAAACAATGGGTTAACAACATTTAACATGATCGTTAACCTAAAGGTTTTAAAACAACATTTACATGTAACGACTAACGATGATTTAACGACTTAGTTAAAATGTATATACATGTAGTGTTTTAATATGTATTCATACACTTTTGAAAGACTTCAAGACACTTATCAAAATACTTCTACTTAAAAAAATGCTTACAATTACATCCTCGTTCAGTTTCATCAACAATTCTACTAGTATGCACCCGTATTCGTACTCGTACAATACACAGCTTTTAGATGTATGTACTATTGGTATATACACTCCAATGATCAGCTCTTAGCAGCCCTTGTGAGTCAACTAACACATGTGGGAACCATCATTTGGCAACTAGCATGAAATATCTCATAAAATTACAAAAATATTAGTAATCATTCATGGCTTATTTACAAGTAAACAAAATTACACATCCTTTATATCTAATCCATATACCAACGACCAAAAACACCTACAAACACTTTCATTCTTCAATTTTCTTCATCTAATTGATCTCTCTTAAGTTCTATCTTCAAGTTCTAAGTGTTCCTCATAAATTCTATAAGTTCTAGTTTCATAAAATCAAGAATACTTCCAAGTTGCTAGCTTACTTCCAATCTTGTAAAGTGATCATCCAACCACAAGAAATTTTTTTTATTTACAGTAAGATATCTTTCTAATACAAGGTAATACTCATATTCAAACTTTGATTCAATTTCTATAACTATAACAATCTTATTTCGAGTGGAAATCTTACTTGAACTTGTTTTCGTGTCATGATTCTGCTTCAAGAACTTTCAAGCCATCCAAGGATCCTTTGAAGCTAGATCTATTTTTCTCATTTCCAATAGGTTTATACACAAAACCGAAGGTAGTAATGATGTTCATAATATCATTCGATTCATATATATAAAACTACCTTATTCGAAGGTTTAAACTTGTAATCACTAGAACATAGTTTAGTTAATTCTAAACTTGTTCGCAAATAAAAGTTAATCCTTCTAACTTGACTTTTAAAATCAACTAGATACATGTTCTATATCTATATGATATGCTAACTTAATGATTTAAAACCTGGAAACACGAAAAACACCGTAAAACCGGATATACGCCGTCGTAGTAACACCGCGGGCTGTTTTGGGTTAGTTAATTAACAACTATGATAAACTTTGATTTAAAAGTTGTTCTTCTGGGAAAATGATTTTTCTTATGAACATGAAACTATATTCAAAAATTATGGTTAAACTCAAAGTGGAAGTATGTTTTTCCAAAATGGTCATCTAGACGTCGTTCTTTCGACTGAAATGACTACCTTTACAAAAATGACTTGTAACCTGTATTTCCGACTATAAACCTATACTTTTTCTATTTAGATTCATAAAATAGAGTTCAATATGAAACCATAGCAATTTGATTCACTCAAAACGGATTTAAAACGAAGAAGTTATGGGTAAAACAAGATTGGATATTTTTGATTGTTGTAGCTACGGGAAATATTGTAACAATTTTATACAAATCATATCCTAGCTAACTTATATTGTATTATAGATGTATTCTAATATATTATGTAATCTTGGGATACCATAGACACGTATGCAAATGTTTTGACATATCATATCGACCCATGTATATATATTATTTGGAACAACCATAGACACTCTATATGCAGTAATGTTGTAGTTAGCTATACAGGGTTGAGGTTGATTCCAAAAATATATATACTTTGATTTGTGATCTAGCCTGAGACGTGTATACACTGGGTCGTGGATTGATTCAAGATAATATATATCGATTTATTTCTGTACATCTAATTGTGGACAACTAGTTGTAGGTTACTAACGAGGACAGCTGACTTAATAAACTTAAAACATATTAAAAATGTTGTAAATATATTTTTGAACATACTTTGATATATATGTACATATTTGTTATAGGTTCGTGAATCGACCAGTGGCCAAGTCTTACTTCCCGACGAAGTAAAAATATGTGAAAGTGAGTTATAGTCCCATTTTTAAAATCTAATATTTTGGGATGAGAATACATGCAATTTTATAAATGTTTTACGAAATAGACACAAGTAAATGAAACTACATTATATGGGTGAATGATCGAAGCCGAATATGCCCCTTTTTAGCTTGGTAGCCTAAGAATTTGGGAACAGACTCCCAAATTGACGTGAATCCTAAAGATAGATCTATCAGGCCCAATAAGCCCCATTCTGGAATTTGGAATGCTTTAGTATTTCGATTTTATCATGTCCGATGGGTTTCCCGGAATGATGAGGATATTCTATATGCATCTTGTTAATGTCGGTTACCAGGTGTTCACCATATGAATGAATTTTATCTCTATGTATGGGATGTATATTGAAATATGAAATCTTGTGGTCTATTATTATGATTTGATAATATATAGGTTAAACCTATAACTCACCAACATTTTTTGTTGACGTTTTAAGCATGTTTATTCTCAGGTGATTATTAAGAGCTTTCGCTGTTGCATACTAAAATAAGGACAAGATTTGGAGTCCATGCTTGTATGATATTGTGTAAAAACTGCATTCAAGAAACTTATTTTTGATGTAATATATTCTTAATGTAAACCATTATGTAATGGTCGTGTGTAAACGGTATATTTTAGATTATCATTATTTGATAATTTATGTAATGCTTTTTAAACCTTTATTGATAAAATAAAGGTTATGGTTGTTTTAAAAATGAATGCAGTCTTTGAAAAACGTCTCATTTAGAGGTCAAAACCTGGCGACGAAATAAATTAATATGGAATGTTTATAATCAATATGAACGGGACATTTCATTTGGTATCCGAGCGTTGGTCTTAGAGAACCAGAAATTTGCATTAGTGTGTCTTATCGAGTTTGTTAGGATACATTAGTGAGTCTGGACTTCGACCGTGTTTTCTTTAAAAACGATTGCTTAACACTTTTGTTGGAAACTATATATTATTAACATGTAAATATTATGTTATATATTAACCTTTTAATGTGTTTGATATTGTGTGATAGATGTCTACCACTAGCACAAATCCCATCGACTCACCTAATAATAATGAAGAGTCGAATATAATTTGGGAAGATTCACAAATTCGCGAAGAGGAACCGGAAGAAGAGGAACCGGAAGAAGAGGAATCGGAAGAGGAGGAACCGGAAGAGGAGGAACCGGAAGAAGAAGAGGTTCCAGAGGAAGAAATATTGATACCTACAGTAAATCGATTAAATAAAAGAAAATCATCAAAAACGGACCAAAGTTAAAAATGGTCAATGGTGTTTCCGCCGAGGAAGCAAAATATTGGGAAGATTACCAATTTTCCGATGAATCGGATCCCGATGATGATTCCGATGATATTATAGAAATTACCTCTACCCAATTTAATATGGAAAAAGAAAATAATAAGGGAAAAGGTATAAAAATAGAGAAACCTGATTCCAACCCCGATGAACTTTATATGTATCGGCAACGTCCGTATTTCCTAAATTGTAACAATAACCCGGGAACCTCTAAACCACCAGGTTTTTCTAAACCATTGTGGAAGATGATGGCTCGTATTAGAGGAACATCATATATCCCTAGAAAATTAGGAAAACGAACCAAGTCCGAAGAAGAAGAAACCAGTGATTCAGATTAGAGGGTTGTAATCATGTTGTGTATTATATGTATTGTAGTGTGCTTGTACTTTTATGTTCTATGTAAAAATTGCTTGTATTGTTTGTTAATTATCTTTGACGAATCTAATCCTTGTCTATTTTATAGTATAAAAACACAAAATGGACGTTAAGGATAGACAACCAAAAATTTTAGAAGACCTACCAGGAGATATGATTGATGAAATTTTGTCTAGAGTCGGGCAGAATTCATCAGCACAATTAATTACGGCAAAATTAGTTTGTCAAACGTTTGAAAGACATTCCAGGCATGCCTTAGTATATAAAAGGCTTTCCTTTGAAAGATGGGGTATATCACATTGGGGAGACTTTATGTTACGTCAAGTTTTCTTTAAGGCATTTAGTGCGGGAAACCCAGATGCAAATTTACGCTACGGGTTACGAACCTATTTTGACTCAACATATCCCAACATAGGACTCCGTTCTTTAGAAAGAGCTTTTAACATGCAACATAAAGAAGCATGTTATGCTCATAAAATTACAAAAATATTAGTAATCATTCATGACTTATTTACAAGTAATCAAAATTACACGTCCTTTATATCTAATCCATATACCAATGACCAAAAACACCTACAAACACTTTCATTCTTCAATTTTCTTCATCTAATTAATCTCTCTCAAGTTCTATCTTCAAGTTCTAAGTGTTCTTCATAAATTCTATAAGTTCTAGTTTCATAAAATCAAGAATACTTCCAAGTTGCTAGCTTACTTCCAATCTTGTAAAGTGATCATCCAACCTCAAGAAATCTTTCTTATTTATAGTAAGATATCTTTTTAATACAAGGTAATACTCATATTCAAACTTTGACTCAATTTCTATAACTATAACAATCTTATTTCGAGTGAAAATCTTACTTGAACTTGTTTTCGTGTCATGATTCGGTTTCAAGAACTTTCAAGCCATCCAAGTATCCTTTGAAGCTAGATCTATTTTTCTCATTTCCAGTAGTTTTATCCACAAAACCTAAGGTAGTAATGATGTTCATAACATCATTCGATTCATATATATAAAACTACCTTATTCGAAGGTTTAAACTTGTAATCACTAGAACATAGTTTAGTTAATTCTAAACTTGTTCGCAAACAAAAGTTAATCCTTCTAACTTGACTTTTAAAATCAACTAGACACATGTTCTATATCTATATTATATGCTAACTTAATGATTTAAAACCCGAAAACACGAAAAACACAGTAAAACCGGATATACGCCGTCGTAGTAACACCGCGGGCTGTTTTGGGTTAGTTAATTAACAATTATGATAAACTTTGATTTAAAAGTTGTTCTTCTGGGAAAATGATTTTTCTTATGAACATGAAACTATATCTAAAAATCATGGTTAAACTCAAAGTGGAAGTATGTTTTTCTAAAATGATCATCTAGACGTCGTTCTTTCGACTGAAATGACTACCTTTACAAAAACAACTTGTAACCCGTATTTCTGACTATAAACCTATACTTTTTCTGTTTATATTCATAAAATAGAGTTCAATATGAAACCATATCAATTTGATTCACTCAAAACGGATTTAAAACGAAGAAGTTATGGGTAAAACAAGATTGGATATTTTTGATTGTTGTAGCTACGGGAAATATTGTAACAATTCTATACAAATCATATCCTAGCTAACTTATATTGTATTATACATGTATTCTAATATATTATGTAATCTTGAGATACCATAGACACGTATACAAATGTTTTGACATATCATATCGACCCATGTATATATATTATTTGGAACAACCATAGACACTCTATATGCAGTAATGTTGGAGTTAGCTATACAGGGTTGAGATTGATTCCAAAAATATATATACTTTGAGTTGTGAGCTAGCCTGAGATGTGTATACACTGGGTCGTGGATTGATTCAAGATAATATATATCGATTTATTTCTGTACATCTAATTGTGGACAATTAGTTGTAGGTTACTAACGAGGACAGCTGACTTAATAAACTTAAAACATTAAAACGTATTAAAAATGTTGTAAATATATTTTTGAACATACTTTGATATATATGTATATATTTGTTATAGGTTTGTGAATCGACCAGTGGCCAAGTCTTACTTCCTGACGAAGTAAAAATATGTGAAAGTGAGTTATAGTCCCACTTTTAAAATCTAATATTTTGGGATGAGAATACATGCAATTTTATAAATGTTTTACAAAATAGACACAAGTAAATGAAACTACATTATATGGGTGAATGATCGAAGCCGAATATGCCCCTTTTTAGATTAGTAGCCTAAGAATTTGGGAACAGACTCCCAAATTGATGAGAATCCTAAAGGTAGATCTATCGGGCCCAACAAGCCCCATTCTGGAATTTGGAATGCTTTAGTACTTCGATTTTATCATGTCCGATGGGTGTCCTGAAATGATGGGGATATTCTATATGCATCTTGTTAATGTCGGTTACCAGGTGTTCACCATATGAATGAATTTTATCTCTATGTATGGGATGTATATTGAAATATGAAATCTTTTGGTCTATTATTATGATTTGATAATATATAGGTTAAACCTATAACTCACCAACATTTTTTGTTGACGTTTTAAGCATGTTTATTCTCAGGTGATTATTAAGAGCTTCCGCTGTTGCATACTAAAATAAAGACAAGATTTGGAGTCCATGCTTGTATGATATTGTGTAAAAACTGCATTCAAGAAACTTATTTTTGATGTAATATATTCTTAATGTAAACCATTATGTAATGGTCGTGTGTAAACGGTATATTTTAGATTATCATTATTTGATAATCTATGTAATGCATTTTAAACCTTTATCAATAAAATAAAGGTTATGGTTGTTTTAAAAATGAATACAGTCTTTGAAAAACGTCTCATTTAGAGGTCAAAACCTCGCGATGAAATCAATTAATATGGAACGTTTATAATTAATATGAACGGGACATTTCAAAATGCTCTTCTAAATGTTTGACGAGATAGACACAAGCAAAACCTTCCTCGAATGAATTATGTGGATGTGATAATTGCCACCATTGAATTATGTGGACGTTATAATTGCCACAATTGATATGAATATTTTCCCCCTGATTATTATTGCTTGGTAACCTAAGAATTAGGGAACATCACTAATTTTGAGAATTAGTGCACGCCTAATTGATGCGAATCCTAAAGGTAGCTACCGGGTTTAACACCCCCACCCAGAATGTTCACTAGACGGAAGGGTTAGTGGGCGTGGTGTTTAGTACTTCGAAGTTTATATGATTATTATACAGACGAGATGTTCTGTTTTGGGGATATTATTATGCGCATTATATGTTAAGGTCGGTTACCAAGGCAAGCTATGAAAGCAATGAAAAGTGAATGTTATGTATCAAGAGAATGATTTTTTACACAGGTTATGTGTATGTTATTTTTGTCCACAAGATATGTGTACGGTTACTAAGATTTATGAAAGATGATTTCGTACGCGAGAAAGGTGTACTGTATTTAAAAGATATCGCATGTACATTATAGGTGGGTATAGGATTCGGGCCCATTTGTACCATGCAGGATTTAAATCTTGTGGTCTATCAAAATGATGAATTTTTTTTTTGTTTTATGATAAACCTATGAACTCACCAACCTTTTGGTTGACACTTGAAAGCATGTTTATTCTCAGGTATGAAAGAAATCTTCCGCTGTGCATTTGCTCATATTAGAGATATTACTTGGAGTCATTCATGACATATTTCAAAAGACGTTGCATTCGAGTCGTTGAGTTCATCAAGATTATTATTAAGTCAATTATAGTTAGATATATTATGAAATGGTATGCATGCCGTCAACTTTCGATGTAATGAAAGATTGTCTTTTCAAAAACGAATGCAATTTTTGTAAAATGTATCATATAGAGGTCAAGTACCTCGTGATGTAATCAACTATTGTGAATCGTTTATAATGTATATGAACGGGTCATTTCAGTTGGTATCAGAGCAGTGGTCTTAGCGAACCAGGTCTTGCATTAGTGTGTCTAAATGATAGTCGTTAGGATGCATTAGTGAGTCTGGACTTCGACCGTGTCTGCATGTCAAAAGTTTTGCTTATCATTTAGTGTAGAAAATTATTTGCTTATCATCCTTAAAGTCTAGACATGTCTTACTGCCTCTATTGCATAGACAGTGTATAGATAAATTTATATTTTAGCGTATCTGTTATTGTTACCTTTGCCTGACAGCTTCCGTAGATTCCTCCGTAAGTTATGGGATTTTAGTATGATATATGCATATGTAAATTATGTATTGCAGGGTAAGAGTGAAGATGAAATAGAAGAAGAAAGGGTTATCAGAAGAAATGCTGGATGTATAGGTAAAGATGATCCTGCTTGCACATGCTATGTCTGCAAATTTGATGCACGTATGAAATGGGTTGAAGCGGTAATGAAGATGTGTCTTAGAAAGAGAATTAGTGACAGGTTGTATGATAAGTTCCGCAAAGCCAAGGATCTGTCTGATCTTGAATTCACAACTGACTCTTCAGATGACGATAAATCCTCGGGAATGAGTTGTCATACGGGAACCTGGTTTAGAAAAGAACTTGCACATTTGATCAAGGGTGATGTTGAAGGTACTGATGAGAAGGTAGTCACGGTGACAAGTTCGGATAATTCTGCTAAAGTTGAAGGCAAAGAAGGTTATGATGCTGATTATTCAGACAGTATGAGTTCAGAGTCAGAATCAGAATCAGATACAGATTCGCAGGACGGTAGAAAAGATTACACGTTCATGGCTAACACATCCACAATGACAAGCTATGTAATGATTCAGATTCTTTATGTTTAAAATGCACTGATCTTGAACAGGAAATAGATAGACTTGAATGTCTGGCTCTAAACTTAACGAGATACCTGCTACTTGTTAAACTTGTCCGAAACTTAGACTTGAACTTAATAACTTGAGTCTAGAAAATCAGACACATAGGAAGAACTATGATGATGCTCTTTTCTACCTTAATAAGCAGAAAGAGTATGTTGATGTTATTAAGTCCTTAGAGAATCAGGTAGGTCATTTAAAATCAACTATTGTAGATGATGGGAAAGTGATTCACCTGTATTTGAGCCAGATAGAAGCACTTAAGGCTGAAAAAGATTCCTTCAAATTAAAATATGAGTCAGAAAAGGCTAGGATTGATAATTGGCAAAGAAGGTCCTACGTAACACAAACCTTGAAACATCCCAAAAACCAAGGGATAGGCTTGATGTGGTAGCAGAGTGTATATAAAATAGCTATTATATTTTAGCAGAAAATACTATTAAATACGATACAATTTTACACAAGATATTTATTTATTTAGAGAATGGATATACTTAAACCTTGCTACAACACTTATAGGCAGTGTACCTAATCGTACAGTAGTGTAGTTTTTAGTAAGTCCGGTTCGTTCTACAGGGAAAATCTTTAAACAAAGCTTAATGCTATATTAGTTTACTTTTATAAAAATACAAATATATATATATAAGTAATATTATTATTATAAAGGGGGGTTTTTACCGTTTAATGACCGGTTTGTCGATTTTAAAACTTTAGTCGCAGTTAAAACCAAATGTAAAATAATAAATAAATACAAGACTTAATTTAAAGCGTAAAGTAAATAACGATAATGAAATTGCGAATAATAAAAGTGCGATAAAATAAACTTGCGATAATTAAAAAGTACGATAATTGAAAGTGCAATTAAATATAATAACAATAAAAATGCGATAATTAGAAGTGTAATTAAATATAAAATAAAAGAAATTAAATATGAAATAAAAGAATTATGCTTATTTAAACTTTCGTAATCATGATGTTTGACGTGTTGATTTTAGTTTTATGCCCATGGGTTAATTGTCCTTTGTCCTGGATTATTTAATATGTCCGTCTGGTTTTTGTCCATAACAGTCCATCAGTCATAAATATAAAGTGCGAGTGTCCTCGTCAAATTATCCTTATACCCGAAGTTAAATATTCCAACTAATTGGGGACTTAAACTGTAACAAGATTTTAATACTTTGTTTAATAATTACACCAGGATGTCGACTGAGTGTAACCTCAGGTTTTAATATTTTGTTATCAATTATACCAAGTGTCCTTGTACATAATTTCACCCCTGTTTTAATTATTCTAGTGGCTATTAATCCATTCCCGTGTCCAGTTAAGTGAACGATTATTCGTACATATAAATACCCCGCCCATCGTGTCCGATCGAGTGTATATGGTAATTTATAGGGACCCCCAATTGTAAATCTTTATATTAACATTAACAAACTATCATTTAGTTAAACAAATATAAAGCCCATTAATAGCCCATAGTCTAATTTCCACAAGTGTCGTTCCTTTGTCCAAACCCCAATTATGGTACAAAGCCCAATTACCCAATTTTAGTAATTAGCCCAACATCATGATTACTTCGGATTAAATAAGCATAATAATAACTTAGCTACGAGACATTAAATTAAAAAGGTTGAACATAACTTACAATGATTAAAAATAGCGTAGTGTTACACGGACAGAATTTTGACTTACACCCTTACAACATTTGCTAACATACCCTTATTATTAGGATTTAAAATTAAAATTAAAATTAAAATATAAATTATATATATATATTTACGTATATATTGAGAGAGAGATGGATATATGAGTGTGAAAAATGATCAGAATTCGGTTGGCTTTATAGGGAATTTGAGAATTTGGGGCTCCGCGACTCGCGGCCCTTTTTGCCTTCAAACTCCGCGAGTCGCGGAGTTTGCTTTTACAGCTCACACAAGTTTGGAGCCTTTCTTGCCGACGGTTTATAATATATTATATAATATATAAATAATTATAAGAATTATTTAAATATTATATTATATTTATGTGCATAGTTGATTTATAATTTTTAGTCCGTTGCGTCGAGCGTTGAGAGTTGACTCTGGTCCCGGTTCCGGATTTTCGAACGTCCTTGCGTACAATTTAATATCTTGTACTTTGCGTTTTGAATCTTGTACTCTTGTAATTTCGAGACATTTCTTATCAATAATTGGAACCTCTTTGATTGTATTTTGTAACTTTGAGCTTTTTGGTCGTTTGCGTCTTCAATTCGTCGAATCTGTCTTTTGTCTTCACCTTTTATTATTTAAACGAATATCACTTTTAAATAGAACAATTGCAACTAAAAGCTTGTCTTTCTTGAGAAACCAAAAGCTTGTATTTGGAAAGCAACACGTCCAGTTTACTTGTCCCGTATATTACCTTTCGGTAAACTACCGTCCGGTTGTAAAGGAAAGCATTGAACAAGCAACTGTTAAGGCAATGTCCCCTGACATGCTTTTAATTATGGTCTATAACGTGTCGGACGCAATTACTATCCTTGGTAGGAGCAATAGTAAAGCTCACCCTTATGATTTTTCGGTCTGGCACAAGGTCCTGTCTTTGACCATGCTATGCAACCACCGTTCTTACGGTTGACACCCGATTTAGTTTAGGTGACCTAATGAATTCCAGGTGAATTCCTAGGATTTTACATTCAATGATAATGAACGCATTGAAAATAGGGTTTTCAGAAAACAAATCGGTTTGTAATTTTGATCAAAATATTTTCTCGTTCAAGCTCGATTTTAGATATCATTGAATTCCATGAGTTTGTAATTCTCAATCTTTAAGGTCAATCTCAAGGATTGAGTAATATCAGGCTTAAAAAGCTGATTTTTAATCTTTAAGAAGATTATCCTTTCCGGGGATCTGATTCATTAGTCTTATCCAGCTAATTTGCATGGTGCCCCCTATTTTACGAGAAATCCTTCTCATGGTTAGGATAAATCTGACCACTTGGCGACCCTGTTTAATGCTGAGGTCCATGGATTTCCTGCTGATTTTAGTGATGACTTTTCTAGATTTTTCGTCAACCTACAGCTGGTCTGGACGACAACTTCTTGACCTAAATCAAGAAGCGCGTGTCTTTTTCGGAAGACTTTACTTCCTTTTAATGATGGAATTGATTCATCGTGTAAATCCATCTTTCTTACAGTAAATCAGGTAAAACTTTTTAGTTTAGTTCAAAGCAAAAGTATTTTCAGTTATTTGTACAAAAATATGTGATATATGTTTTGAATAACTTGGAGAATTTTCCCACACTTGGCTTTTATTTTCCTTTTTATTGTCCTCTATTCCATTTTAAATGAATTTTAACATTTTAGTTTGTTTCTCAATTTATGTCCTTTCCGAGGTTACAATAATTTTGGTGTTAAAACCTAGTTTTATCGTTCATAAATATGTATAAACATGATTTTGAGTTCATTTAATTGAAAATTTTGAAAAATTTTACTAGATTTGGGTAGTCAGTATATAAGACTAGGGCTGTTCTTTATTATCAGAGAGCACTAGATTCTAATACAACTACTGCTTTACTAGTATTTTTAATGGTAACCCAGTGTTTAAGATAAAAATTTTAAAATCCGAAAGAATTTAACCCCTTCCCACACTTCAGATCTTGCAATGCCCTCATTTGCAAGAAATCAGTAACAATTTAAATTATTGAGGGTGATTTGTGTGAAAATGATTAAATTTTACCAAAGTTTCCAAATATATTGGCGTTTGTTTGCTGAATGATAAATGGTGCACATCATTTGTTCATTCCGTCTTGTTGTTATTTCACATATATTTTGCATCTTGTCGTCAAAATTAGTTGCTTTTGCTGAACTTAATGCCAGTCTTTGAAAATGCGTTGTTTTACCCTGTTGTGTACATAAGATAAACTACAAACATATATACATATTTTTGAAGTTTGGTATATTACCCCACATTCAAAAATTATTAAAATCTAAGAATAAAAGTTAGAAAATTATAAAAACTATTACAATATTAACATAAGTATTAAACGTATCAACATTACAAATTACAAAATAAATAAAACTAAGTAGACTAGGGATGATATTGATACCAATAGGGGTTCCATGCATAACCATAGGTGCTATAGAATGCTTCGGCTGGGTTATACGTAGGATACGGTGGTTGCATCTCTATAGACCAGGGAGGGAATATGGGTTTTGGAGTAGGAATATAGTTTCTACCTATATGTTGGCAATGAGCTATGATTTGGTTTTGATGAACTTGCCAATCTTCAAATGCTCTCTGTCTAGCATTTTCGTACTCCTGTGAAGCTATAAACCTTTGCATTTCTTGCATTTCATTTCCCCCTCCTACATTACCTTGCTGTTGGTTTCTCTCAACCTGTGGATGTCTACCATGGTATTGTACTGCGGCGTTATTTCGCCTCTTCAAAACTTTCGCACCATGGTATACATTTAAACCTATAGTATCGCGGGGTTCTGGTTCTTTGACTAATAATCCCCCCCCCCCCCCCCGACTTATATCCACACCGAGATATTCAGCAATCAAGGTAATAAAAATACCACCTCCTATTATGCTATGCGGTCTCATTCCCTTAACCATAGCTGATAAATAATAACCCACACAATAAGGTATACTTACAGCGCTTTTTGGGTCTCGAATACACATATGGTAAAACAAATCCTGTTCATTTACCTTTTTCTTGTTCTTACCTCTTTGTGTAATCGAATTAGCTAAAAACCTATGAATTACTCTTAATTCAGCTCTATCTATATCCAAATAAGAGTAATTTCCCCCTTTGAATCGGTGATGGCTTGTCATTTGACTCCATACACCATGTGTATCAAAATTTTCATCTATCTTTCTACCATTTAGTATCAACCCTCTACAATTGGCAGATGCTAACTCCTCAGGCGTATATATACGTAAAGCCTGAGCCATGTCTAGTAAAGACATGTGGCGCATCGAACCTCCTAACAAAAATCTAATAAAAGATCGATCGGTTAAACTAGCTACCCGATCATTTAATTCTATACTACACAACAATTCTTCACACCATACTTTATATACAGGTCTACGCATGGTGAATAAACGTACCCAGTCGTTAAAAGTAGAATTACCATACCTCTGTGCAAGTAATTCCCTAATTAGCCCGGCCAATTCTAAAGCTTCTAATGGTCCCTATTCTATGACCCTCGGTACCTCAACAACTTTAGAATGAAGAGTATGCAAACCCCTTTGGTATTTTGGATAATCTATCCAAAGTCTGTCAAATCTCAGGTTCGGGTGCAAATCTTCCAAGTGCATATCAGAAAATGTCATGACTGGATGAGGTATATCTTGCTTGTAGTAGTTATCCACCTCCTGTTGTTCCGCATTCTCAGCAGGAGCATTGCGAGCTTGGGATGAAGATTCACCCCTTTCAGTCTGCAAAACACATCAAACCCAATTTTTGTGCATCCAAATATGCATTAGTGTCAGCAAAATCATCAATCAAAATAATTACAATGACATGATCAATTTATATCAAACTTAAGCTCATTTTCATATTTTCATCAAATCTACACTTTTTCAAATAAGCATATACGAAAATGTTTGCCAAGTTCATAAGCATTCAACTCAAATAACATGTCAAAATAATCATTACTAGCAATTAAACAAGTTTCAAATGGCATTATCTCTCAAAAATCAAGTTCATGAATTTTTAGACTTGAAAAAGTCCACTTTAATTCTCAAAATCATGTTTAGGCTCAAAGTTTGGATCATTTAACTACCTAAACATGTTACACTACTTAATTTAGCAACAATTCATGACAAAAATCGGCCATAACCTGTTTATATCAAAAAGCCCCAAATTTGCTCAAGAACACAAACCCTAGATTACTCAAAATTTGAAGTTTAAGGCTTCTAATCATGTTAAATAGCATCAATCTAGGTTATACAAGCATAATACATAAGCAATTTAAGCATAATTACACTAAAAAGCATCAAAATCAAATTGGGGAAAAAATTGTTCAAGAACACTAATTTTCGGATTAAATGGTGTTTAGGTGTAGAAATTTACCATTTTTCTTGAGTAATTCCTTGATAGCATCCTTCTCAACATGATTTTAGTAAAAGATTTGATGATTAACGGTTAAAAATTGTGATTTTGGGGGTGTTTTTTCAGGTTTTTTCGCGCAGTATTTTAGCTGTATGTGTGAGTTTTGTGTGGACTGATCAGTTCAGCTCGATTTTATTTTTTTTCTGTATTTTGGTCCTCCCGCGAGTCGCGGGGTTTTTACCCTTCAAACTCCGCGAGTCGCGGAGTTTGGTTTTGTTTTTTTTTTTTTATCTTATACTAATTAAAACAATTGAGTAATTAATTTTAAAATTTTGTTTCCCTTGTTATTTAGGACGAGGTCGTTTCGGATCGATGTCCTAGTCCGTCCTTCGACAAAATTTTAAAATTTGTCTTTTTGTAGCGATTGTTTTAAAAGCTAAGATTTTTGGGTTTTTTTAATGTTTTTGGCATACTTTAATTCAATAAGATTAAAAATAATGATAATAAAAGTTCTCGTCCCTCCCTCGGGTAAAGCAATTTCGGTTCAAAGACCTAGTCTTCAACTCACGACGAATTTTAAAAATTATATTTTTAACTTAATGAGATAAAGTAAATTTTTGTTTTTAAATTCACACAACTTAAATATAAAATTCAAAATTAATATTAAAAATTCACACCAAACTTAAAATTTGAAATGCATAAAATTAAAAATTCATATTTTAAAAATTAAAAATTCACACCAAACTTAATTTAAAAATTCATATTATAAATTCACACCAAACTTATATTAATTTTCCAAATATTTACAATTTTAAAAATATTGTTTTTACAAAGTTTACAATATTAATTTAAGATTTAAATATTAATTTTAAAAACATGGTAAAAATAAAATTAAAAATCTTTTTGGCTTTTTATCCCACTTTAATCAATCAAATATTATCAAAAATATGCGCCCCTCTTTTCGGTAAAGTAATTTCGGTTCCAAGACCTAATTTAACTCATGACGAATTTTTTGAAATATTTTGGGTTGATTGATTAAAGATATTTATACCTTAGGAATAAACGTTAAATTTCGCAGTGATGTAATAAATTTTTGAATGATATCAATAATTTCGGTCGCCAAACCTAATTTTATTCAATACTAATTTAATACTTTATAGCGAACAAATTAGCGTTTATTATCAAAAGGTTAAAAATAAAAATAAAAAAAATAAAAACTGTACATACATACCTTTGAATTAGATTTCTTAGTTATACGATCTATCCCATTCATAAGATAGTCGGTTTAATTGGTTTTCCATGGCTACATAGGCGTAACCTCGAGCATTCAGTGTTTTTTCTTCTAAACATATGAACGGTCCGTCTCTGCATAAAGTAACAAATTTGGTATTTGAATATGTTTGATTATTTGAACATTTACCTCCATGTGACCATTTTCCGCATTTGTGACATCTTTCTAGGTGTCGTGCTCTTCTTTTCGCTGCGGATTTTGATTTCCCTTTACCAAATTGTAACTTATTATCTTCGCATCTGGATTCTTTTCTAACTCCGTCCATTCTTTCTCTGATTACTGATACTATTTCACTCGAAAGTGTGTCATTATTACGTTTAGTGATCAAAGCGTGTAGCATTAGACCATGGTTTAGTTCACAGGCAGTCTTCATTTTGTAAAAACCTAAAAAAATAAAAATTCAGAATGGGGGGAGAAGACTAGTTCTTTAGGGTCTGCTAGGGAAAGACCATTCGGATTCCATTTTCGAGAACTACATGAAAACAGACAATCTAACTCTAACAGAAATACATATTATTCTTTAAAGACTTGATTCTCCCCACACTTAGTTAGCTGTGGTGTCGAAATTGTGATTAACTTCGTTGTCGACTTCCATCGGACTATCTATGTAGTGTTTAACTCTGTGACCATTAACTTTAAATTCAATCCCATTTGAATTTATTAATTCTATCGTTCCGTATGGGAAAACTCTTTTGACTATGAATGGTCCAGACCATCTTGATTTCAATTTTCCAGGAAATAGCTTGAATCGTGAATTGAAAAGAAGAACTCTGTCTCCTTCTTTAAATTCTTTTGAACTTCTGATTCTTTTATCATGCCATTTCTTCGTTCTTTCTTTATAGATTAATGAATTTTCGTATGCTTCGTGTCTTAATTCTTCTAATTCGTTTAGTTGACTTAATCGTAGACGTCCGGCTTCATGTAAATCAAGATTACATGTCTTCAAAGCCCAAAATGCTTTGTGTTCAATTTCTACTGGAAGATGACATGCTTTTCCATAAGCAAGTCTAAAAGGTGTGGTTCCAATTGGAGTTTTGTAGGCGGTTCTAAAAGCCCAGAGTGCATCCTCCAATTTAATGGACCATTCCTTCGGATTTGATCCTACGGTTTTCTCTAGAATACGTTTTAAAGCTCGGTTGGTATTTTCAACTTGTCCACTTGTTTGTGGATGATATGCGGTGGAGATTTTATGAGTTACTCCATATCTTTTAAGAACTTTCTCAAGTTGATTATTACATAAATGAGTACCCCGATCACTTATTAAAGCTTTCGGTGTTCCAAACCTTGCAAAAAGACGTTTTAAAAAATTGACTACAACGCGTGCATCGTTAGTTGGGAGAGCTTGTGCTTCCGCCCATTTAGATACATAATCAATGGCTACGAGTATATATAGATTATTATGAGATTTTAGAAATGGACCCATAAAGTCAATACCCCAAATGTCAAATACTTCACATACTTGTATGACATTTTGTGGCATTTCATCACGTTGACTTATTTTTCCGGCCCTTTGACAAGCATCACAGGATTTGCAAAGAAGGTGTGCGTCTTTGTAAATTGTAGGCCAATAGAATCCAGCATCATAAACTTTTCTTGCTGTTAGTTGAGGCCCATAATGCCCTCCTGTTGGTCCTGTGTGACAATGGTTTAATATGTTACTAGCTTCATCTCCAAATACACATCGGCGTATTATTCCACCGGGACAACTTTTAAACAGGTGTGGATCTTTCCAAAAATAGTGTTTTATATCACTGAAGAATTTCTTTCGTCTTTGGTACGATAATCCTTTTTCAAGGAATCCACAAACTAAGTAGTTTGCATAGTCTGCAAACCATGGAATTTCTTTATAATCTATCTTCAATAGATATTCATCAGGAAAGTTGTCTTGTACGGCCGATTCATTTAGAACTTCTAATTCAGGATTTTCAAGACGAGAAAGATGATCAGCGGCGAGATTTTCTGCTCCTCTTTTATCTCGGATTTCAATATCAAACTCTTGTAAGAGTAAGATCCAACGGATTAATCTTGGTTTAGCATCTTGTTTTGAAAATAGGTATCTAAGAGCAGAATGGTCGGTATAGACCACCGTTTTTGCTAGAACGAGATATGAACGAAATTTGTCAAAAGCAAATACAATAGCAAGGAGTTCTTTTTCAGTAGTTGTATAGTTCGTTTGTGCTCCTTGTAATGTCTTACTAGCATAATATATAGGTTGAAATCGTTTTTCAATCCTTTGTCCTAAAACGGCTCCCATTGCAAAATCACTTGCATCGCACATTAGTTCAAATGGTAGATTCCAATTTGGTGTTATCATGATCGGCGCATTAGTGAGTTTCTCTTTAAGAATATTAAAAGATTTGATACACTCATCTGAAAAGATGAATGGAGCATCCTTTTCTAGGAGTTTATTCATAGGAGTGGCAATTTTAGAAAAATCTTTTATGAAACGTCGGTAAAAACCGGCATGCCCTAGAAAACTCCTAACTCCTCTAACATTGGTGGGATGTGGAAGTTTAGCAATTACATCTACTTTAGCTCTATCCACTTCAATTCCTTCTTTTGAAATTTTATGTCCAAGAACGATGCCTTCTTTAACCATGAAATGGCATTTCTCCCAATTAAGTACTAGATTTGATTGTTCGCATCTAATGAGCATTCGTTCAAGATTAGCTAGACATGTTTCAAATGTATCACCGAAGACTGAAAAGTCATCCATGAAAACTTCCATGCATTCTTCTATCATGTCGTGAAAAATCGCCATCATACACCTTTGAAAGGTTGCAGGGGCGTTGCAAAGTCCAAATGGCATGCGTTTGTAAGCAAAAGTACCATAAGGGCACGTGAATGTGGTTTTCTCTTGGTCTTCGGGTGCTATTGGAATTTGAAAATATCCGGAAAATCCATCTAGAAAACAATAGTAACTATTTCCGCCTAATCTTTCCAACATTTGATCTATGAAAGGTAAGGGAAAGTGATCTTTTCTGGTGGCGTCATTTAATTTTCTATAATCAATACATACACGCCATCCTGTTACGGTCCTAGTAGGAATAAGCTCATTTTTCTCATTTGTAATGACAGTCATGCCACCCTTCTTAGGCACGCATTGAACTGGGCTTACCCATGGACTATTAGAAATTGGATAAATTAGACCTACATCTAGCAGTTTAATAATCTCTTTCTTAACTACATCTTGCATATTAAGATTTAGTCTTCGTTGGCGTTGCCCATACGTTTTATGACCTTCTTCCATAAGGATTTTATGTGTGCAATACGAAGGACTTATTCCTTTAATATCATGAATCTTCCATGCAATGGCTGGTTTATGAGCTTTCAACACAGAAATGAGTTGTGATTTCTCATTTTTAGTAAGAGAAGTCGATATTATTATAGGTAATTCAGATTCACCATGTAAATAAGCGTATTCCAAATGGTTTGGAAGTGGCTTTAATTCTAATTTCGGAGGTTCTTCTATCGATGATTTATATCGATATCTGTCTTCTTCTTTTAGCATTTGAATTTCTTCTGTTGTTGGTTCATATCCATTAGCTATAAGTGTAGCTAACATTTCAGCTTCATCAATTGGTTCACTACCTTCTCCTAAAGAACATTCTCCTATTCCTTGTAATTCTGGAAATTCTTCTAATAATTCTGCATGTGCATCTATAGTTTGAATATAATAACATGTATCATCTGCAGATTGTGGTTGTTGCATTGCTCTATCAACTGAAAAGGTAACACTCTCATCCTCTATACTTAGGGTCAATTTCTTACCGAACACGTCTATCATTGCTTTAGCCGTGTTTAAGAATGGTCTTCCTAATATGAGAGGAACTTGAGAATCTTCTTCCATGTCCAGAACAACAAAATCTACTGGAAATACTAAAGTACCAACTTTAACTAGCATGTTCTCCATTATCCCTCTAGGATATTTTATTGATCTATCGGCTAGTTGTATGCTTATTCTGGTTGGTTTCAATTCTCCAAGGTCTAGTTTAGCGTATAGTGAATACGGCATTAGATTTATACTAGCACCTAAGTCTGCCAATGCTTCTATTGAACTAAGACTACCCAGAAAACATGGAATTGTGAAACTTCCTGGATCAGATAGTTTTTCTGGTATCTTATTCAACAGCACTGCTGAACAATTAGCATTCATAGTAACAGCCGAGAGTTCTTCCATTTTCTTTCTATTTGAGATTAGATCTTTCAAGAATTTAGCATATCTAGGCATTCCTGAAATCACATCAATGAAAGGAAGATTTACATTTATCTGTTTAAACATATCCAAGAATTTGGATTGCTCGGCTTCAAGTTTCTCTTTCTTCATTTTACTCGGGTAAGGAAGTGGTGGTTGGTATGGTTTAACATAAGGTTTAGCCTTAACTGTGTTATCTTCATTAACCTTTTCAACTACCGGTTCTTTTTCCTTATCTTGATTAGGTTGGGGTTCTTGTGGAGTAGGAATAGCTTCATCAGAAGTTACAGGTATTTCAGGTGGTTTAAGTGTTGTTCCACTTCTTGTGGTAATGGCTTTAGCTGTTTCATTCCGGGGGTTAGCATTTGTATCACTAGGTAGACTTCCCGGTTTTCTTTCACCTATTAACCTTGCTAGGTTACTTACTTCTTGTTCCAGATTTTGAATAGAAGCTTGTTGATTTCTAAATGCTTAAGCATTTTGTTCATTAGTTTGTTTCTGAGATGTGAAAAACTGCGTTTGAGTTTCAACTAGCTTCGTCATCATATCTTCTAAATTTGGCTTTTTATCATCGGTTTGTTGTGGTGGTTTGTTTTGAAAATTAGGTCTTTGCTGATTGTAATTATTATTGGATACTTGTTGATTGCTAGGACCTTGTTGATTGTTGTATGGAATATTTCGGTTATAATTCTGGTTTTGATTGTAAATCGGTCTTGGCGGTTGATAATTATTCTGATAATTATTTCCTGGCCTTTGGTTTATGTATGAAATATTCTCTCTTTGTTCCATTGTTAATTCAATACTGAGACAATCTTTTGTCAAATGTGGTCCTCCACACTGCTCACAACTAATTCGTATTGAGTGAATATCTTTAGTCATCTTTTCCATTCGTCTCTCCACAGCATCTATCTTTGCGGAAATGGAATCTAAGTCATGGATAGAATCGGCTCTAGCTGCTTTAGATGATCTAACGATATCTTTTTCTTGGTGCCACTCATGTGAGTGGGAAGCAGTGTTATCAATAATTTTGTAAGCATCAGTTTCGGTTTTCTTCATAATAGAACCACCAGCTGCTATATCTATGTCTTTCCTTGTAGTGATGTCGCATCCTTGGTAGAATATTTGTACTATTTGACAGGTGTCTAAACCATGTTGCGGACATCCTCTTAACAACTTTCCAAATCTAGTCCACGCCTCATATAGAGTTTCATTTGGTTTCTGTGTAAACGTAACAATTTCTGTTTGAAGTCTTACGGCTTTAGATGCAGGAAAGAATTGTTTAAGAAATTTTACAGCTAAAACATCCCATGCATCAATCGCCCCTTCAGGTAACGATTCCAACCAATCTTTGGCTTCTCCCTTTAAAGTCCAGGGAAATAACATGAGATATATCTGTTCATCCTCCACTTCTCGGATTTTAAATAGTGTGCAGATCCTATTAAAGGTACGTAGATGTTCATTTGGATCTTCCTTTGGCGCACCACTAAATTGGCATTGATTAGTCACCATGTGTAGAATCTATCCTTTGATTTCATAATCTGGAACATTAATGTCTGGATGAGTAATTGCGTGACCTTGGCCAGTGCGTTTAGCTCTCATTCGGTCTTCCATACTTAAAGGTTCCAGATTCTCCATAATTGAATTTGTTGAATCAGAATCACTAGAGGATTCTGATTTAATGGTCCGTTCCTCAACAATCTCTGTTTGAATGATTGGTGGTTCCGGAGGAAAGTTTAGTGGTTCAGGATCTATGAATCATTCCTGAATATTCTCCGGATTCTCAATTGTGAGGTTGGGTTCAAAAAATGGATTATCGGAAATTTGAACTGGAGTACTTGGTCGACTGGATGACGATTCTAAAGAAAAATCAACGGTGGTAATATTTGCTAAATGTCTTGATCTAGTTACAGGTGGTGAACGTACAAAAGGTGGTGAACGTCTTGCTCGGTGCATTCACTGAATATCCTATTAGTTTTTAAAAGGAAAGAAAAATTATAATAAGTTATCCAATCAATAGACTTTTCTGATTTTACCCACGTTTCGAATAGCCAAAAGATGCAGCAGAGGGGCAGGATTCGTTTGGTCTCAATATAATTGAGGACTGTTTGGCTCCAATAACCCGGTCCACGTACAAATCCAACTATTACTACGAACCAGAAAATTTTGATGTCTATCAATTTAACCACTTAAAATAAATTTTCGTAATTTTAAGAAATTTAGATAAGAAGTAGAATAAAAATCTATGTCCTAAAAACTAGAATAGCGAGAAATAAGAAAGAAAAAGAGTTCGTCGAAAAAGGTCGAAAAAGAAAAATGGTTGAAAAATAAAAGGTGATGGAAAAATAAAAGAAACTTATAAAACTTAAAAACACTTGACTAACCTAACCTTATTACTACAACTAACTTAAAATTATAATCGCAAATTGAGATTACTAATTGGAATGATAATTGATACATAGGTAAAAGTCGTCTAAAAATATTAAAGCTTACAAAAAAACTAAATCCCAAATGGTAATAACTTAAAAAGAAACTAAAACTTAAAAAGGCGTCGCAAAGTTCTAAAGTATCTAAATCTTAGTCTAAAGAAAAAGCACTTAAGGAATTCTACGGCAAAGTCTAAAAATCTAGAAGTAAAAATAACTATGGCAAAAACTAAGTTTAAAACTAAATATGAGCGAAAAATACAAATATTACGCTAAAACGATTAAAAAGGGACAAAATATAAAAATATACAAAAAGTTGTAAAAAGTACAATTTTTATAAAAATATTATTTTTATATTATTTATTTTATAAAACTATTAATTTTACAATTTAATTAAACTAATTTAACTAAAATATAAATTAAATAAAAAGTAAAACTAATTATAATAATAATAATAAATTAGGGTTTATTAATCATAATAATAATAAAATCCGTAATTTAAGCGAAATTAGGGTTCTGTCACGTGTGTCAGGGCTGCTCCGCGAGTTGCGGTATTCCAAGCAGCAAACTCCGCGAGTCGCGGGGTTCCAGAATTCAACTCAGGTACAGTTTTTAATTCGACGTTTTTTTTTTATTTTTTTTTATTTTCTGTTTTTATATTTTCTGTTTATATCAAAATATTTATATAATAAAAACTTATATTTAAAAACTTAAATAAAAATAGAACTACTTCATAATTTTATAAATAAAAATCGTAAAACTAGATTTATATATATATATATATATATATATATATATATATATATATATATATATATATATATATATATATATTTTAAATAAAAACAAAATACTTAAATAAAACTTATATAAAAATAAAGAAACTTTATAAAACTTAAATATTTAACAAAATCTTAAAAAAACTTATATTTTTGTTTTTCTTTTTATATTTTCGAATATTTAAAACGTATTTTTATAAAAACGAATTTTAATAAAAGTAAACTAAAAATCTTTTTTTTTTTTATATTAGCGTTGCGCTTCCGGCGTTTAAGAGTTCCCCGGCAGCGGCGCCAAAAATACTTGATGTGGTAGCGGAGTGTATATAAAATAGCTATTATATTTTAGCAGAAAATACTATTAAATACGATGCAATTTTACACAAGATATTTATTTATTTAGAGAATGGATATACTTAAACCTTGCTACAACACTTATAGGCAGTGTACCTAATCGTACAGTAGTATAGTTTTTAGTAAGTCCGGTTCGTTCCACAGGGAAAATCTTTAAACAAAGCTTAACGCTATATTAGTTTACTTTTATAAAAATACATATATATATATATATAAGTAATATTATTATTATAAAGGGAGGTTTTTACCGTTTAATGACCGGTTTGTCGATTTTAAAACTTTAGTCGTAGTTAAAACCAAATGTAAAATAATAAATAAATACAAGACTTAATTTAAAGCGTAAAGTAAATAACGATAATGAAATTGCGAATAATAAAAGTGCGATAAAATAAAATTGCGATAATTAAAAAGTACGATAATTAAAAGTGCAATTAAATATAATAACAATAAAAATGCGATAATTAGAAGTGCAATTAAATATAAAATAAAAGAAATTAAATATGAAATAAAAGAATTATGCTTATTTAAACTTCCGTAATCATGATGTTTGACGTGTTGATTTTAGTTTTATGCCCATGGGTTAATTGTCCTTTGTCCTGGATTATTTACTATGTCCATCTGGTTTTTGTCCATAACAGTCCATCAGTCATAAATATAAAGTGCGAGTGTCCTCGTCAAATTATCCTTATACCCGAAGTTAAATATTCCAACTAATTGGGGACTTAAACTGTAACAAGATTTTAATACTTTGTTTAATAATTACACCAGGATGTCGACTGAGTGTAACCTCAGGTTTTAATATTTTGTTATCAATTATACCAAGTGTCCTTGTACATAATTTCACCCCTGTTTTAATTATTCTAGTGGCTATTAATCCATTCCCGTGTCCGGTTAAATGAACGATTATTCGTACATATAAATACCCCGCCCATCGTGTCCGATCGAGTGTATATGGTAATTTATAGGGACGCCCAATTGTAAATCTTTATATTAACATTAACAAACTATCATTTAGTTAAACAAATATAAAGCTCATTAATAGCCTATAGTCTAATTTCCACAAGTGTCGTTCCTTTGTCCAAACCCCAATTATGGTACAAAGCCCAATTACCCAATTTTAGTAATTAGCCCAACATCATGATTACTTCGGATTAAATAAGCATAATAATAACTTAGCTACGAGACATTAAATTAAAAAGGTTGAACATAACTTACAATGATTAAAAATAGCGTAGCGTTACACGGACAGAATTTCGACTTACACCCTTACAACATTTGCTAACATACCCTTATTATTAGGATTTAAAATTAAAATTAAAATTAAAATATAAATTATATATATATATTTACGTATATATTGAGAGAGAGATGGATATATGAGTGTGAAAAATGATCAGAATTCGGTTGGCTTTATAGGGAATTTGAGAATTTGGGGCTCCGCGACTCGCGGCCCTTTTTGCCTTCAAACTCCGCGAGCCGCGGAGTTTGCTTTTACAGCTCACACAAGTTTGGAGCCTTTCTTGCCGACGGTTTATAATATATTATATAATATATAAATAATTATAAGAATTATTTAAATATTATATTATATTTATGTGCATAGTTGATTTGTAATTTTTAGTCCGTTGCGTCGAGCGTTGAGAGTTGACTCTGGTCCCGGTTCCGGATTTTCGAACGTCCTTGCGTACAATTTAATATCTTGTACTTTGCGTTTTGAATCTTGTACTCTTGTAATTTCGAGACGTTTCTTATCAATAATTGGAACCTCTTTGATTATATTTTGTACTTTTGAGCTTTTTGGTCGTTTGCGTCTTCAATTCGTCGAATCTGTCTTTTGTCTTCACCTTTTATTATTTAAACGAATATCACTTTTAAATAGAACAATTGCAACTAAAAGCTTGTCTTTCTTGAGGAATAATGCTATGAAATATATGTTCGTTTTTAGCATTATCAAGGCTACAATCAA
The DNA here is from genome assembly GCF_046630445.1 of Rutidosis leptorrhynchoides. Lineage (NCBI taxonomy): Eukaryota > Viridiplantae > Streptophyta > Magnoliopsida > Asterales > Asteraceae > Rutidosis > Rutidosis leptorrhynchoides. Next base: position 612,029,133 of record NC_092336.1, on the reverse strand, counting down.
GTTGCCCCACCGCTTTTAGGAGAGTTTATCAATAAAGCTGTTGAGAAGAATAGGGATCCGGTTGTCGAACCAAAGTATGGTAAGCCTGAGAAAAATTCCGTAGAGAGTAAAAGTGAGTCTGGTGAGGGTAAAAAGCCTTTAGATGTTGTTTATGAGACGGAGTCCGACACTGATGTCGACACCAACAAGGACGAAAAACCCTTTGTAGTTGTGACTAAACCACTTACAATTTTGAAGAATCCAAATAATGAAGCGAATAGGAGTGAAATTCAAAAGACTGAGAAGAGGAGTGTTAGTAAGCCAAAACAATCTAGGAAGAAAAACACTCAGCACACCCCTATTAAGTTTGTTAAGGACAGTAGTACTGTGAATTCTCAGATTGTTGATCCCAAAACTGAACTTCCACCAAAAGGTGAGGGTTCAAATTTAGGAAGGGTGACGAAATATATTCCGCCTAATCGTATACAGATTGTTAAACAGCAAGTCACGTCACCCACTCTAGCTAAGCAACAGAATAAACCCCTGAGGAGACAGTATTCAACTTCTAGGCATCAAGTGTTTAATGCTAATGGTTTTGATAATGTTAACTGTTTCAATTGTGGGATGTTGGGACACAGGGCTATGAATTGCAAACCCATTCGACAGACACCACACAAGAAGATTGATCTTAGTCCCAAACGTACTTTTGATAAAAGATCATCTTTACCTGTGTTTAAACCTACTTCTGTCAAATCAACTGAAACAAAAAAATTTCAAACAAATGATTACTACAGGAAACCATTACCAAAGAATGTTGTTTGGAAACGTAAATCAGAAGTGACAGGTGTCCAAAATTCTGAAGGTCCTTCTGGATCTAAGGGACAATGGGTGGAATTGCCATTGGTTGGCGTTGATGGGAAACCCACTTCCATTCGGGCATGGGTGGCCCTTTCTAACTAAACTCCTTATTTTTTTTGTGCAGGTCGCTTACAATCCTCGCTGCAGTACATGGATTGTTGATAGTGGGGCGTCTAGGCACATGACAGGGAACTTGTCCTTACTTTCTAATGTGAAAACAGTAGATGGAGGACCAGTGTCTTTTGCAGGTAGTGAAGGAGGTTTTATTACTACGCAAGGGGTGATTGCTAATGAGAATGTCAGCTTTGATAAAGTTAATTTTGTGGAGCAAATTGAAATGTCCCGTTCTTATTGATTAAAAACGTTCCATATTAATTGATTTCGTTGCGAGGTTTTGACCTCTATATGAGACGTTTTTCAAAGACTGCATTCATTTTTAAAACAAACCATAACCTTTATTTCATAAATAAAGGTTTAAAAAGCTTTACGTAGATTATCAAATAATGATAATCTAAAATATCCTGTTTACACATGACCATTACATAATGGTTTACAATACAAATATGTTACATCGAAATCAGTTTCTTGAATGCAGTTTTTACACAATATCATACAAACATGGACTCCAAATCTTGTCCTTATTTTAGTATGCAACAGCGGAAGCTCTTAGTATTCACCTGAGAATAAACATGCTTTAAACGTCAACAAAAATGTTGGTGAGTTATAGGTTTAACCTATATATATCAAATCGTAACAATAGACCACAAGATTTCATATTTCAATACACATCCCATACATAGAGATAAAAATCATTCATATGGTGAACACCTGGTAACCGACATTAACAAGATGCATATATATATAAGAATATCCCCATCATTCCGGGACACCCTTCGGATATGATATAAATTTCGAAGTACTAAAGCATCCGGTACTTTGGATGGGGTTTGTTAGGCCCAATAGATCTATCTTTAGGATTCGCGTCAATTAGGGTGTCTGTTCCCTAATTCTTAGATTACCAGACTTAATAAAAAGGGGCATATTCGATTTCGATAATTCAACCATAGAATGTAGTTTCACGTACTTGTGTCTATTTTGTAAATCATTTATAAAACCTGCATGTATTCTCATCCCAAAAATATTAGATTTTAAAAGTGGGACTATAACTCACTTTCACAGATTTTTACTTCGTCGGGAAGTAAGACTTGGCCATTGGTTGATTCACGAACCTATAACAATATATACATATATATCAAAGTATGTTTAAAATATATTTACAACACTTTTAATATATTTTGGTGTTTTAAGTTTATTAAGTCAGCTGTCCTCGTTAGTAACCTACAACTAGTTGTCCACAGTTAGATGTACAGAAATAAATCGATAAATATTATCTTGAATCAATCCACGACCCAGTGTATACGTATCTCAGTATTGATCACAACTCAAACTATATATATTTTGGAATCAACCTCAACCCTGTATAGCTAACTCCAACATTCACATATAGAGTGTCTATTGTTGTTCCGAAATATATATAGATGTGTCGACATGATAGGTCGAAACATTGTATACGTGTCTATGGTATCTCAAGATTACATAATATACAATACAAGTTGATTAAATTATGGTTGGAATAGATTTGTTACCAATTTTCACGTAGCTAAAATGAGAAAAATTATCCAATCTTGTTTTACCCATAACTTCTTCATTTTAAATCCGTTTTGAGTGAATCAAATTGCTATGGTTTCATATTGAACTCTATTTTATGAATCTAAATAGTAAAAGTATAGGTTTATAGTCGAAAAAATAAGTTACAAGTCGTTTTTGTAAAGGTAGTCATTTCAGTCGAAAGAACGACGTCTAGATGACCATTTTAGAAAACATACTTCCACTTTGAGTTTAACCATAATTTTTGGATATAGTTTCATGTTCATAATAAAAATCATTTTCTCAGAATAACAACTTTTAAATCAAAGTTTATCATAGTTTTTAATTAACTAACCCAAAACAGCCCGCGGTGTTACTACGACGGCGTAAATCCGGTTTTACGGTGTTTTTCGTGTTTTCAGGTTTTAAATCATTAAGTTAGCATATCATATAGATATAGAACATGTGTGTAGTTAATTTTAAAAGTCAAGTTAGAAGGATTAACTTTTATTTGCGAACAAGTTTAGAATTAACTAAACTATGTTCTAATGATTACGAGTTTAAACCTTCGAATAAGATAGTTTTATATATATGAATCGAATGATGTTATGAACATCATTACTACCTCAAGTTTAGTAGGTAAACCTACTGGAAGTGACAAGAAATGATCTAGCTTCAAAGGATCTTGGATGGCTTGAAAGTTCTTGAAGTAGGATTATGACACAAAAACAAGTTCAAGTAAGATTTTTACTCGAATTAAGATAGTTTATAGTTATAGAAATTGAATCAAAGTTTGAATATGAATATTACCTTGAATAAGAAAGATAACCTACTATATATAACAAAGGTTTCTTGATCTTAGATGATTACTTGGAATGGATTAGAAAGCTTGGAAGTAAATTAGTAAACTTGAAGGGATTTTTGAAGTGTTCTTCCTATGATGATTATAGCTTGATTCTTGAAGTGATTTTTGATGAAGATGATGATTAACTACTGGAAAAATACGTTCATAATAGTGTGTGTGTGTGTGTGTTGAGAGAGAATTAGAAAGAGAATTGGAAGTGAAATGGAGTGAATGATGAGTGGTAATTGGTGAGTGGTGAGTGGGGTTAAACGGAGTTCTAGTTAGTTGACTAGCTCATGGTAGAAGTTAAAATTGATTAGTCATACATGACATAATCAAGAGTGGAATTCCATGCTAGTTCCTATTGGTATATACTCATAGTAAGTACGTTTTGAAGCTGTGTATAATACGGGTAAGAATACGACTAGAATTCTTGATGAAAGAAAAGAATGGAAAAGTAACTGTAACCATTTTCATTAATTATGAGTGTTTTGATATATGTCTTGAAGTCTTCCAAAAGTATTTTAATACATCTAAATACACTACATGTATATACATTTTAACTGAGTCGTTAAGTCATCGTTAGTCGTTACATGTAAGTGTTGTTTTGAAACCTTTAAGTTAACGATCTCAATTAATGTTGTTAACCCATTGTTTATTATATCTAATGAGATGTTAAATTATTATATTATCATGATATTATGATATATTAATATATCTTAATATGATATATATACATTTAAATGTCGTTACAACGATAATCGTTACATATATGTCTCATTTCGAAATCCTTAAGTTAGTAGTCTTGTTTATATGTATATAACTCATTGTTAATATACTTATGGATATACTTACTTATCATAATCTCATGTTAACCATATGTATATCCATATATATATCGTCATGTCGTTTTTACAAGTTTTAACGTTCGTGAATCGCCGGTCAACTTGGGTGGTCAATTGTCTATATGAAACATATTTCAATTAATCAAGTCTTAACAAGTTTGATTGCTTAACATGTTGGAAACATTTAATCATGTAAATATCAATCTCAATTAATATATATAAACATGGAAAAGTTCGGGTCACTACAGTACCTACCCGTTAAATAAATTTCGTCCTGAAATTTTAAGCTGTTGAAGGTGTTGACGAATCTTCTGGAAATAGATGCGGGTATTTCTTCTTCATCTGATCTTCACGCTCCCAGGTGAACTCGGGTCCTCTACGAGCATTCCATCGAACCTTAACAATTGGTATCTTGTTTTGCTTAAGTCTTTTAACCTCACGATCCATTATTTCGACGGGTTCTTCGATGAATTGGAGTTTTTCGTTGATTTGGATTTCATCTAACGGAATAGTGAGATCTTCTTTAGCAAAACATTTCTTCAAATTCAAGACGTGGAAAGTGTTATGTACAACCGCGAGTTGTTGAGGTAACTCAAGTCGGTAAGCTACTGGTCCGACACGATCAATAATCTTGAATGGTCCAATATACCTTGGATTTAATTTCCCTCGTTTACCAAATCGAACAATGCCTTTCCAAGGTGCAACTTTAAGCATGACCATCTCTCCAATTTCAAATTCTATATCTTTTTTTTTAATGTCAGCGTAGCTCTTTTGTCGACTTTGGGCGGTTTTCAACCGTTGTTGAATTTGGATGATCTTCTCGGTAGTTTCTTGTATAATCTCCGGACCCGTAATCTGTCTATCCCCCACTTCACTCCAACAAATCGGAGACCTGCACTTTCTACCATAAAGTGCTTCAAACGGCGCCATCTCAATGCTTGAATGGTAGCTGTTGTTGTAGGAAAATTCTGCTAATGGTAGATGTCGATCCCAACTGTTTCCGAAATCAATAACACATGCTCGTAGCATGTCTTCAAGCGTTTGTATCGTCCTTTCGCTCTGCCCATCAGTTTGTGGATGATAGGTAGTACTCATGTCTAGACGAGTTCCTAATGCTTGCTGTAATGTCTGCCAGAATCTTGAAATAAATCTGCCATCCCTATCAGAGATAATAGAGATTGGTATTCCATGTCTGGAGACGACTTCCTTCAAATACAGTCGTGCTAACTTCTCCATCTTGTCATCTTCTCTTATTGGCAGGAAATGTGCTGATTTGGTGAGACGATCAACTATTACCCAAATAGTATCAAAACCACTTGCAGTCCTTGGCAATTTAGTGATGAAATCCATGGTAATGTTTTCCCATTTCCATTCCGGAATTTCGGGTTGTTGAAGTAGACCTGATGGTTTCTGATGCTCAGCTTTGACCTTAGAACACGTCAAACATTCTCCTACATATTTAGCAACATCGGCTTTCATACCCGGCCACCAAAAATATTTCCTGAGATCCTTGTACATCTTCCCCGTTCTAGGATGTATTGAGTATCTGGTTTTATGAGCTTCTCTAAGTACCATTTCTCTCATATCTCCAAATTTTGGTACCCAAATCCTTTCAGGCCTATACCGGGTTCCGTCTTCCCGAATATTAAGATGTTTCTCCGATCCTTTGGGTATTTCATCCTTTAAATTTCCCTCTTTTAAAACTCCTTGTTGTGCCTCCTTTATTTGAGTAGTAAGGTTATTATGAATCATTATATTCATTGATTTTACTCGAATGGGTTCTCTGTCCTTCCTGCTCAAGGCATCGGCTACCACATTTGCCTTCCCCGGGTGGTAACGAATCTCAAAGTCGTAATCATTCAATAATTCAATCCACCTACGCTGCCTCATATTCAGTTGTTTCTGATTAAATATGTGTTGAAGACTTTTGTGGTCGGTATATATAATACTTTTGACCCCATATAAGTAGTGCCTCCAAGTCTTTAATGCAAAAACAAGAGCGCCTAATTCCAAATCATGCGTCGTATAATTTTGTTCGTGAATCTTCAATTGTCTAGACGCATAAGCAATCACCTTCGTTGGTTGCATTAATACACAACCGAGACCTTGCTTTGATGCGTCACAATAAATCACAAAATCATCATTCCCTTCAGGCAATGACAATATAGGTGTCGTAGTTAGCTTTTTCTTCAATAACTGAAACGCTTTCTCTTGTTCATCATTCCATTCAAATTTCTTCCCTTTATGCGTTAATGCAGTCAGGGTTTTGCTATTCTGGAAAAGTCTTGGATGAACCTTCTGTAGTAACCAGCTAGTCCTAAAAACTGCGTATGTGTTTCGGAGTTTTCGGGGTTTCCCACTTTTCAACAGTTTCTATCTTTGCCGGATCCACCTTAATACCTTCTTTGTTCACTATGTGACCGAGGAATTGAACTTCTTCCAACCAAAATGCACACTTTGAAAACTTAGCGTACAATTCTTCCTTCCTCAATACTTCTAACACCTTTCTCAAATGTTCACCGTGTTCTTGGTCATTCTTTGAGTAAATAAGTATGTCATCAATGAAAACAATGACAAACTTGTCAAGGTATGGTCCACACACTCGGTTCATAAGGTCCATGAACACAGCTGGTGCATTAGTTAAACCAAAGGGCATGACCATAAACTCGTAATGACCGTAACGTGTTCTAAAAGTAGTCTTTGGAATATCATCTTCTTTCACCCGCATTTGATGATACCCGGAACGTAAGTCAATCTTTGAATAAACAGATGAGCCTTGTAGTTGATCAAATAAGTCATCGATTCTCGGTAGTGGGTAGCGGTTCTTGATGGTAAGTTTGTTCAACTCTCGGTAGTCGATACATAACCTGAATGTACCATCTTTCTTCTTGACAAACAAAACAGGAGCTCCCCACGGTGATGTGCTTGGTCGAATGAAACCACGCTATAAAAGTTCTTGTAATTGGCTTTGCAGTTCTTTCATCTCGCTGGGTGCGACTCTGTAAGGAGCACGAGCTATTGGTGCAGCTCCTGGTACAAGATCTATTTGAAATTCAACGGATCGCTGTGGGGGTAATCCCGGTAATTCTTTCGGAAATACATCGGGAAATTCTTTTGCAATGGGAACATCATTGATGCTCTTTTCTTCAGTTTGTACTTTCTCGACGTGTGCTAGAACAGCATAGCAACCTTTTCTTATTAGTTTTTGTGCCTTCAAATTACTAATAATATGTAGCTTAGTGTTGCCCTTTTCTCCGTACACCATTAAGGGTTTTCCTTTTTCTCGTATAATGCGAATTGCATTTTTGTAACAAACGATCTCTGCTTTCACTTCTTTCAACTAGTCCATACCGATTATCACATCAAAACTCCCTAACTCTACTGGTATCAAATCAATATTAAATGTTTCGCTAACCAGTTTAATTTCTCGATTCCGACATATATTATCTGCTGAAATTAATTTACCATTTGCTAATTCGAGTAAAAATTTACTATTCAAAGGCGTCAATGGACAACTTAATTTAGCACAAAAATCTCTACTCATATAGCTTCTATCCGCACCCGAATCAAATAAAACGTAAGCAGATTTATTGTCAATAAGAAACGTACCCGTAACAAGCTCCGGGTCTTCCTGTGCCTCTGCCGCATCAATATTGAAAACTCTTCCGCGGCCTTGTCCATTCGTGTTCTCCTGGTTCGGGCAATTTCTAATAATGTGGCCCGGTTTTCCACATTTATAACAAACTACATTGGCATAACTTGCTCCGACACTACTTGCTCAGCCATTACTCGTTCCGAAACCATTTGTTCCTTTCGTTCTATTAACCCCTGGTCCGTAGACCTCACACTTCACCGCGCTATGACCATTTCCTTTACACTTGTTGCAAAATTTGGTGCAGAACCCCGAGTGATACTTTTTCACACCTTTGGCATAGCTACTTCTGATTGTTGTTGTTGTTGCGGTTATTATTGTTGTTGGGATGATTGTTGTAGTTGCTGTTGTTGTTGTTGTTGTTGTTATTGTTGTTGTTGTTGGGCCGTTTGTTGTAGTTGCGATTGATGTTGAGATTGTTGGGATAATTGTTGCGATTATTGTTGTAATTGCTGTTGTTGTTGTATTGGTGATTCTTATCACCGTTTTCCTCCCACTTTCTTTTGACTTGCTTCACATTGGCCTCTTCAGCAGTCTGTTCTTTAATTCTTTCTTCAATCTGGTTCACTAGTTTGTGAGCCATTCTACATGCCTGTTGTATGGAGGCGGGCTCGTGTGAACTTATATCTTCTTGGATTCTTTCCGGTAATCCTTTCACAAACGCGTCGATCTTCTCTTCCTCATCTTCGAATGCTCCCGGACACAATAGGCACAATTCTGTGAATCGTCTTTTATACATGGTAATATCAAATCCTTGGGTTCGTAACCCTCTAAGTTCTGTCTTGAGCTTATTGACCTCGGTTCTGGGACGGTACTTCTCGTTCATCAAGTGCTTGAATGCTGACCACGGTAGTGCGTACGCATCATCTTGTCCCACTTGCTCTAGATAGGTATTCCACCATGTTAACGCAGAACCTGTGAAGGTATGCGTAGCGTACTTCACTTTGTCCTCTTCAGTACACTTACTTATGGCAAACACAGATTCGACCTTCTCGGTCCACCGTTTCAATCCGATCGGTCCTTCGGTTCCATCAAATTCTAAAGGTTTGCAGGCAGTGAATTCTTTGTAGGTGCATCTTACACGATTTCCTGTACTGCCAGATCCAAGGTTATTTTTGGTATGTAGCGCAGCCTGTACTGCGGCTATGTTTGAAGCTAGAAAAGTACGGAATTCCTCTTCATTCATATTCACGGTGTGTCGAGTAGTCGGTGCCATTTCCTTCAAAATAGTCAAATGGAACAAGTTAATCATACAGAATATTAAGAGTAGTTAATAGTATTTCGTAGCATAATATGAACTCATTTATAAAAGCTTTTTCTTCATATTAGCGTTTTATAAGTTTAAATTCGGGTAGTACCTACCGTTAAGTTCATACTTAGTAGCTAATATACTATTCAACTACTACAATTCTATATGAAAAACTGATTGTAATAATATTTCGCGTTCAAACTTTTATACAATATTTTACAAACTTACAATACCGCTTATTTTACATAAAGCATGAAATATAGCACACAATAACTTTGATACAAGATAGTTGTGAAGATAATTCTAGCTAGTACATAAGTCATTCAGCAAAGGCAATAAAGACACGTAATTCATACGTCCAGAAACAAGTCATGCATTCTGGTTTTACTAGGACTACTTCCCATCCTTGGTCTTGTGGAACATAACCGTTATGGCCGTTGATAAGACAGCGTGTTGTAACGTCGTCAAAGGGACGAGGGTTACGTAATGACCAACAGTCTCGTAATAACCTAAAAACCTCATTTCTTACCCCAATTACCGACTCCGTCACTTGTGAGAACGTTTTGTTTAATAGTTGTAGCCCGATGTTCTTGTTCTCACTTTGGTGAGAAGTTAACATTACTAACCCGTAAGCATAAAATGCTTCTTTATGTTGCATGTTAGCCGCTTTTTCTAAATCACGAAGTCCTATATTCGGATATACTGAGTCAAAATAATTTCTTAACCCGTTGCGTAAAATAGCATTTGGGTTCCCCGCAATATATGCGTCAAAGTAAACACATCGTAACTTATGGATTTTCCAATGTGATATCCCCCATCTTTCGAACGAATGCCTTTTATAAACCAAGGCATTCTTGGAACGTTCTTCGAATGTCTTACAAACTGATCTCGCTTTAAATAGTTGTGCCGAGGAATTCTGACCGACTCTAGACAAGATTTCATCAATCATGTCTCCGGGTAGGTCTCTTAAAATATTGGGTTGTCTATCCATTTTGTGTTTTTATACTGTAAAATAGACAAGAGTTAGATTCATAAAAAAAATACTTATTAATACAAGCAATTTTTACATATATCATAAAGCATAAGCACACTATATTACATATATTACACCACACAAATACAACTATCTTATTCCGACTCGCTCGTTTCTTCTTGTTCGGTTTTGGTTCGTTTTGCCAAGTTTCTAGGGATATATGATGTTCCCCTAATACGAGCCGTCGTTGTCCACATTGGTTTAGAAAAACCTGGTGGTTTAGAGGTTCCCGGGTCATTGTTACAACTTAAGGACTTTGGGGGTTGACGATACATATAAAGTTCATCGGGGTTGGAATTAGATTTCTCTATTTTTATGCCCTTTCCCTTATTATTTTCTTTTGCCTTTTTAAATTCAGTTGGGGTAATTTCTATAACATCATCGGAATTCTCGTCGGAATCCGATTCATCGGAGAATTGGTAATCCTCCCAATATTTTGCTTCCTTGGCGGAAACACCATTGACCATAATTAACCTTGGTCGGTTGGTTGAGGATTCTCTTTTACTTAACCGTTTTATTATTTCCCCTACCGGTTCTATTTCTTCTTCCGGTTCCGATTCTTCTTCCGGTTTCGATTCTTCTTCCGGTTCTGACTCTTCTTCCGGTTCCTCTTCGGGAACTTGTGAATCAGTCCACGAATCATTCCAATTTACATTTGACTCTTCATTATTATTAGGTGAGTCAATGGGACTTGTTCTAGAGGTAGACATCTATCACATAATATCAAACACGTTAAGAGATTAATATATCACATAATATTCATATGTTAAAAATATATAGTTTCCAACAAAAATGTTAAGCAATCATTCTTAAAGAAAACACGGTCGAAGTCCAGACTCACTAATGCATCCTAACAAACTCGATAAGACACACTAATGCAAATTTTCTGGTTATCTAAGACCAACGCTCTGATACCAACTGAAATGTCCCGTTCTTATTGATTAAAAACGTTCCATATTAATTGATTTCGTTGCGAGGTTTTGACCTCTATATGAGACGTTTTTCAAAGACTGCATTCATTTTTAAAACAAACCATAACTTTTATTTCATAAATAAAGGTTTTGAAAAGCTTTACGTAGATTATCAAATAATGATAATCTAAAATATCCTGTTTACACACGACCATTACATAATGGTTTACAATACAAATATGTTACATCGAAATCAGTTTCTTGAATGCAGTTTTTACACAATATCATACAAACATGGACTCCAAATCTTGTCCTTATTTTAGTATGCAATAGCGGAAGCTCTTAGTATTCACCTGAGAATAAACATGCTTTAAACGTCAACAAAAATGTTGGTGAGTTATAGGTTTAACCTATATATATCAAATCGTAACAATAGACCACAAGATTTCATATTTCAATACACATCCCATACATAGAGATAAAAATCATTCATATGGTGAACACCTGGTAACCGACATTAACAAGATGCATATATATATATAAGAATATCCCCATCATTCCGGGACACCCTTCGGATATGATATAAATTTCGAAGTACTAAAGCATCCGGTACTTTGGATGGGGTTTGTTAGGACCAATAGATCTATCTTTAGGATTCGCGTCAATTAGGGTGTCTGTTCCCTAATTCTTAAATTACCAGACTTAATAAAAAGGGGCATATTCGATTTCGATAATTCAACCATAGAATGTAGTTTCACGTACTTGTGTCTATTTTGTAAATCATTTATAAAACCTGCATGTATTCTCATCCCAAAAATATTAGATTTTAAAAGTGGCACTATAACTCACTTTCACAGATTTTTACTTCGTCGGGAAGTAAGACTTGGCCACTGGTTGATTCACGAACCTATAACAATATATACATATATATCAAAGTATGTTTAAAATATATTTACAATACTTTTAATATATTTTGGTGTTTTAAGTTTATTAAGTCAGCTGTCCTCGTTAGTAACCTACAACTAGTTGTCCACAGTTAGATGTACAGAAATAAATCGATAAATATTATCTTGAATCAATCCACGACCCAGTGTATACGTATCTCAGTATTGATCACAACTCAAACTATATATATTTTGGAATCAACCTCAACCCTGTATAGCTAACTCCAACATTAACATATAGAGTGTCTATGGTTGTTCCGAAATATATATAGATGTGTCGACATGATAAGTCGAAACATTGTATACGTGTCTATGGTATCTCAAGATTACATAATATACAATACAAGTTGATTAAGTTATGGTTGGAATAGATTTGTTACCAATTTTCACGTAGCTAAAATGAGAAAAATTATCCAATCTTGTTTTACCCATAACTTCTTCATTTTAAATCCGTTTTAAGTGAATCAAATTGCTATGGTTTCATATTGAACTCTATTTTATAAATCTAAATAGAAAAAGTATAGGTTTATAGTCAGAAAAATAAGTTACAAGTCGTTTTTGTAAAGGTAGTCATTTCAGTCGAAAGAACGACGTCTAGATGACCATTTTAGAAAACATACTTCCACTTTGAGTTTAACCATAATTTTTGGATATAGTTTCATGTTCATAATAAAAATCATTTTCTCAGAATAACAACTTTGAAATCAAAGTTTATCATAGTTTTTAATTAACTAACCCAAAACAGCCCGCGGTGTTACTACGACGGCGTAAATCCGGTTTTACGGTGTTTTTCGTGTTTCCAGGTTTTAAATTATTAAGTTAGCATATCATATAGATATAGAACATGTGTGTAGTTAATTTTAAAAGTCAAGTTAGAAGGATTAACTTTTGTTTGCGAACAAGTTTAGAATTAACTAAACTATGTTCTAATGATTACGAGTTTAAACCTTCGAATAAGATAGTTTTATATATATGAATCGAATGATGTTATGAACATCATTACTACCTCAAGTTTAGTAGGTAAACCTACTGGAAGTGACAAGAAATGATCTAGCTTCAAAGGATCTTGGATGGCTTGAAAGTTCTTGAAGTAGGATTATGACACAAAAACAAGTTCAAGTAAGATTTTTACTCGAATTAAGATAGTTTATAGTTATAGAAATTGAGTCAAAGTTTGAATATGAATATTACCTTGAATAAGAAATATAACCTACTGTATATAACAAAGGTTTCTTGATCTTAGATGATTACTTGGAATGGATTAGAAAGCTTGGAAGTAAATTAGTAAACTTCAAGGGATTTTTGAAGTGTTCTTCCTATGATGATTATAGCTTGATTCTTGAAGTGATTTTTGATGAAGATTATGATTAACTACTGGAAAAATACGTTCATAATAGTGTGTATGTGTGTTGAGAGAGAATTAGAAAGAGAATTGGAAGTGAAATGGAGTGAATGATGAGTGGTAATTGGTGAGTGGTGAGTGGGGTTAAAAGGAGTTCTAGTTAGTTGACTAGCTCATGGTAGAAGTTAAAATTGATTAGTCATACATGACATAATCAAGAGTGGAATCCCATGCTAGTTCCTATTGGTATATACTCATAGTAAGTACGTTTTGAAGCTGTGTATAATACGGGTAAGAATACGACTAGAATTCTTGATGAAAGAAAAGAATGGGAAAGTAACTGTAACCATTTTCGTTAATTATGAGTGTTTTGATATATGTCTTGAAGTCTTCCAAAAGTATTTTAATACATCTAAATACACTACATGTATATACATTTTAACTGAGTCGTTAAGTCATCGTTAGTCGTTACATGTAAGTGTTGTTTTGAAACCTTTAAGTTAACGATCTCAATTAATGTTGTTAACCCATTGTTTATTATATATAATGAGATGTTAAATTATTATATTATCATGATATTATGATATATTAATATATCTTAATATGATATATATACATTTAAATGTCGTTACAACGATAATCGTTACATATATGTCTCGTTTCGAAATCCTTAAGTTAGTAGTCTTGTTTATATGTATATAACTCATTGTTAATATACTTATGGAGATACTTACTTATCATAATCTCATGTTAACCATATGTATATCCATATATATATCGTCATGTCGTTTTTACAAGTTTTAACGTTCGTGAATCGCCGGTCAACTTGGGTGGTCAATTGTCTATATGAAACATATTTCAATTAATCAAGTCTTAACAAGTTTGATTGCTTAACATGTTGGAAACATTTAATCATGTAAATATCAATCTCAATTAATATATATAAACATAGAAAAGTTCGGGTCACTACACAAATGTCGAACAATTTGCTTTCAGTTTCACAGGTTGCTGACAAAATGTATACAGTTGCTTTTGATGATAAATTGTGTTATATCTTGAGAAAAGAATTCGTAATTCCGGAAGACATGATTCTGATGACTGCTCCTAGGTGCAAGGATCTCTATATCCTTGATATGCGTAAGGCTCATGTTAAAGTAGCTACAGGCCATCAGGCCTTCGTTTCAAAGGCTACTGAAAAGGAGTCGATTATCTGGCACAAGCGTATGGGTCATCTGAGTCTAAGGAAGATGAATAATCTAGTTTACAATGGACTAGTTGATGGTGTTAATCTTAAGAGCTTTCATATTCCTGAAGGGTGTCTTCTTTGTAAGAAAGGGAAACAGACAAAAAAATCTCATGCATCCAAGAAGCATCATCTGTTAATATTCCTTTAGAGTTGTTGCATATGGATCTCTTCGGTCCAGTTAACTGCAAGACTATCACAGGAGAATTATATTGCTTGGTAGTTACAGATGAGTATTCACGTTTCTCTTGGGTTGTGATGCTGAAGCATAAATAAGATACTTTCGAGCGCATTAAAGTTTTAATTCTGAAGCTTGAAAGTTTATATAAGTTGAAAGTTAGAAAGATTCGTACCGACAATGGTACGGAGTTTAAGAATAACAACATGCTGCTGTTTTGTAATGAAAAGGGGGATACAACAACAGTTCAATCCTGCTTATACACCTCAGTCAAATGGGGTTGCTGAAAGAAAGAATAGGATGTTAATTGAAACCGCAAGAACTATGCTAGCTGATGCATGCTTACCTATTATTTTCAGGGGAGAAGCCGTGAGCACTGCGTGTTATGTGATGAACAGAGTTCTAATGGTGAAGAGATACGGTAAGACGTGTTATAAATTGTTGCACAAGAGAAAGCCTAACATTAAACATTTTGAACCCTTTGGTGCACCTTGTACAATTCTGGTACGAGACGCTGGAGGGAAATTTAATTCAAAGGTTGTCTCTGGTATCTTCTTGGGATATGGGAATCCAAACAAAAGAGTGTATAACACTGAGTCAAAGTGTGTGGAAGAACGTTATGAAGTTGATATTCAGCGCAATGCTCCGCTTCGTGTTAGTAAAGGGTTTGCATGGCAGTTTGAATACGATAAATTATTTGATTCTTTCAATCTTCCACCGGAGGCTACAGACAATGAGATCCTAACTCAAATGCTATATGATTCTCAGAATTCTACAAATAATGTTATCTCTATTCCTAGCAAGACTCAAGTTCCGACCCAAAGTTCTCTTCAGAGCCCGATTCAGAGTCCGCGGCAAAGTACACAGAGTGACAATTCTAATGCTGATCCTAATATGGAGATGGTGTATGAGACAGATGAAGATAGTGATTCAGAAGAAGATGAGGGTGTTAATCGAGCACGGTTGACAGAAGAGCACTTAAATCCTCTTTATAATCAACCTCCAACTGTAACAGAGTCTGAACAGCCAACTGAAGCAGGAGGAGTACGTAGATCAAATCGTGTGATCATGCCTCCAAAACATTTAGATGACTACTATGTTGATACAAGAGGCATACCTCATATTGGGATTCCTCATGCCACGACTAATGAAGCATCTACGTCTGAAGTTCCTACTACACCTGATGTTCCTAAAGTAACTGAGAGTCAATCGACAGCAGAAAATGTTGAATCTGAAAGTGCGAATGTGGTAACAGCTTTTTATTCTTTGTTAAACAAGATAGGGAGAGTATTTGTGCATGCTCATTCATGATATGTGTGTCAAATTGAACCAAAAGTTGCTTTTGAATCATTGAAATATGATGAGTGGGTTAGTGCTATGCAGGAAGAGCTGTTACAGTTTAAACACTTGAAAGTTTAGAAACTAGTCAATCCACCACATGGTTGTGTACCCTATGGTCTTCGATGGGTGTTGAAGAATAAGAAAGATGAACAGGGTATTGTGATCAGAAACAAAGCTAGGTTGGTGGTAAAGGGATATCAACAAATTACTGAAATTGACTATGATGAGGTTTTTGCTCAGGTTGCACGACTGGAAGCAATTAGAATTTTCTTGGCTTTTGCATCCTTCATGAGATTTAAAGTTTTTCAGATGGATGTGAAAAGCACCTTTTTGTACGGAGAGATCAATGAAAGAGTATTTGTTGAACAACCACCTGGTTTCGAAGACCCGCATTTCCCAGAAAAGGTTTATCGACTTGAAAAGGCACTTTATGGTGTTCACCAAGCTCCTAGAGCATGGTATGCCACGTTGTCCAACTACATGCTTGAAAACGGTTTTAGGAGAGGTGTCATTGATCAGACACTTTTCATCAAGAAGAAGGGACAACATCTTATGTTAGTGCAGGTTTACGTTGATGATATTATCTTCGGGTCAACAGATCAAGGAACTATAAAGTTTGAGAAAGTCATGTAGCAGAAGTTCAAAATGAGTTCCATGGGAACTATAAAGTTTTTCTTAGGTCTACAGGTAGCTCAGACAGATAAAGGCATTTTCTTGCATCAAACCAAATATGTTGCTGATATTCTGAAGAGGTTTCAAATGGAAGCAGAAAGACCAGCTAAGACTCCGTTGTCAGTGAATCATGGGATCTCACCTGATTGTGAGGGTGCTCCAGTGGACCCTACATTATACAGGGCGATCATAGGTTCTCTAATGTATCTTACAGCTTCTCGACCATATGTTATGTTTGCGGTTTGTCTGTGTGCTCGTTATCAGGCGAATCCTAATGTTCATCATATGCTTGTGGGTAAGAAGATTCTGAGGTATTTAAAAGATACACCAAGTTTAGGGTTATGGTATCCGTGTGTGGATGGGTTTGATCTCACAGCTTATAGTGATTCTGACTATGGAGGGTGCAAGAAGGATTTCAAATCAACATCAGGAGGTTGTCAGTTCCTTGGTTGCAAACTAGTTACCTGGCAGTGTAAGAAGCAGACAGCAGTGGCTCAGTCCACTTGTGAAGAAAAATATATTGCCGCGGCCAGCTGTACATCACAGGTTATTTGGATTCAACAGCAACTACGTGACTACGGTTTGCATATCTCTAACACTCCTATTTATGTTGATAATACTGCTGCCATAGCTGTCACTAAAAAGCCTGTAAATCATTCTAAAACGAAACATATAGGGATTAAATACCATTTCATTAGAGATTTCTATGAGAAAAAGTTGATAGATGTAGTGCAGATAGACACTACAACCCAAAGGGCTGATATCTTCACTAAAGCTTTTGATAAACCACGCTTTGATTACTTGTTAAAAGAGAGAGGTATTAAATTATTTAATGACGTGGTTACTGAAACTGAGGTTCCTAACTCAGAGGAACCTAACCAAGCGACTGAGTTGTGAATGGTTTGGATCTGATGTATAGTATGTGAAGTTATGCATGGTAGTTAGTAGATCATTTGCATGTTTTCTTTACGATTGCATGATAGATTAGTATTTTGTGCTATTTTTGCATGTTTTTGCCTTTGCTTTTAGATAGTTTTATGCTTTTATACAGAGAAAATCGAAAAGCCATAAAAATCAGAAAAACCAGAAAAACAAATAAAAAATTGGAAAGCCTGAAAATGAGTTGCTTATTCTGTTTGTGGGGAAGTGATTGCAATACTGAAACTGACATGTAAGTTGTGGAAAACAAGTACTACAAAATGATTGATAATGTGTTAGTAGACTTTATTGACCTAATTCTAGATAGATATGATCACACTAACCAAACGTAAATATCTTGATGAGGAACTCATGGAAAGATCTACAGCGGTTGAGGGTAGTCACCTACTTATCACTAAATATGTACTGAGAAATGATTGTTCAGAAACTCAACAGACGGTTGAGGTCTCACCTACTACGATTTATACTTGGTATCAAAGGATAATTTTGTGAGTCCCCAAGGTGAGCATACTTTGTCTAGGATGCATACTTGTTTCTATTTACCTTTATTACTTGGACCGAAAATCAACAACATACATGTTGGGTACCCAAAGGGAGGTGTTTTCTCTTGAAAGGTTGAGAAGTGCAATCTTGTATCACAGACACAGAATGATTTGTACTATGCAACGTCATCGGGTTATAGATTTCAACATCAGAAGATTGGTTTTCAGTACAGCTACAACAAAAGTCAAAGACAGTGGTGCATCATCTTGTATAGTTGTATTTATTTATTTATTTTGTTTGTTTCTTTTATGTGATGTTAAATAGCATGGAGAAAAGGCAACATCAGACAATCCAAAAAAAAAAAAATGATGCAAAGTTATGTTATGTTTATGTTTATTTATTCAAAGTTGTAAATAAAATAATGCACCACATTACTGCAAGAGAGTCATGGATCAAGAATTGAACAAAGCTTCAGAGATTCCTATGTTATCTAAGTCTGAGACAACAGATATCAAAATCGGAGAATTGTTTGGAAGATTTAGTTATCTACATCCGAGGGGGAGAAATTATCAGATCATCGGATATAGAGAACTTAAATCATTCAGTCCACATCACTAATTTGGTGGACTTTACATCTTTTGTCTGTGGTATGGGATTGTACCTATTGACCTGGATAGAGGGAATATCATCTGGAAGATACCTTAGCGTTCCATCACTCAAATATATATCACTACCATCCATCCAACATCATACATCATACGATTTCCGTTTAAGTATGGGGTTTATAGCGGCCGGTATGTGTATTGACAAAGTATGAAATAAATTTGAGACAAACAAGGTTATCTGAAATGAAAAGTGTAAGTTTAAGGTAGAAGTTCATGGCTGACAGGGTTGCTAGAAACATCGTGAGATGGTTCTGTTCAATCAAATTAAAAGTACATTGAGGTGATAAGAGGACAGCGTCAATATACTTGTGCTCAATTGTTGATAATGCTAAAAACGAACATATATTTCATAGCATTATCCCTCAAGAAAGACAAGCTTTTAGTTGCAATTGTTCTAATTTCAAGTAATTATCGTTTAAATAATAAAAGGTGAAGACAAAAGACAGATTCGACGATTTGAAGACGCAAATGATCAAAAAGCTAAAAAGTACAAAGTACAATTCAAGTGGTTCAATTTATTGATGAGAAACGTCTCAAAATTACAAAATTACAAGCCGTAAAATGCAAAGTACAAGATATTAAATTATACGAAAAGGCGTTCGAAAATCCGGAACCGAGACATGAACCAACTATCAACGTACAAGTCAACAGAGCTAAAATTACAAGTCAACTATGCACAAAAATATAATATAATATTTAAATAATTCATAATAATAATAATAATATAATAATAATAATAATAATATATAATAATATTCAAAGCCGCTGGTGATATGTGTGAAGATATTTTGAACCAACTTGTCAATCTTTCTCAACAATCTTTCAAACATTACAGTGGCATTTCTATAGTCTATAAATAGACTTCACAAGGCATCGATCAACACACCCCTTTACAATATATCTATCTCTCTCACTCTCAATATATTTATATTTATATTTTAATTATAATTTTAATATTAAAGTTTAATAATAATAAGGTTATGTTAGCGAATGTTTTAAGTTTGTAAGTCGAAACTCTGTCCGTGTAACTCTACGCTATTAATTCTCATTGTAAGTTATGTTTAAATTATTTTTATTAATGTCTCATAGCTAAGTTATTATTATGCTAATTTAAATTGAAGTAATCGTGATGTTGGGCTAAAATATTAAAGACGGGGTAATTGGGCTTTGTACCATAATTGAGGTTTGGACAAAAGAACTACACTTGTGGAAATTAGACTATGGGCTATTAATGATCTTTATATTTGTTTAAATGAATGATAGTTCGTTAATTTAATAGAAAAATTACAATTGGACGTACCTATAAATAACCACATACACTCGATCGGATACGATGGGCGGGATATTTATAAATACTAATAATCGTTCATTTAACCAGACATGGGGATGAATTAATAGCCAATGGACTCATTAAAATAGGGGTGGATTACATACAAGGACATTTGGTGTAATTGTTAATAAAGTATTAAAACCTTATTACAGTTTAAGTCCCCAATTAGTTGAAATATTTAACTTCGGGTATAAGGATAATTTGACAAGGACACTTGCACTTTATATTTATGACCGATGGACTGTTATGGACAAAAACCAGATGGACATATTGAATAATCCAGGACAAAGGACAATTAACCCATGGTAATAAATTAAAATCAATTCGAACATCATGATTATGGAAGTTTAAATAAGCATAATCCTTTTATTTCATATTCTATCGCAATTTTATTTATTGTTATTTTATTTATCGTCATTTATTTATTTTACGCGCTTTAATTATTGTCATTTATCTTTACGCTTAAAAATATAAAATTGACAAACCGGTCATTAAACGGTAAATCCCCCCAAAGTTACCTATAATTACTATATATTACTAAATCTAGTTTAACTACTTAATTAACTAATTTGACCTAGTAAGACACCCAATAATAGTGTCCACGGATCGACCTCCCGGACTTTACCTTAGCTATATTATTACACGATAGGTATACTTGCTTTTTGTGTTTTAGTTTAATTTTGGTAATTTCCTGTAGTAAATAAATATAAAACTGATAGTCGTTTCATACACACCCTCTAGAACACATCAAGTTTTTTGGCGCCGCTGCCGGGGACACTTTTTGTGTCTTCACGGGGTATTTAAGTTTTTTTAGTTAGATTTTGTAAAATATATAAATTTTAGATAAGTATAGTTTGAATTTTATTTAAAAATAATAATAATAATAAAAAAAATTAACATCAATCAATCACCCAACATCATATCGTGTAACATAAAAAAAATATACTTTATCTTTTGTCACCCAAATTGATCATACATGTTGGCCACTAATCTATCATTTGTAAATATTTGAACTTGTACATCGGCCCATCACTTTAACTAGTCCTCGACCCCATACAAAAGGGAATCCAATATCTTAATGTATTATCGTTTATCGAATAACAGTCTTGATTTGTAAAAGAACGTTGAATGGGCGAATATATTAAAATAAGTGGGATACCTTTTATGTAATGTGTAGGCCATGTTGAAATCATATTATGTTGAAATCATATTACGCCAAAAGCAACATGATTATAAAGTTAATTGTGGACTAATTACTTGAATATAAATTGGTTGTATGTGTTTAAAGTTTTGAACTAGAATTTGAGAACAGAAAGATGGCAATAAAAAAAAAAGGTCACAAAACCGAATTTTGAGTGTCGATTTACTTATGCTACAGCTAAACTTTTCTACTTCTATTATATGGAAAAGGTGGTTAGTGGATAGGTACTTGTAGGACCAAAAATACTTGATTGCTTATTTAAGTTTGGCGTACAAAGTAATAAATTATAATTTAGTTAATATTAAAAGTAATAAATTATAATTGTTCGTTACCCATATTTTATTATTTTTGAATACCCAAACCTTCGCTACAACAATTAGAAAAATACGTTTCAAAAAAAAAATAAAAAAAAATAAATAAATAAATAATTTTTTTTTCCTGAAACCCATTTATGAAATGATAATTATGATATGACGATGATGAAGGAACAAGATAAAACAAAGTGGTTGTCTTGCTTTCTCCTCTTTGCTTTTTTTTAAAAAAAAGAGTAACATACTGTAATAAAATGGGTATCCAAGGAAATAAGTGGGTTCTAGTTCACTAAGTTTTCCATTTGTATTTTAATTTTTTAGTTCGTAGTTTCTAATTTTGGTAGTTTCGTAGTTATAATTCTAGTTTTAGTTTTTAGCAATTAAGTTTTTAAGTAAATTTTAGGTTCTTAGTTTAGTATAGTGCCGTAAAATTTCTCGTTAGAATCTTTTTCTTTAATTTTTTTTAGAATCCTCGATTAAATCGCCGTTTTTTAGTTTTAGTATTTAAAACTTTAGATTTTAAGTCATCGTATTTCCTTAGAATCCAGTTTTAATTACCTTTTAAGTAATTGCCATTTTTCGTTTAGAATTCCTTTTAAGTTTCGACGCGCTACTTTCTTATTATTTTTCGACCTCTTATTTTTCGACGCACTCTTTTTCTTTCTTATTTCTCGACGCTCTAGTTTTTAGGACATAGAATTTTCTATTTCTTCTCTAAAATTTCCTTAATTTCAACGAAAAATTATTTTAAGTGGTTAAATTGATAGACATCCTAAATTTTCTGGTTCGTAGTAATAGTTGAATTTGTTAGTGGCGAGTTGTGGGCTTCCGATTTAAAGGGTCCTGGCTACCTGCTGCATCTATTGGCTATTCGAAACGTGGGCAAAATCAGAAAAGTCTATTAATTTGATAACTTATATAATTTTTATCTTTTAAAACTAATAGGATATTCAGTGAATGCACCTAGCAAAACGTTCACCACCTTTTATACGTTCACCACCTGTAACCAGATCAAGACATCTAGCCAATATTGTCGCCGTTGATTTTTCTTTAGAATCGTCATCCAGTCGACCAAGTACTCCAATTCAAATTTCCGATAATCCATTTTTTGAACCCGATCTCACCATTGAGAATCCGGAGGATATTCAGGGACAATTCAGAGATCCTGAACTATTAATCTTTCCTCCGGAACCACTAATCATTCAAACAGAGATTGTCGAGGAACAAACCATTAAATCAGAATCCTCCAGTGATTCAGATTCAATAAATTCAATCATGGAGAATCTGGAACCTCTAAGTATGGAAGACCGAATGCGAGCTAAATGCACTGGCCAAGGTCACACAATTACTCAACCAGACATTAATGCGCCAGATTATGAAAGTAAAGGACAAATCCTACACATGGTAACTAATCAATGCCAATTTAGTGGTGCACCGAAGGAAGATCCAAACGAACATCTTCGAACCTTTAATAGGATCTGTACTCTATTCAAAATCAGAGAAGTGGAGGATGAACAGATCTATCTCATGTTATTTTCCTAGACTTTAAAGGGAGAAGCCAAAGATTGGTTAGAATCGTTACCTGAAGGGGCGATTGATACATGGGATGTCTTAGTTGAAAAATTTCTTAAACAATTCTTTCCGGCATCTAAAGCCGTGAGACTTCAAGGAGAAATTGTTACGTTCACACAAAAGCCAAATGAAACTCTATATGAAGCGTGGACAAGATTTGGAAAATTGTTAAGAGGATGTCCGCAACATGGTTTAGACACTTATCAAATAGTACAAATATTCTACCAAGGATGCGACATCACTACACGAAAAGACATCGGTATAGCAGCTGGTGGTTCTATTATGAAGAAAACCGCAACTGAAGCTTACAAAATTATTGATAACACTGCTTCTCACTCACATGAGTGGTACCAAGAAAAAGATATCGTTAGATCATCTAAAGCGGCTAGAGCCGATTCTAGCCATGACTTTGATTCCATTTCTGCAAAGATAGATGCTGTCGAGAGACGAATGGAAAAGATGACTAAAGATATTCACTCAATACGAATTAGTTGTGAGCAGTGTGGAGGACCACATTTGACAAAAGATTGTCTCAGTATTGAACAAACAATGGAACAAATAGAGAATGTTTTATACATGAACCAAAGGTCTGGAAATAATTATCAGAATAATTATCAACCGCCAAGACCAATCTACAATCAAAATTAGAATTATAACCGAAATGTTCCATACAACAACCAACAAGGTCCTAGCAATCAACAAGTATCCAATAATACTTACAACTAGCAAAGACCTATTTTTCAAAACAAACCACCACAAACCGATGATAAAACGCTAAATTTAGAAGATATGATGTCGAAGCTAGTTGAATCTCAAACGCAGTTTTTCACATCTCAGAAACAAACCAATGAACAAAATGCTCAAGCATTTAGAAATCAACAAGCTTCTATTCAAAATTTGGAACAAGAAGTAAGCAACCTAGCAAGGTTGATAGGTGAAAGAAAACCGGGAAGTCTACCTAGCGATACAAATGCTAACTCCAGGAATGAAACAGCTAAAGCTATTACCACGAGAAGTGGTATCACACTTAAACCACCTGAAATGCCTGTAATTTCTAATGACGCTATTCCTATTCCACAAGAACCACAACCTGAACAAGATAAGGAAACAGTACCGGTAGTTGAAAAGGTTAATGAAGATAACACAGTTAAAGCTAAACCTTATGTTAAACTATACCAACCACCACTTTCTTACCCGAGTAAAATGAGAAAAGAAAGACTTGAAGCCGAGCAATCCAAATTCTTGGATATGTCTAAACAAATAAATGTAAATCTTCCTTTCATTGATGTGATTTCAGGAATGCCAAGATATGCTAAATTTCTGAAAGATCTAATCACAAATAGAAAGAAAATGGAAGAACTATCGGCTGTTACTATGAATGCTAATTGTTCTGCAGTGCTGTTGAATAAGATACCAGAAAAATTATCAGATCCAGGAAGTTTCACAATTCCATGTTTTCTGGGTAGTCTTAGTTCAATAGAAGCATTGGCAGACTTAGGTGCTAGTATAAATCTAATGCCATATTCACTATACGCTAAACTAGACCTTGGAGAATTAAAACCAACACGAATAAGCATACAACTAGCCGATCGATCAGTAAAATATCCTAGAGGGATAATGGAGAACATGCTAGTTAAATTTGGTACTTTAGTATTTCCAGTAGATTTTGTTATTCTGGACATGAAAGAAGATTCTCGAGTTCCTCTCAAATTAGGAAGACCATTCTTAAACACGGCTAAAGCAATAATAGACGTGTTCGGTAAGAAACTGACCCTAAGTATAGAGGACGAGAGTGTTACCTTTTCTGTTGTTAGAGCCATGCAACAACCGCAATCTCCAGATGATACATGTTATTATATTCAAACTATAGAATCACATGCAGAATTGTTAGAAGAATTTCCAGAATTACAAGGAATAGGAGAATGTTCTTTAGGAGAAGGAACTGAACCAATTGATAAAGCTGAAGTGTTAGCCGCACTCATGGCTAATGAATATGAACCAACAACAGAAGAAATTCAAATGCTAAAAGAAGAAGACAGATATCGATACAAATCATCGATAGAAGAACCACCGACATTAGAGTTAAAGCCACTTTCAAACCATTTGGAATATGCTTATTTACATGGTGAATCTGAATTACCTGTAATAATATCGTCTTCTCTTACTGAAAATGAAAAATCTCAACTCATTTCTGTGCTAAAAGCTCATAAACCAGCTATTGCATGGAAGATTCATGACATTAAAGGAATAAGTCCTTCGTATTGCACACATAAAATCCTTATGGAAGAAGGTCATAAAACGTATGTGCAACGCCAACGATGACTAAATCCTAATATGCAAGATGTTATTAAGAAAGAAATTATTAAACTGGTAGATGCAGGTTTAATTTATCCAATCTCTGATAGTCCATGGGTAAGCCCAGTTCAATGCGTACCTAAGAAGGGTGGCATGACTGTCATCACAAATGAAAAAAATGAGCTTATTCCTACTAGGACTGTAACAGGATGGCGTGTTTGTATTGATTATAGAAAATTAAATGACGCCACCAGAAAAGATCACTTTCCCTTACCTTTCATTGATCAAATGTTGGAAAGATTAGCCAGAAATAGTTACTATTGTTTTCTTGACGGTTTTTTCGGATATTTTCAAATTCCAATAGCACCCGAGGACCAAGAGAAAACCACATTCACGTGCCCTTATGGTACTTTTGCTTACAAACGCATGCCATTTGAACTTTGCAACGCCCCTGCAACCTTTCAAAGGTGTATGATGACGATTTTTCACGACATGATAGAAGAATGCATGGAAGTATTCATGGATGACTTTTCAGTCTTCGGTGATACTTTTGAAACATGTCTAGTTAATCTTGAACGAATGCTTATTAGATGCGAACAATCAAATCTAGTTCTTAATTGGGAGAAATGTCATTTCATGGTTAGAGAAGGCATCGTTCTTGGTCATAAAATTTCAAAGGAAGGAATTGAAGTGGATAGAGCTAAAGTAGATGTAATTGCTAAACTTCCACATCCCACCAATGTTAGAGGAGTTAGGAGTTTTCTAGGGCATGCCGGTTTTTACCGACGTTTCATTAAAGATTTTTCTAAAATTGCCACTCCTATGAATAAACTCCTAGAAAAGGATGCTCCATTTATCTTTTCAGATGAATGCATAAAATCTTTTAATATTCTTAAAGAAAAACTCACTAATGCTCCGATAATGATAACTCCAAATTGGAATCTACCATTTGAACTCATGTGCGATGCAAGTGATTTTGCAATGGGAGCGGTTTTAGGACAAAGGATTGAAAAACGATTTCAACCTATTTATTATGCTAGTAAGACGTTACAAGGAGCACAAACAAACTACACAACTACTGAAAAAGAACTCCTTGCTATTATCTTTGCTTTTGACAAATTTCGTTCATATCTCGTTCTAGCTAAAACGGTGGTCTATACCGACCATTCTGCTCTTAGATACCTATTTTCGAAACAAGATGCCAAACCAAGATTAATCCGTTGGATCTTACTCTTACAAGAGTTCAATATTGAAATCCGAGATAAAAAGGGAGTAGAAAATCTAGCCGCTGATCATCTTTCTCGTCTTGAAAATCCCGAATTAGAAGTTCTAAATGAATCGGCCATACAAGATAACTTTCCTGATGAATATCTATTGAAGATAGATTATAATGAAATTCCATGATTTGGAGACTATGCAAACTACTTAGTATGTGAATTCCTTGAAAAAGGGTTGTCGTACCAAAAACGAAAGAAATTCTTTAGTGATATAAAACACTATTTCTGGGAAGATCCACATTTGTTTAAAAGTTGTCCCGATAGAATAATACGCCGATGTGTATTTGGAGATGAAGCTAGTCAAATCTTAAACCATTGTCACACATGACCAACAGGAGGGCATTATGGGCCTCAGCTCACAGTAAGAAAAGTTTATGATGCTGGATTCTATTGGCCTACAATTTTCAAAGACGCACACCTTCTTTGCAAATCCTGTGATGCTTGTCAAAGGGACGAAAAATAAGTCAAACTGATGAAATGCCACAAAATGTCATTCAAGTATGTGAAGTATTTGACGTTTGGGGTATTGACTTTATGGGTCCATTTCCAAAATCTCATAATAATCTCTACATTCTCGTTGCCATTGATTATGTATCTAAATTGGCGGAAGCACAAGCTCTCCCAACTAACGATGCACGAGTTGTAGTTAACTTTTTAAAACGTCTTTTTGCAAGGTTTGGAACACCGAAAGCTTTAATAAGTGATCGTGGTACTCATTTCTGTAATAATCAACTTGAGAAAGTTCTCAAAAGATATGGAGTAACTCATAAAATCTCCACTGCTTATCATCCACAAACAAGTGGACAAGTTAAAAATACCAACCGAGCTCTAAAACGTATTCTAGAGAAAACCGTAGGATCAAATCCGAAAGAATGGTCCATGAAATTGGAGGATGCACTCTGGGCTTTTAGAACAACCTACAAAACTCCAATTGGAACCACACCTTTTAGACTCGTTTACAGAAAATCATGTCACCTTCAAGTAGAAATTGAGCACAAAGCATTTTGGGCTTTGAAGACGTGTAATCTTGATTTATATGAAGCCGGACGTCTACGATTAAGTCAAATAAACGAATTAGAAGAATTAAGACATGAAGCATATGAAAATTCGTTAATCTATAAGGAAAAAACGAAGAAATGGCATGATAAAAGAATCAGAAGTTCAAAAGAATTTAAGGAAGGAGACCGAGTTCTTCTTTTCAATTCACGATTCAAGCTATTTCCTGGAAAATTGAAATCAAGATGGTCTGGACCATTCATAGTCAAAAGAGTTTTCCCATATGGAACAATAGAGTTAATAAATTCAAATGGGATTGAATTCAAGGTTAATGGTCACAGAGTTAAACATTACATACATGATCCGATGGAAGTTGACAATGAAGTTAATCACAATTTCGACACCACAGTTAACTAAGTGTGGGAAGAATCGAGTCTTTTTAAGGGTAATATGAATTTCTGTTAGAGTTAGATGTTCTGTTTTCGTGTAGTTTTCGAAAATGGAACCCGAATGGTCTTTCCCTAGCAGACCCTAAAGAACTAGTCTTCTCCCTCCATTCTGAATTTTTATTTTTTTTAGGTTTTACGAGATGAAGTATTGCTTTGATCTGAACCATGGTCTAATGCTACACGCTTTGATTACTAAACGTAATAATGACACACTCCCGAGTGACCTGGTGTCAGTAATAAGAGGCAGATGTGACGAAGTAAGGAAAGAACTAAGGAAAGATCATCATAAGACGCATTTTGGTAAAGGAAAATCAAAATCCGCAACAAAAAGAAGAGCACGACACCTTGAAAGATGTTATAAATGCGGAAAATGGTCACACGAAGGTAAATGTTCAAATAATCAAACATATTCAAATACCGAATTTGTTACTCTATGCAGAGAAGGACCGTTTATATGCTTAGAAGAAAAGATATTGAAGAATCGAGGTTACGCTTACGTAGCTATGGAGAACCAAATCACACGACTCTCCTATGAGTCGGCTAAAGCAGGTCTCTGAGAATTCTATCTCATAGGTAAGTATGTACAATTTTTATTTTTATTTTTATTGCTTTTAACCTTTTGATAATAAATGCTAATTCGTTCGCTATAAAGTATTAAATTGGTATTCAATAAAATTAGGTATGCGTACCGAAA
Source organism: Rutidosis leptorrhynchoides (assembly GCF_046630445.1). Taxonomy (NCBI): domain Eukaryota; kingdom Viridiplantae; phylum Streptophyta; class Magnoliopsida; order Asterales; family Asteraceae; genus Rutidosis; species Rutidosis leptorrhynchoides. Next base: position 612,000,183 of record NC_092336.1, on the reverse strand, counting down.
TTATTGATATCATACAAAAATTTATTACATCACTGCGAAATTTACCGTTTATTCTTAAGGTATAAATATCTTTCATCAATCAACCCAAAATATTTCAAAAATTCGTCAGAAGTAAAACTAGGTTATGGAACCGAAATTACTTTACCGAAAAGAGGGGCGTATATTTTTAATAATATTTGATTGATTAAAGTGGGATAAAAGACCAAAAAAATTTTATTTTAATTTTTACCTTGTTTTTTTAAAAATTAATATATAAATATTAAATTACTATTGTAAATCTTTTTAAATCGATATATTTAAGTTTTTAAATATTTAAAAAAAAATTGTTTTTTTATATAAGTTTATATGTATAAAAATATTAATAATATGAATTTTTTTAATTTTATGTATTTTAAATTTAAGTTTGGTGTGAATTTAAAAACAAAATGTACTTTATTTCATTAAGTTAAAAATGTGATTTCTAAAAATTCGTCGTGAGTTGAAAACTAGGTCGTTGAACCGAAATTACTTTACCCAAGGGAGGGACGAGAAATTTTATTATCATTATTTTTAATCTTATTGATTTAAAGTATGCCAAAAACATTTTAAAAAAAAAACCCAAAAATCTTTTCTTTTAAAACAAACGCTTTAAAAACGAAAATTTTTAAATTTTGTCGAGGGACGGACTAGGTAAACATACCGAAACTACCTAAAGAAAAAGGAAACAAAATTTTAAAAAATTATTCATTTAAATCATTTTAATAAATAAAGATTTTATAAAAAAAAATATAATAATAATAATAATAATAATATTATGTATGTTTGTAGTTTATCTTATGTACACAACAGGGTAAAACAGCGAATTTTCAAAGACTGGCATTAAGTTCGGCAAAAGATACTAATTTTGACGACAAAACGAAAAACAAATGTGATGTAACAACAAGACGGAATGAACAAATGATGTGCATCATTTATCATTCAATAAACAAACGCAAATATGTCTGGAAACTTTGGTAAAATTTAATCATTTTTCTACGCTAATCACCCTCAATAATTTAAATTGTTACTGATTTCTTGCAAATGAGGGCATTGCAAGATCTTAAGTGTGGGAAGGGGTTAAATTCTTTCGGATTTTTTAAATTTTTAGCTTAAACACTTGGTTACCATTAAAAATACTAGTAACGCAGTAGTTGTATTAGAATCTAGTGCTCTCTGATAATAAAGAACATCCCTAGTCTTATATACTGACTACCCAATTCTAGCAAAATTTTTCAAAATTTTCAAATAAATGAATTTAGAATCATGTTTATACATATTTATGAACGATAAAACTAGGTGTTAACACCGAAATTATTGTTACCTCGGAAATGACATAAATTGAGAAACAACCAAAAATGTTAGAATTCATTTAAAATGAAATAGAAGAAAATAAAAAGGCAAAAAAAAAAAAGGAAAATAAAAGCCAAGTGTGAGAAAAATTTACCAAATTATTTAGAACATATATCACATATTTTTGTACAAATAATTGAAGATACTTTTGTTTTGGACAATTTTATCAGTTTTACCCAATTTCTTATAATATATTTGAAAGAAAAGATAGATCTACACGATGAATCAATTCCAACATTAAAAGGAAGTAAAGTCTTCCAAAAAAGAAACGCGCTTCTTGATTTAGGTCAGGAAGTTGTCGTCCAGACCAGTTGTAGAGTCTACGAAAAACATTGAAAAGTTTTCTCGAAAATCAGCTGGAAATCCACGGACCTCAGCATCAAACAGGGTCGCCAAGTGGTCAGACTTATCCTAACCATGAGAGGATCTGTCTCGTAAAATGGGGAGGGCGCCGTGCAAATTAGCTTTATAAGACTAATGAATCAGATCCCCAGAAAGGATAATCTCCTTAAAGATCAAAAATCAGCTTTTAAGACTGATATTACTCAATCCTCGAGATTGACCTTAAAGATTGAGAATTCAAACTCATGGAATTCGATGATATCTAAACTCGAGCTTGAACGAGAAAATATTTTGATCAAATTACAAACCGTTTGGTTTTCTGAAAACCCATTTTCAATGCGTTCATTACCATTGAACGTAAAATCCTAGGAATTCACCTGGAATTCATTAGGTCACCTGAACCAAATCGGGTGTCAACCGTAAGAACGATGGTTGTATAGCATGGTCAAAGACAGGACCTTGTGCCAGACCGAAAAACTATAGGGTGATCTTTACTATTGCTCCTACAAAGGATAGTAATTGCATCCGACACGATATAGACCATAATTAAAAGCATGTCACGGGACATTGCCTTAACAGTTGCTTGTTCAACGCTTTCCTTTACAACCGGACGGTAGTTTATCAAAAGGTAATATACGGAGCAAGTAAACTGGACGTGTTGATTTCCCAATACAAGGTTAGCAAGTGGGTGACACAAAACCGCAAGTTTTGAGCTAAAATTTTCAAATCTGAAACCCACAAAACCCACAAAAACAATTTGCAAACACCGGTGAAGGGTTATTCCGGAAAACTTATCTAGGGTAAAAGTTAGATTGAATTTTCAAAAGATCAAATGTTTTCATACAGATCCGATTTCCTTAAAGGATCTAAATTTTCATAGTCATGTGGGACTGTAAACCACAACGTTACTATCATTGTTCATACCGCCGTATTAAAATCACTGATGTACAAAGTGTGAAGAATAAAGAAGTGATTCTAGTATTATTTTTTTTCAAGACTATATTGCTTGAGGACAAGCAACGCTCAAGTGTGGGAATATTTGATAATGCTAAAAATGAACATATATTTCATAGCATTATCCCTCAAGAAAGACAAACCTTTAGTGGCAATTGTTCTAGTTTCAAGTAATTATCGTTTAAATAATAAAAGGTGAAGACAAAAGACAGATTCCACGATTATAAGACGCAAATGACCAAAAAGCTAAAAAGTACAAAGTACAATTCAAGTGGTTCAATTTATTGATGAGAAACGTCTCAAAATTACAAAAGTACAAGCCACAAAATGCAAAGTACAAGATATTAAATTATACGAAAAGGCGTTCGAAAATCTGGAACCGAGACATGAACCAACTATCAACGTACAAGTCAACAGAGCTAAAATTACAAGTCAACTATGCACAAGAATATAATATAATATTTAAATAATTCATAATAATAATAATATAATAATAATAATATATAATAATATTCAAAGCCGCCGGTGATATGTGTGAAGATATTTTGAATCAACTTCTCAATATTTCTCAACAATATTTCAAACATTACAGTGGCATTTCTATAGTCTATAAATAGACTTCACAAGGCATCGATCAACACACCCCTATAATTACTATATATTACTAAATCTAGTTTAACTACTTAATTAACTAATTTGACCTAGTAAGACACCCAATAATAGTGTCCACGGATCGACCTCCCGGACTTTACCTTAGCTATATTATTACACGATAGGTATACTTGCCTTTTGTGTTTTAGTTTAATTTAGCTAATTTCCTATAGTAAATAAATATAAAACTGATAGCCGTTTCATACACACCTTCTAGAACACATCAATTGTTCTGCCTGAAACATCGTGCGATCTCAAATGAGGACCGACTTCGTGATCAAAAACTAACATTGTAAGATGTTAAAGTTATTAATCTAACATGATCATCAAACTCTAGGGTGAAAGTTGGTAAATGTCTATTGATATATTTGAAAGTTATTCTGTATATGCTTTATCAAATACGTTAATGAATAAATTGGGGAATAACATGTCAACATAGTTCAGTTCTGATCCCCGAATCATAAGATTAAATCAATTTAATATGTCAACTCACAAAAATATGTGTTATGCTCCTCTTAGTATGATTCATGATAAGCTGTATCACTTGTTTTCATGCTAATAACATCATTTATCTGCTTATACTATCGTGGAATGAAATTGATGTTAGAAGGTGGATTTTTGTAGACCTATAATTTTAAATGTTATTTACTATGTCTGTCTTAATACTATTGATCATGACACGCTGGATCTTGTACAGTTGTTCGCTTTGTAAATTTGCATGTGCATACATATCTTAAAAATCAAAAATACTTGCATTCATAAGTTAGTTGCGTGTGAATTTCTGTTTTGTTTATTAAGCCTAGCAACTCAGTTCTCGGAAAGGTTCACTGTGAGATGAATCCTATGTTTTATGTTAAATTTGAAAATAAGTTGTTTAGAGCTTAAAGGAACAAAGCGTGTTTGTTTTTATACTGTGGGGATCAGTCCCAGGGGGAGTGGACAAGAAAAGTCTGTGAAGTTGAAAGTTAAAAGTGTTAAGTTTTGAAATCAATAGACAGTCGGCCGAGTGAGTATACACACACGACCGTGTGACTCACTCACACGACTGACTGAGGTTGAAAAAAAGTGTTTTGTTTAATAAACACACTCGGTCGAGTGTGCATACTCTCACGGCCGAGTGTGTCTGGGAGTATAAAAGGGTTTGAGTCACGAACGACTCAGAACACTTTGGAGTTTTTAGAGCGAATTTTACCTAGATTTTTCGAAGTTGAAGAAGGAGGTTTTGATCCAGTATTTTAGATACAACTTTTTCTTGTGATTCCAGCGCCACTAACGAGGTATTCTAACTCGTTTTCTTTTGGTTTAAATCGTTGATTTTATGTTCGATGTATAAAACTTTAATCAAGTGCTTATTGGGCATAAACTGTTAAAATTGATGTTAAGAGTGTGTTAACCGGCTTCCTTAGATGCTAATGTGACTAGGAATCGAACCAAAAACAACATATTTGATCGATTTAAAAAGTTGGGTGTAAACAGATCTGGATAAACACGCTCGACCGAGTGTGTGACACACTCGTCCGAGTGAGTTCTCACACTCGACCGGTTGACTACACACACGACCGTGTGTGTGTACACACTCGACTGAGTGTATTGAAACCCTAATTTTGATTTTTGCTATTTTTGGTTGTTTTGTTGAATTCGTACCAAATTATACTGAATGTTTTGTATAGTTTTGCTCTAAGAATATCAGGTCCAAGTAGTATGTTAAGTGGAACTTGGAGATATGATCTTGAACGTAGGAAAGCTTTGGCCAAACACAGGCCTATCCAAGTAGAGTCCAAAGTTGTTGCAACACATACCACTCAAGATCAGTGAAAAGGTTTAGATTGCATAACATTTCTTCAGATAGGGAATCATTACTGTACTAAGATTATTCAAGAGTTCTATTCTAGTGTGGCCTTAGAGGAAGGTAAGAAGAAGCAAGTTCATGCTAACTTCTTTGGTAATGCTTATAAATGGACCATAGATGAGTTTGCTGATCACTTAATATTGAATTACTGGGGAGCCAAGATTTATTTCCCTAGTAAAGATCTTAGAAAGATTTCTAGCAAATTTGACGCTGGTGGGGTGGCTTCTCACATCACTAAGCCATGGTATGTAATTGGTTCCAATAGAATTTAGATCAGAGATAGTGATATTAGGGATGACTTGGTACCTAGCATGAGAATTATTAAAAGAAACGTGGTGTTTAGGGATCCAAATGACGATTTGCTATCTGGTACTGAGGCTGTTCTATTGTATTGTCTCATGGAACTTATCAAGGTGAATTTTAGTCAGATTGTCATTAGCATCATGAAAGACATCATGGATGATGAGGAAAAACCATTTCCATATGCCGTTCTTTTAAATCATTTGTTTGATGAGCTTGATCTGTTTGAGGACACGAATTACAAATTGAAGCCAGTCCCAAAAAAACTTTATTGAAGGATAAGTCTAATGCTTGTGATTTCGCGTATTTATGTTTAGTTACGTTTAATGTGTAATTTGATGGCTAGTCTGTTAGCCTTGAATCAATGGTGTGTAATAAACAGTGATCTCTGAACAATGTAGTTGTGTGTTTATCAGTTGATATATTTGTCATGATTATTTATTTACTAATACATATGATTTATTTGATACCCCATGATACATGGAGGTAAATGCTTATTAGTTACATTATTTTGAGTGTTTTTCAGTTATTCAGCATGTCTCAAGAACATCAGCAGATGTCAGATGAAGAGAATGAACCACAGATCCCGTTATCTTCAGATTTACCAGGTCTAATTGGACGTGAAGATACAAATTTGCTTGCTTGTGTTGATGAAATATGGTCTCAAGCTCAAAGAGGAGGTTTTGGTCCGATTATAGCATTTCTGAAGCGATCTAGAATTTTCAAAGCTATCACCGCTGAGTGCACTCCATATTACTCACATCAGATAAAATTTTGAGAAGTTGCTAGCATTTTTATTGAGAATAACAAGCAGGTGATTCTAAGCTCAGTCAACAATACCATCGTTCGGATCTCCGCTCAGACTATCAGGGAAGATTTGGGGTTCCCAGATAATGATGATATGCCGACTTCTTTACCAATTCTGAAGGTAGGGAGATGTTTGAAGAGATGTGGTTATGCTGGTAATATAACCAAAGCTGTGAAACGTACTAAGCTCCCAAGGCAGTACAGATACTTTACGTATGTTCTTATGAGATGCTTGAGCCCGATGCAGGGTGGTTTCGATAAGATGACCGCGAAGTATAGTTCTATGTTTGTCGCATTGGTTTTGAATGCTGATTTTAACTTCTCTCAAGTTATATTTGATGGGATGGTTCTGAATGTGAAGAAAAAGGTACATCTGGTGTTTCCGAGGTTTCTTCAGATTATGCTTGAGAAGCAGGTTCAAGGGTTAGTGAAAATTCCTCAGGATGAGTTGAAACAGAATCATTTGAATGATCAGTCCTTCAATAGGTTTCTTCAGAACAGAGTTGAGGTTCCAGAGAAGGAGTTGATTGGCCATCTGGCTAATGAGAATTATGTGTGTCCGGAAGGTTTACACTGCCGACATGAGAATAGTAATTCTGAAGACGAGACTGATATTACCATCGAAGGAGAAGAAGAGGTGAATCAGCCACCGCCGAAACAAACTGGTCCTCGATTGGTTGATGAAGATGAGGTGACTGCTCTTGATGACAGTCAAGTTAATTTGGTTAAAAGGAAGTTAGCTGAAGCTCCTAAGGTGTCAACTAGAGGGAGACAAAAGCATTTGAAAATTTTGGTCAAGGACGGAAGCTCATCTTCCACAACAAAGTCACAACCAAAGGTTGTTCCGACAATTCCAGCTACTGGTGATGCTGGTGGTTCTACTCAAGTTCCATCCACTCAACAACAACAAACTCCATCTATTCAACAAGTTCAGACTTCTCAGCGTTCTGAAGTTGTTTCAGGTGATCTAACAGGAATAGTTAATTGGCGATTGATTCAGTTGACTGCTGATTTTTCTAAATTCCAAAAGGCTGCTGATGAAGACAAGAAGAAGACGGAGACAGATATGTCTGTGTTGAGGAAGTTAGTTCATCAACAACAGTTGAAAATTGATGAACTTGAGCAAAATGTGGGAAGTCAGGCTGGAGAAATCTTGACTCTTCAGACTCAGAATCAAGCATTGACTGAGAGATTGAACGAATGGGAGAAGAAGATTATGATAGAAGAGGAGGATGGAGAACCAGATCATTTTGGTACTGTTAGTGAAGAAGAAGAGGAGGACAGGGCTCTCGAGCTTGCTAAAGGCTATACAGAGGATAACCCGCTGTATGTAACCCCACTTCAAGTTATAACAGTTTCTGAATTTTTAGCTATGCAGGATCGACTTAATCACTCTACTGTTTACACTGATCTAGAAGAAGGAGAGATCCCTCCGGATCTCACTGAAACTGAGCAGGAGTTGATGGAGCGTCTAGAGCGACAAGCAAAGGAATCTGCTGACGCTGCATCAAAAGCTTCAACTGAAGCTTCGACTTCAGAGGCTCATAATTTTGATGATGATATGAGTGATACTGATGTTTTTGGTGAGAGTGATAATAGTTTTGATGAAGTTGTTATTGAGGATGAGCCAACTGAGCCTTATCCTCGTTATGAAGGCTGTGATGATGATTATCCAACTTTTGCTGAGTACTTTCAAATGAATGATGAACTTTTGAATAGAAAGTGCAAGGAAAAAGAACATAAAGAGCAAGAGAGTGTGTAGCCGAAAGGCTTCTTGTCGGTTAAAATCAACAAAGAAAAGGTTGAAGTTTTGGAAAAGGATTGGAAGATTTTAATGAGAATTCGTAAATACGTGATGAAACCTGAGGTGGAGCCTCAATTTTTGAAGTTTATAGAGCACTGTGAGAGTTTGCGTGCTAAAGAAAAGATAATAGCCTGGGCTTTTATTAAAGAATTTGATATATATACGATCAAGAAAGAACACGGAGTGGATTATATCAGGTATGCATACGAATTCAAATCGTTACCATATTTTGAATTTATGCAGATTGCAAGGCTCAAGATGTTATATCAGGATTATGTTGGTATTCCTGATCTTTTGGTTCGTAAGATAAGAAGATCATTTCGGTCACTTAATTTTGTAGGCTTTCGACCACAATTTTCAAAGATCTCTTACAGGACGAACAGGAAAACAGGGGTAAGGAGGAAGATAGTAAAATATCAACCTGTGAAGTATATGCGAAAGGTTCCATTGAGGAAAATGCCGCAACACTTCAGCTCTCGTTTTCGTTGGTGGTATTATGATGAACGCTCAGAGGAAGCGGTTATTGTGTTAGACAAAGATGGAGGAGATGAAAATGATAGTATAAGGGTTTTGGATCCAGTTTGATTGAGGAACTGCTATGAGGAAGATATGTTCACCTTATACTACAACTGGATGCTGTATCGTCCAGAAAATCGTGTGCAGGCTGAACAGTACTGTAGAGTTGTGAAACTTTGCTATCTGAAGAATTGGGTAACAGATCCGTTTACTGATTGATAACTGAATCTTTGTGCTCTACGGCTAGGTCTTAGGGGGAGTTTGTTGGTGCATGAATCCCCAGCCGTAGTTTATCTTTACGTTTAGCACATTCGGTTATGTAATAATGTTTACTTGTGATTATTGATTACATTTGTGATTGTGTGTACTTAATTTGTTAAATAATCAATATGTTAAACTGCACACACAGTCGACCGAGTGTGTGTACACACTCGACCGACTATGTTACTCAGTCGACCGACTGAGAGACACACTCGACCGAGTGTGTCTGACTTGCAGTATATATTCGGGTTGAGACTTCTTGGTTGAGATTGATCATTCCATTTACCCTAGTCGGCTGGTTTTCGTCTCCAGAGAACCCTAACACCATATACCACCGAAATATATCGTTTAGGCGTCGATCTAATCTAGTTCTTGTCCTAGGTTTGATCTATTCGATCCCGATACGACCCATATCTCGGTTTAACCCTATTCTAGTGAATTCCGCCTCTAGGATAGTTAGCAAGCGACCTAAGATCCGTGAATAAACGTCTACATAACTATTCTAAAATTAGTTGGATAAAGATACACGATTGGTCCGTAAAGTTTGTACAAATGTTCACAGATGGACCTAAAGTTTTTTTTTTGACATGCCCCTGATGCTTGCACATGTTGTGTTTTTGGTCCCTACCTCTAACGAGTGTTACTTAAATCCCCGAGGTACATTCTGTTGTGTTTGATATAATATGAGAAAAGTTTGTGAGCTTTGGTGAGGGTTAAGGATTTTTTTAGTAAGATGGTGGGGGTTCTTTTTTTTAATGAAATTATAATTAATTTGAGGAAATGTGAGGAATTGATTTGAAGATATGACGTCCATTATACTCTGCCCAATCACCAAACTGTAAGATGGTGGATTTCTTTGATGAAATTTTAGGGGTTTTGATCAATTTGATTTTTTGTTATTGGCAACATGTTGTTTTATTGCTAATGTGCACACGATGATATTTTGAAGATATTAATTTAGGGCTTTTAATATTTGGGGGTGACGAAGAATGTGAGCTGATGGCTAAAAGATTGGATAAGTAATTGGACAAAAATACTCTCACATACAAGTTACATTACTATACTTAACAAGAGAAAATTAATGTCCGTCAGACTCACGGACTAACAACGCAAGATGTGTAAATATTAAAACTAATTGCGTCATAAAAATACTTTAAACCAATCAGTAAAATTTTAAACAAACTGTGTAAATATGTCAATTAATTAATTACTATGGTGACTTAAATCGAGGACAAGTTATGGGCAGAAAATTTCGATCGTTAACTTTTAAAAAATTACGACTCAAATCTTTATAAAAATACCTGATAATACTATAACAATATTGTATATATTTTAAATGCATTATTCATCTATCTATATCTATATATACTATATATTAAAGTATTACTATGATGATGTTATCTAATTAAAATTTAACCTTCTATTTAACATTAATTAACTTGCCACATATCACATCCTCATAAATTCAGATGCTCTCATTTTTTTTTTAATTTTTTTTTAATTTTTTAATTTTTATTTTGCAAAATCACGATAATATTAGAACGGATCCGAAGATCAACATGTACAACCGATAGCAAAGATTCCAACAACGAGTCGTAAGCAATCTAAACAAACCAAATCATACGGTTCATCAACATGATGAAAAAAACCCGTTTAATCAAGTATCTCTAGTAGCAAAAATAAAAAACACAATAAAACAACCAGTGCCCAAACCGTCGGTAGAACTTCTGGCCAGAAAAAGGGGTCCACCAACCACCCCCACCGTCACCTGCAAACACGGAAACCACATCAAAAAACCGCAACCCTTCACAATCATAAAACCAGAACCCCAACAAAGGAGTTTGCCGCCTGACTTTCTGAGCAAAAGGAAGACGGAAAGTGAGAATCCGGCATGTAAGAACAAATAAATATAATTCAAATAATTAATATTATATAATAAAATTCAAATAATCAATTGATAATTAAAATTGAAAAGAAAGATGAAGAAACTCAAAAACGAGTATTAATTTTGCCTACATTAATGACTGGATATTGAGTTACAAAATAAATTAATATTGCACAAATTACAGAAAATAAAAACTCCATAATTAATATAACAAAATCTCATATTGATTATATGAAATTTCATTTACCAAAAACTCTACTTATTACAAAGTTTATTTATTATATTATTACTAATTCTTCATCATTTTTTCAAAATAATTTCTCATCATTTAAATCTTTTCTCAAGAATTCTTCTTACATTCATCTTTCAGATTCGATAATATAATACTTTACAACTCATATACAATTCATATTTATTATTAACTAGTCGAATGACCCGTGATTTCACGAGTTAGTTGAAGACCAACAATTTAAAATCATCAACATCACTACAATAAGTACATATCCATCATGGATGTTGTACTATTGTAACTTACATTCTAAGAAAAGATGTCACCACAATGATAAAATATATATACTACAATTAACATAAAAATTGTATCTATGTACTACAAATGGATATTTCCTTAACTGATAGCCTATATATCATCAATTGCAGAATAATAAACAAAGATGCATAAATAGATATCATATTAATACACTCAAAGTTTAAGAACATACTAAGTCCTATATTTTTACGCTCAAAGTTTCTTCATAAAACTTAGCTCTAAATTTAAAATATTCAACTTTCACATGATAACACAACGAAGAGAAACATTAATAAAAATTTTGAATGTATTAACTGTGATTCAATCAATTAAACAAATTCGTGGCTCCATCAAATAAAAATTGATTACATCTAATCAAATAAAATTGAATGTAAAAGTTGTTGGTGCATAATCCCAAGTTCTTTATTGTAATATGTTCTATTTGTATTGTCTTTGATACTTCAGTCGTGTAAGGACATTGTCATTAATATATTGTGTTTGGTTTGATTAAAGTAATGACATAAAATGGTTGAGCTGTTTGGTTGGCAGCTCAGACCATCGACCGATGGTAGAGACCATCGGTCGAGGGACGAACACCACCTGCCGTAGGTCAGGGACCACCTGCCGATGGTCACTGTAATGGTATATAAATAGGGAAGTCGGGTTACATTGTTAGGTTACACACCCTACACCCTCTTGCTGTCGGTTTTCGCTGTTACTATCGACCTAGACTATACCCCAACCGAATACAATCATTAAGGCGTCGATTATATCAACATATTGTTGGTTAGATTGATCCCAAAGTGAACTACGTATTCGATTCATCTTAGTTTAGTGTTTTCCGCCTCTAATCTAGGTATAACGTTTGATCTAAGATCCAAGTACGTCTACAAAAGTTAACAACAAACCTGGTTGAATCGAATAAGTAATTAAGTTGAGTGTATTAAGGATCTTAAATTTTAAAAATTCGGATAACGAAGACTATAATGATATTAAATATGTTTGTATATACGATTTATGATAATTCATTAACGAAGAATATTTAAAGTTATTAACGAGAAAAAATATAATTTTTTCAAGAATATTTGATATTGTAAGAATAATGATTGTATTTTTACGTTGTGCAGGACACCAATGGATAATTATAAGTTGTCAAGATTTGTTGAACTAGATCAATCAAGCAAATCTCCGATATTTAAGTTAACTTAGGTAACTATTGCCGGAATTTTATTTTTTAAGTTCGAAATTTACTAGATTAACGTAAAAATTTGAAATTTGGGTAAATTTTGGTAAAATGTATAATAAAATCGTTCGAAGTCCGAACGTTTATGTTACGTGCAAATGATTAGGGTCGTTGAAATAAATGATCTACTGATGTCAAAAAATTGCCGTTAAAAAAAATGTATGATAAAATGGGTTGATCCTCATTCAAAATCACACATAACAATAATAATTATATTTAAATTTAATCATGAAATTATTTTTTAAAAATTTTAGTAAATTTGACTAAATCATTAATATCATTTAATATGACTGCATTTCTTAAATTTAAAGCTTAAATTGATTCTGACCAAATTACTAATCATATGCAAAATTCGCATGGATCAGAAAGTGTTCAAATTGAAATGTCTTCCCTTGAACATTTCCTCCCTAGATGCATGTTAAAAGAGATGTAAACGTTTTTACAAATATCACATAGAAGATCATATTAGTGGAATAACCCATAGCTTTAAGATAATACCGATGACAACAATAATTAATAGCTAAACAATCGAGGCTTGTGTAAAAAAACTCCCTAAAATCATATATAAACCAATCGAACATATATGATCAACGTTAAACTCATGCTACCATAAACTATCCCTAAATGAATTATCAAAATATATAAAACAATTCACAGGGATGATTAGTAAGATAATTCAAGCTACTAAATCACATGGATGATGAATTGATTTCGCAAAAATGGATCGAGAATGTTACCTAAAGGTGATTTTTAAGTACACTACCTACTAATTTACAAATTTAATAAAGGAGCATACATATACCTACACCTATACCTATTATTTTTATATTACGTTGATAATTTTAAATTTTTTATAAAATAGCTGAATTCTGTTACGAATTTATATTTCACATGTATAATCCTTGGTACAGTACCCAATGAAATACGTAGTAATTATTATTATCAATTATAGATCCTTAGATCAAATTAAAATTCACCATTGAGTAACACAAATAAATCTTTAATATTTTATACTTACAACAGAAAAGTCGGTTGACGAATATTGGTTATCACTTCTGGATTACTAAATCTTGAAATCGTATTAAATCTTAAAAAAAATCCTAATTGCACCTACAATCAAAAAATGAGTTTAAAGGTAGAAGAAACATTTCGAAAAAATTCATATAAATTGGTGGGATGCAATCGACCATTTATGATTGATATTACATTTTGAAGGTCTGTCAATTTTCATTTGAATGGATTTTGAATGTCGTCCTGATTTCTCAATGGTTGTTAGTTAGATTTTTTATTTATTTATTTATTTTTTTTTTTTTCTGTAAAAGTTAACAAAATAACAAAAGACTGTGAAAGTAAAAAACGACATATGAATTTTTAATTTTCTCTAATTTTTAAATTTTAAATAAAGAAAGTTAGAATACAAGTTGAGAGATGACACGTGGCAATATGTATTCTAACAATGATATACAGGCCGTGGATAATCAGATGCTGACGTGTGTAGTATATGTTTTTTTTATATGGATGTATAGATAGATAGATAGATAGATAGATAGATAGATAGAAGGTAATGTTAAGGAGTCATGACCACTGTCCAAAAACTTACCGGAAAATCACATCAAAATCGTTGATGTTTTATGTTATTTCGTGTACATCTTAGCCAATAGATCGACAAGGATATATATATCCTTAACACCCGGTTAAACACTCTCAATCAAAAATACCCCGGAGCCCTAGGCGATCCGGATCCGATTTCTTCGCACTTGAGTTTTTTGACCGGAATTTCGACGGGATCGATCAATTGATCATGGTAGCAAACGCTGTTAAGGAGAATAAAGAAAAAGGATGGAGAGTCGTGCATCGTAGGAATGGGAGAAAGACGACTTCTCCAATTGATAACCCGTTTGCAGATGTTGAGAAGGTAATAGGTTTGGATTTGTGCGCTTTGTGGGTGTCAAGGATGAGGAGTTGTTGGGTAAATCCCTAGCAAACATTTGGTTCGGCAATTATCGATTGCGTGCTTCTGTTGCTAGGTTCCAACGATCCTCAAAAGCTAATGGATTTCAGCATAAACAAACATCAGATGTGCACCCTAATCAGCATAAAGTGGGGACTAATTCAAAATCCGGATCTTCTATTCCCAAGAAGGATTCAGGTGGGTTGGGCAGTAATGACTATCTTCATGCTGTCAAATTCGGTAAGAGAGATGTTATTGTCAAACCAAAGATCACTAACAAAGTCACTTTATCGAATCATGAAGCTGCTCAATTTAATGATTCGAATGAAGCATTATTGATCAAAATCAAGGAGGTAGAAGCTATGATGAATTTCCCTAGAATTTGTAGGGAAGAAGGGTTTGTAAATGTGTCCATACATCATGCAGGGGGATATTGGCTTTGGGTTCAGTTTGAATCGAAAAATGCTTGTGATGAATTCAAAAGCAACATCTATCTCAAGAATTTTTACTCTACCCCAAGACCGGTATCTAATTATTTCGTTGTGGACGAAAGATTCACATGGATTGACATTGTTGGCATGCCCCTTTGTGCATGGGGTACAAATGCTTATAAAAAGGTTGCAGGTCTGTTTGGGAAATTTTTGTTCTTTGAAAAAGGAACTAATTCACCAATGAATAATGGAAGAGCATGTATAGCCACACAACATAAAGGTATTATTAATGAGGATGTTAATGTAGTGATTCGGGGTAATTCATTTGAGGTAAATGTTCATGAAAATGGGGCGTGGAACTTGACCATTGACAAAGACGAGAAGGAACAGTCCCAGGCTGATGAAAGTGATAATGATGATATGGCCTCAGATTCAGACGAGGAGGATAAATTAAGTAACAGCCATGGTAATGATAAGAATGAAGCAAATGTTTTTACTGAAGAGGTCGTTCAGGAGACTGATTTTGAGAGTCAGTATGAGGAAAAGGGAGATACAATTGGTGAGAAGAGGATGAATGAAGAAACACTGCCTGAGGTGGTTAAACCAAATGGTAGTAGTACTAAGAGTTCCACTAAATCCAATAAAGACATTGGTAACGTAAGTAATGAATTAAAACTGAATGGGTCTTTATTCTGTGCTTTGGATAATATTGTTAACATGGGTCAAAAATTAGGAGTGGATGTCTCAGATTGCCAAGAAGCTTTTCATAATTTAATTGATCGTATTGGAGAACAGTGTGTGAATAAATGAAGATTTTGTCCATAAATGTTCGAGGGTGTAAGAAAAGGAGGAAACAAGTGTGGGTGAAAGATTTGTGCTCCAAAAATAATATTATGTTTTTGGGTATTCAAGAAACAAAAATGGTTCGACTAGAACATTTTCGGTTAAAAACGATGTGGGGAAATTTCAATTATGATTTCGCGTGTTCTTTATCAAGAGGTCGTTCGGGAGGCATCCTGTCCATATGGGACCCAAAAGTCTTTTTCAAGGAGCAGATATGGTGTGGGGATCACTACGTCATTGTTAAAGGTAGATGTACTCATGTTGATGGTGTTTTTTTTATCATTAACATTTATGGTCCACAAGATTTAGGGGAGAAGAATCGTCTATGGAATTTTCTAGCTGATTTCAAAGAAAGAAATGATGGGTATTATATCATGTTTGGAGATTTTAACGAAGTCAGAGAAGAAGCGGACAGATTTGGAACGAATTTTAATGCTATTGGGGCTCAACATTTTAATGATTTTATTAATAATGTTGGTTTGATTGATGTGCCGTTAGGTGGGAGGAGATATACATGGATGAACAAATCGGGCACAAAAATGAGCTTGATCGATAGATTCTTAGTCACACCTAATGTTGCAGATATTCTTCCTGAGGTAAAACTCGAAGCTTTTAACCGTGCTTGGTCTGACCATGTTCCATTGTTTTTTCATGTTGATAACAGAGACTTTGGGCCGATACCTTTCAAGGTATTTAGTTCCTGGTTTCAACGAGATGATTTCAAAGGGTTTGTGGAGAAGGCGTGGTTAGATGATGACATGAATGTTCCTTTTTATGACAAAATGCGCAGATTAAAACAGAAGATCAAATCATGGGTGATTAATAATAAACAACGGGAGAAGAGCTGTTTGACTAGGTTAAGGGACAGGATACATGAGATTGAGATTAAGATCGAAAACTCTTGTGCCTCTCTTGAGGAGTTAGACGAGAGGACAAAGAGTTATATGGAGATCGAGGAGATTGCTCGATATGAGGAGATGGATGCACAACAGAAAGCAAAGATTAACTGGGATATCGAAGGTGATGAGAATTCCAAGTTTTTTCATGGAATTATTAATAAAAAGAGACAGCATAGACAAGTTAATGGAATCCACATTGATGGTGTTTGGATATCTAATCCAACTGATATTAAGGCCGCCTTCTATAAATTCTATGCTAATCAATTCGATGCAGACACAAATGATGTATTTATACCAAACATTACTCCTCCGAGATGCCTAAATTCGAATGATAGGGAGTGGTTAGATAGAGAAATAACGGAGGAAGAAATAAAGATAGCGGTTTGGGAGTGCGGTAATCATAAGGCTCCGGGACCGGATGGCTTTTCTTTCTTTTTCCTCAAATCATTTTGGGATTTAATGAAGAGTGATGTGGTGCGTGCAGTCAAAATGGCCTTTGATTCGAATTGTCTGAATAAAGGAGCATTGTCGGCCTTCATTGCCTTGATCCCAAAGGTGTCGAAACCAATGGTTATTAAGGATTTTAGACCCATTTCATTAATCGGTATGCTTTATAAGATTATTGCAAAGGTGCTTGAACATAGATTGTCCCGAGTTATAAATAAGATAATCAGCGATGTCCAATCGGCGTTCATAACAGGGCGTCAGATTTTAGATGGGCCTTTAATCTTGAGTGAAGTTATCGAATGGTATAAAAGGAAGAATCGGAAACTCATGATATTCAAAGTTGACTTCGAAAAAGCGTACGATTCGGTTAATTGGAAATTTTTGGATTATATGATGATGCGAATGGGTTTTGGTTCGAAATGGAGAACGTGGATCAAAATGTGCCTTAATTCAGCGAGGTCTTCGGTCCTGATAAACGGTAGTCCGACTGAGGAGTTTCCTATCAGAAAGGGACTTCGCCAGGGTGATCCTTTAAGTCCTTTTCTTTTTTTGATTGTGATGGAAGGACTACATTTTATGCTGGAAGAAGGCGTCGACTCGGGGTTGTTTCAAGGAGCATCAGTTGGTGCAGCTAACTTTAATGTTTCACATCTTTTTTATGCAGATGATGTAGTGATCGTATCGGAGTGGAACTCAATGAACATGTCGAACATTGTCCAGATTTTGAATGTTTTTTATCGTGCATCGGGGTTGAAGATCAACATGGAGAAATCAAATGTTTACGGAATAGGTGTTATTCCTTCGGAACTGGAAATTATGGCAACACAAACAGGTTGTTTAGCGGGCAATCTACCGTTCAAGTATTTGGGCTTACCTTTAGGCGCAAACATGAATTCATTGCATAATTGGGCTGAGTTAACAGCTAGGTTCGAAAAAAAGTTGTCATCATGGAAGGCGAATTTGTTGTCTTCTGGAGGTAGGTTGACACTCATAAAAGCTGTATTGGGAGGATTAGGCATTTATTTACTGTCCTTATTTAAGTGCCCTTCAGGGGTTTTAAAATGTCTAGAAAGTAGTCGAATGAGATTTTTTTGGGGCGGAGATTCAGGGAACTCAAAAATGGCATGGGTCAGGTGGGAGCAAATTCTTGCTCAACATGAAAAGGGAGGTCTAAACATTGGGAGTTTGAAAGCTTTCAATATGGCTCTTTTGTTAAAATGGAAATGGCGATTTTTGAATAAACCTGATATGTTATGGACACGGGCTATTAAAGAGATTTATGGTCGTGAAGGTATTGGCACGAATCACAGGCTACATAAGTCAAGCGTCTGGGGAAACATTGTTTCATCATGGAGTTGTTTGAATGACAAGAACATCATTCGTCATGACGTTTTTAAGAAGAAAGTTGGCAACGGTTTGAATTCAAGATTTTGGAAAGACGTGTGGGTTGGAGATACTTCGTTGGCTATGAGGTACAATCGTATTTTTAAACTTGATGCTAATGATGACTGCTTAGTTGCGGACAGGTTCGTTAATGGTGATTGGCAATGGAATTGGATTCGTCCGTTGCGGTCATGTCGACATCTTGCTGAAGTTGAAGATTTGTTGACTACTGTTTCGCATTTAGTGCTAACCGAACAGGAAGATACATGGGTTTGCTCATTAACGACTGATGGGTGCTACAAAGTTTGTACAGGTAGAAAGATTTTTGATGACATTACGTTACCAACGGCTCAGGTGGCGACTAAATGGGTATCAATTCTACCGCGCAAAGTCAATATTTTTCTGTGGAGGGTGGCTCTCGATAAGCTCCCAACACGTCTCAATTTGTCAAAAAAAGGGTTGGAGATTCAACAAATTAATTGTCCATCTTGCTCTTATGCTATTGAGTCTTTGGATCACACTTTGTTTGGTTGCCCAGTTGCTAAAGAGGTGTGGTCAAGGATTCAAGTGTGGACTAATGTTGGTATTCCTTCGTTCGACTCATGGTTGCTTTGGATAGCTTGGTTGGATGCTTGGTCGTGTTCGAGAAAACAGATGGATCATGCGTACGTCATTGGAGCAGCATATATGTGGATTATGTGGCGGTTCAGAAACGGGATGATTTTCGGTACTCAAAAATTGAAGAAATGTGATCTTTTTGATTCTATATGTAATTTTTCATTTTCTTGGATTAGATATAGAAGCAAATGTAATTTATCTAGGACCGTTTGGTTTCATAATCCTTTGTAACTCTTTGTTTTGTGCGCCTCTTCTAGCGACTTGCTAGGTTGAGGTTGTTTATAAAATGGCTGTTCGAAAAAAAAAAAAAGATAGAAGGTAATGTTAAATGATAGAGAAGTCTATAGGAGCCTTTTTATTATATATAATCATTTTTTGCCGTAAAAAAAAGACTTCTTTTCCATTATACTCACTACATGTAAATTATTCTAAGGAAAACATATATTAAAAATATTCCCGCAACAATGCAGGGGTTCACATCCCCCTCGTTCAAACTAATGTGCAGTTTATAACGGGCCGGTTATATTAAGTGTGTAGGATGTAATTATGTAGTACTTAATATAGTTGTATCTATCAGGTGGTGGAGACATTGGATCATATTTTTTTACATGGAAGATAGCCAGCAATTCGACTTGCAGATGAGGTCGGGTGTACTCGAGTAGAGGGACTTGTTGGTTTGAGGCATGGGGTGTTGACCACATATCTATGACCAAACTGTATGTTAATGTTGTGACTATAATGTGGATGGTACGACTACTTTGGTATAGTGTTGTGTTATGCATAGTCTCGATGACGAATAGTAGTATTTTTTATTTTATTTTATTTGTTCTATTTTCGTTTATACGTGTGTCATTTTGTTATAGCTTCTTGTCAAGAGATTTTTTTAATTACTTTACACTAAAACTAAGCTCGTAGTTTTTGACACTTTTTGAATGATTTTTTACGCTTAAAAGTGGAATATAAGTTATACTCCATCCGTCCCATTATAAGTGTTCACTTACTTTTTACACACAGTTTTAGAAAATCCCACTAACTTCATTCTCCACCAAACAAAAATCTTCTCTTTCCAGAATAACCTCTTCTCATTTGTTGAAAGTACAATATGGACACTTGTAATAGGACATCCCAAAATGGAAATATGGACACTTATAGTGGGACGGAGGGAGTACAAGTTAGAAGGCTAGATAATTATAATGTCAAACATTTTGATACGTGAAAAAATGTGGGGTCAAAAATTATAAAGTGATAGTAACTTTTTGACAACTTTAAGTGTCAATGGATTTTCTCCTTTGAATGCTTTTAATGTCAAAATTTTGTCACACTTCCGGAGTAAAAAATATTGCAACATTTATTATAGGACTTAAAAACATGTTAAATTATTCACGTTTTAAATTATTATCTATAGTTTCTATTAAAATCCTATAATGATAATGTCATAATTAGACTAATTCCATTGTTAAGAAAAAATCAAAAATAAAAAGAAAAAAATCTAAACCATCTTGATGATGTCATTAATATTTTAATTAAATATTTTATTTATTTATTTAGGGTTTTTATCATATATATACCCTTCTTAACTTTAATAATAACATATTTACCCATTTAAATATGATTATATCATATGAGTCCATTTTAAACATATAAACTCATCATATTTACCCATTTTTTAATCTTAATGTGATACGTCTTTATGCTCTAATTTTTTAGCGGCAATTATTCATGCTTGTTTTTTTCTTCTTCTCCAAACTATGTACTATGATATTAACTACCATAATCGATACATGCTAATCATATAATTCTTCTCAATGGTATAAAGCTATTATAAGGTGAGAATACATAATGTGATCACTATTAGTTATCTTTATATATCTTTAGCTGACTGTAATTTTTTTTATTGTTGTTAATTTCTCTTAATTGATAGGCTACGGATACTATAAATCATGTTTCGTCAAAAAATTGATATGTATATCTAACTAATTAGAATTGTTTACTTCTTTTGCTCACATCACCAGTATCACTTCAGTTTTTGTTTTGACCAACGATATTACTACAATAATGAAAATGATAATGATCCACCTTTCTATTTTGGGTTTGTCCCATTTCAAGTATCTATTTGATGTTTCAACCAATCAGAAGAGGTTATTCTGAAGAGAGAAGATTTCTGATTGATGGAAAATGAAGTTACTGGAATTTCCTAAAACTTTGTGCAAAAAGTAACTGGACACTTGTAGAGGGACGGAGGGAGTATTATTATATTATTATTATTATTATTCAAATACAGATTTATTCTTTACGAGATTCATTACGTTACATATGTATGCGAAATATGTGTCTCAATAAAATATTGTAATGTAACTTTTATGATAAGAAAAATAATAATTGTGATCAAAATTGGAAGAAAGTGGTGGGAGAATAAATGTAGTTCATTTATTCTGACTAAATTAAATATATCAATATGTTTGTAAAAACAACAACAAGTTTCTTAGTCGAAATATGTGGTTTCACGGGTCATTAAACTAAATGAATTTTACATTTACGTTCACTTAATACCTAAAACATATCATTAAACTGTTTCGTTTAAACAAATCCGTGATTTCACGGGTTATTTCACTAGTAAAAATATTGAAAATTCTTAGAAAATGACACTTTATTTATTTTTAGTGATAACACATCCCCGTCCAGGAAAAATCACGTGATAGTTGTATAGTCAAACAAATTTATAATGCACTCATCTTCCTATTTATAATGCACTCATCTTCCTATTTATATTACTGGTTCTTGTATGCATAACTCACATAATTAATCGTAAGAAACAATTAATTTGTCACAAATTAAGTTTGAAAATGGATATCTTGTGTACTTTTGCTTCTCTTCTATCTCTCGTTGTTCTTTTCATCTATTCTTACCTTCATTTTTTTAGGTATTCGAAGGGATGCAACAATCAAGCATTACTGCCACGTGGTAGTAAAGGGTGGCCGATGATTGGAGAGAGCTTCGAGTATTTTGGCGCCGGGTGGAAAGGTCATCCTGAAAAGTTCTTACACGACCGCATGTCCAAATTTTCGTCTCTAGTTTTTAGAACTTCTCTTATGCTAGAGGACGTTGCGGTTTTATGTGGTCCTCAAGGTAATAAGTTCTTGTTCTCAAATGAGAAGAAACTTATGCAACCTTGGTTACCAACAACAATAGCCAAAATCTTTCCATCTTCCCAGGAAACTTTTAATTCAGGAAATAGCAAGTTTCGAAAACTCCTTATAAACGTTCTCAAGACGGAAGCCTTGCAACAATTTGTCCCCATTATTGGTGATGTTGCACAACAATATTTTGAATCTAAATGGAAGGGGAAGAAAGAAATTATGGCTTATGAACTCGCTAAAACCTTTACTTTTGAGCTAGCTTGCAAGATCTTACTTAATATTTATGATCCCGAACTGATCAAATATTTATTCGGCCCGTTTGAGGCCATCGGTAAAGGGTTTCTTTCAATCCCAATTGATTTTCCTATGACACCATATAGAAGAGCGATCAATGCAGCCAAGTTTATACGAAAAGAACTTGTAGCCATAGCGAAACAAAGAAAAATTGATTTGAATGAAGGGAAAGCAACACCAACCCAAGACATATTGTCACGCTTCATTGTCTATAGGGACGAAAATGGCGAGTTCCCTGGAGAAGATGAAATTGCTGACCAGATTCAAGGGTTACTGATTGGAGGGTATGAGAACATGAGCACCACTTGTGCTGCACTTGTACAGTTTCTTGCTGAGTTGCCCGAAATCTATCATGGAGTCTACAACGGTACGTATAATTCGAATATAATGTGTTTATGTTTATACAAAAAAAAGAAAAAAAACCCTTCAGATATAGCACACGTAAATAGCAACGTTTATCTATTTATGTACATGCAGAACAAACTGAAATTGCAAAGTGTAAAGCACCTGGAGAACAGTTGGAGTGGTCAGATCTATCAAAGATGAATTACTCATGGAAAGTTGCACGTGAGGTTATAAGATTAACCCAACCGAGCCAAGGTTATAGACAAGTCATGACCGATTTCATGTACGAAGGTTACTCTATCCCCAAGGGCTGGAAGGTATATTGGACTGCACTCTCAACCCACAAAAACCCTGAACTCTTTCCGGAACCCGAAAAATTTGACCCATCAAGATTCGAAGGCAATGGTCCCGAACCTTATACCTTTGTGCCGTTCGGAGGAGGAGCTCATCTGTGTCCAGGAAAAGAGTATGCTCGACTAGCAATACTTGTGTTCATTCATCATCTTGTAACAAAGTTCAAATGGGAGAAAATAAATGCTGATGAACGAATTGTATATAACCCGTTGCCCCATCCAGCCAAGGGTCTTCCTATTCGTATTTACCCTCATATATCTTAAATAAATTTATTTATGGTCATTTATATATTTTGCTAAGGATTGTGTTAGTTATTCATATATGTACGTACTTATAACTGTTTGATAGATAATTCTTTTACATCAATAATATTCAATATGTTTAAGAATAAGGCACTTGTAGAAAATCATATATGTAATGAATTTTCTGTTATTGTATGCATACTTGCAAAGTGATGACTTAAAACGGGTTTAATGTCTTGATGAACACTATTGCTAATCACTAATTCGAGCCAGATCACTGAATCATGGTTTTTGGTTATGAACAAGATGTATGAAATGTATAACATACAGGATGAATAAAACTGTAATAAATCAATCTTATAATTAATCAGAAGAAATATATAGGTGGCCGGGTTATTTATCTTGCTTTTTAACAGAACCATTTGTTACGGAAACATATGACAAATCTAGGATTTTCCTATCCTTTTATAAGAAGAGGATGCCAACAGGCCTAAAATTTATACCTTCTTAAAGATATTCAATTTTTAAAGACCTGCCCTGCTCTACCACTTCTTTCTCATCGTGGTTATTGTAATATATCAAGTATGGTCATTTGAGATATCATGTTGTTCACACTCTATTAAGCTAAAGCTGGAGATTATAACTGGTTGAATTTTTATCTCCATGATCATCTGAAATATACAAAGTCATTCTTTGAGATCTAACAAACTGTTTAAAGCTCAAAATAATAGTTATAAGGTTTTTCCTTGTTCGGGTATCCGGGTGAGCGAGTATTTCAACCCTTACTCTAATGTACGCGGTCCAGCAAGATTACTCCGTGGTTTTATCCAATCTTTCTTTAGCCACCATAAGATTTGAACCCTAAACATCTTACAAGGATGTCAAAGAATAACATCAGGGCCCCCGCCCGCTTGACTATTTTGTGATTGTTTTATAGCTAACACAAGAGCAAAAAAAATGTTAATATTAGAGCTCCTTTGTTTGTTTTGTGTTTCGATGTATGATCCATATGTGTAGCAATGAGTTTATACGAATGTAGGACAATGAAGATATTATGACTATGTAATGTCGCAATGGTGATTATTATATGAATGATATAAAGATTAAACCACTTTCAACCGTAACATATTTCTTTTAGCACTAAATGTCACATCAACATCATATTAACATTTCATCACCATAACTAAATCAACACTTAATACTTTCAACCATGACATACTTCTTCAAAATTATATATATTATTATTTTAAAAACTACCGTCATTGAAATTAAAAATAAATAACATTATATTGAAAATCAAAACTAAACAATGTTACATTACATTAAATTACATTAGAAATTAAAACTACACAATGCATTACATTAAAAATTAAAATTAAAAACAATACATTAAGAGTAAAAAAATACAGTAAAACTTCTCATCGTCTTCGGGATCCTCTTCGGATTGTCGTTCAACTTCTCTATCTTCGTCATCTGGAATGTGAGAAGGTCCCACCTCGTGATTGTGTGAAAGTCTCCTGGATAGATGATTTCTAACACGATAATTAGGTGAAAGGTTTCAAGTGTGTTCAATAAGCATATCTCGTAGTAGGTGATGTGTAGCGGCCACGATCACGTATTTCGTAATCCCTTTGAATTTCTAAATCAATTCTCTCTTGAATTGTACATGGAGGACGACGAATCGGGCGATAATCTCCCTCGAGTTGACACATTGCACGACTGTTATCTTCTGTAATCATATTGAGAAAAACAACACAAGTGTACATAATACGACAGATTTTTTCGATGTAAAACCGTATCGCCAGATTTTTTATGATTGCAAAATGACCTTGTAAGACACCGACGGCTCGTTCTAGCTATATCTTTTCTTGCCGATTCTTGATATTGTTTAAGTTTCGAGGACTTTGGGTCAATCGCACTTTTAAATTATTTTAACAATTGTTGTCCATTTGGAGTAAATTTCATCGCCCAAATAATAACCTTCGTTAAAGTTACATCCATTAACCATAAATTTACAAGGTGGAGTGCTATCTTGTTTCAAATATCAAATAAATCGGATAGATCAAGTACATTGACATCTTTGTTTGAACCAGTGGGGCCAAAGAAAGCATGTCAAATCCACAAATTGGACGAAGCCACAGCTTCCAACATAATAGTTTGGTGACCTTTATCACCTCGAGTATAATGTCCTCGCCAAGAAGTAGTCATTTTTTCCAACCCCAATGCATACAATCGAGGCTTCCTAGCATCCTAAAAATATCATTTCTTGATATTTAGATATCAAGCGTTGCACATCGTGTACATTTGGCTTTCACAAATAAACCGACACATATGTTCGAAAATAATGGCTAGTTTTAAACAATTACGTTCGTTCTCGAATCTATCATCAAACGAAATAACGCAGGGCGTGAGCACCAAGGGCAAGCTGGGCGAGCATTGAAACATCGCCGCCCTTCAAAGCAACTACCTGGACGAGCTGGGCGGACTCCCCATTGGAAGTGGTCTTAGAGGAAATCACTTGTCACTTTCACTTGGTTACCGTGTGTTTAGGATCTGTAAGCCTTATCAAAATTCGGTTGAAACGACCCAAACCCATTTTATTAAAAACCGACACACATTTTTTTTACTGACAACAGGTGCGGCGCGCCTAATCAACGGTGTGGTGCACCCTATAACTGTTTTTAGAAAAATCTAAGTCAGTAGCAAATCTTGTTTTATGGTGCGGCGTACCTCCTCATTGGAGCGGCGCACCACTGCTGAAAATGCAGTTTCAGCATAGTTAAACACTTTTGACCCGTTGCCACATACACATTTGACACTAAACCAATCAATACCAATTATCACCTGTTTTCAAATCACAAAACACTTCAAATTACGTAAATATTAGTTCCAACGATAATCATTGAAATGTCCCGTTCATATAGATTATAAACGTTTCATATTAATTGGTTTCGTCGCGAGGTTTTGACCTCTATATGAGACGTGTTTAAAAGACTGCATTCGTTTTTAAAACAAACTATAACCTTTATTTTATTGACAAAGGTTTAAAGGACATAGCGTAGATTATCAAATAATGATAATCTAAAATATAGCGTTTACACACGACCATTACATAATGGTTTACATTAATATGTTACAACAAAAGGTAATTCCGAATGCAGTTTTTAAACAATAATACAAGCATGCTGACTCCAAATCTTGTCTTTAATTAGCATACAACAACGGAAGCTCTTAACAATCACCTGAGAATAAACATGCCTAAACGTCAACAAAAATGTTGGTGAGTTATAGGTTTAACCTATACATTTATCAAATCGTAATAATATACCACAAGATTTCATTTTTTTATAAATATCCATCTCATATCAGGCATTTCGCAAAAACTGCATAGAGATAAAAATATTCATATGGTGAACACCTGGTAACCGACATTAACAAAATGCATCTAGAATATCCCCATCATTATGGGACTCTCATCGGACATGTTAAAATCGAAGTACTAAAGCATCCGTAACCGGATGGGGTTTGTTAGGCCCAATAGATCTATCTTTAGGATTCGCGTCAATTAGGGTGTCTGTTCCCTAATTCTTAGATTACCAGACTAAAAAGGGTGATATTCGGTAATAATAATTCAACCATAGAATGTAGTTTCGCATACTTGTGTCTATTTTGTAAAACATTTATAAAACTGCATGTATTCTCATCCCAAAAATATTAGATTTTAAAAGTGGGACTATAACTCACTTTCACGTATTTTCACTTCGTCGGAAAATAGGACTTGGCCACAGGTTGATTCACGAACCGATAACAAATATATACATATCACAAAGTATGATAGAAATATATTCATATCATATATTATTATGTTTTAACGATTTAAATTGTTAAGTTAGCAGTCCAACGTTAGTAGTCCACAATTAGTAGTCCACAGTTAGTAGTACATAATTAAATCAATATATTATCTCGAATCAATCCACGACCCATTGTATACATGTCTCAGACTCGATCACAACTCAAAGTATATATATTATTTTAGAATCAACCTCGACCCTCTATATGTTAACTCGAGCATTACCGCATATAAAGTGACTTACGGTTATTCCAAATAATATATATAGATGACGTCGATATGATATGTCAAAACATTGTATACGTGTCTATGGTCTATCAAGATTACATAATATATGTTAGATTACATGTATAATACAGTATAAGTTAGTTAAGTTATGGTTAGTATAGATTTGTTATAAAATTTTCGTAGCTAAAACTAGCAAATTTATCCAATTTTGTTTTACCCATCATTTCTTCGTTTGAAATCCGTTTTGAGTGAATCAAGTTGCTATGGTTTCATAAAAAACTAAAATTTATGAAACTAAATAGAAAAAATATAAGTTTATAGTCAAAAATAAGTTTACAAGTTGTTTTTGAAAGAGGTAGTCATTTCCGTCGAAAGAACGATATCTTGATAACCATTTTGAAAAACATTCTTCAACTTTGTGTTTAACCATGATTTTTGGATATAGTATCATGTTCATATGAAATATCATTTTTCCAGAAAACAAACTTCAAATTCAAAGATTAAGATAGTTTTTATTTTTCCAACCCAAAACAGCCCCTGGTTTTACTACGACGGCGTATGTCCGGTTTTGCGGTGTTTTTCGCGTTTCCAGGTTTTAAATTATTAAGTTAGCATATCATATAGATATGTAATATGTGTTTAGTTGATTTTTAAAAGTTAAGTTAGAAGGATTAACTTCGTTTGCGAACAAGTTTAGAATTAACTAAACTATGTTCTAGTGATTACAAGTTATAATCTTTGAATAAGATAGTTTTATATATATGAATCGAGCGATGTTATAAACATCATCACTACCTCAAGTATAGTAGGTAAACCTACTGGAAATGACAAGAAATGATCTAGAGTTTCAAAGGATCTTGGATGGCTTGAAAGTTCTTGAAGTAGAATCATGACACAAAAACAAGTTCAAGTAAGATTTCTACTTGAATTAAGATAGTTATAGTTATAGAAATTGAATCAAAGTTTGAATATGAATATTACCTTTAATTAGAAAGATAACCTACCGTAAATAACAAAGGTTTCTTGATCTTGGATGATTACTTGGAATGGATTAGAAAGCTTGGAAGTAAACTAGTAAACTTGAAAGTGTTCTTGATGTGTTCTTGAGTAGTTGTTTTGTAGTTGATTTATGTATGAATTTATGAGCTAGATTGATGTAGATTTTGATGAAAATGATGAAGAACACTTAGAACATCAAGAGAGAACTTGAGAGAGATGTGTTTGATGCATGGAAGTTGAAAAATGAAAGTGTTTGTGTGTGCCATGGAAAACGTGAATATGGCTTGTCATATAGCCTCCATTAGTTTGTTGTTTTGTTAGATATTTCATGCTAGTTGACAAATGATGGTTCCCACATGTTTAAGTAACTCATTAAGGCTGCTAAGAGCTGATCATTGAAGTGTATATACCAATAGTATGTACATCTAAAAGTTGGGTATAATATGAGTACGCATACTGAATGGGTACGAGTAGAATTGTTGATGAAAATGAATGAGAATGCAATTGTAACTAACTTTGATAAGTATGAGTGTTTTGATATGTGTCTTGAAGTCTTCCAAAAGTGTATTATTACATCTTAATACACTACATGTATATACATTTTAACTGAGTCGTTAAGTCATCGTTAGTCGTTACATGTAAGTGTTGTTTTGAAACCTTTAAGTTAACGATCTTGTTAAATGTAATTAATCCATTGTTATAATACTTAATAAGATGTTAAATTGTTACATTATCATGATAACATGATGTATTAATATATCTTAATATGATATATAAATAGTAAAACGTTATTACAACGATAATCGTTACATATAGATATCGTTTTGAATTCCTTAAGTTAGTAGTATTCTTTTATGTATATAGTTTGTTGTTAATATACATAATGAGATACTTAAATATCATTTCATCATATTAAACATATCCATATGTCTATATATATATATATTATCATGTCATATACGAGTTATAACGTTCATGAATCATCAGACAAACTGGGTGGTCAAATGTTAACACAAAATCTGTTTCAATTAATAAAGTCTTAATAATTTTGATTGCTTAACATGTTGAAAATATTTATTCATGTAAATATTAATCTCACATAATATATATAATCATGGAAAAGTTCGGGTCACTACAATCATGGGCTTGACACGACCCGTTTAAAACAAGTGACTAATTCGACCCAAGTTACAAGAATGCACGGGTTATTACTCAATAACCCAACCCGATACCAAGAGCATGATATCGGGGATTATCCATCCACTACCCGAGTCCAATAAGTAAAACGACCGAAACCTGTTTATCAAAAACTGACACATTTTTTTATAAATAGGCGTATGGTGTGGCGCATCGAAGCTCAGGTTCGGCGCACCACGACACTGGTGCGACGAACTAAGTAACCGATGAGGCACACCATAAAGCTGGTATTTGACACTCTGAAGTCAGTAGCCAATCCCTTGTTAAGGTGCGACGCACCAAATAGCTGAAACTTCAATTTAGCCTCAAAATCCCTTTTTGACCCGTTTTCAAATATACATTCAATCACCAATGCACATTTTGATTAATGCCTGTTTTGATAACAATAATACTTCAAAATACAATGTCATCAGATTAACCATGAGCTTGGGCACTACACGACCCATTACAAATCAAAGTAGAAAATTTGACCCATTTGAGTTTAATACAAAAAGATGGATCAAGCATGGTGTTTGGTAATTCACTACCCAAACCTAGGTCATCTAACCAAAGCATTCTTGTACAATAAACCATGGTAGCCATCTAGTTCCCGAGCTTAACCCTGCCTTTATCTGCACTTGAATCTATAAAAAGATATCAACCACAAGAGTAAGCATAAATCTTAGTTAATACGGAAGATATATATATATATACATACATATATATATATATATATATATATATATATATATATATATATATATATATATATATATATATATATATATAGTGGTAGGATCAAGAGGGAAGTAACCATTCGGGGGGAAGCGGGGGGAAGCAAAAACTTTTTTTTTTCGTTTTTTGAAAAAACTTTGTTCACGAACATTATAGATGAGATGAAAATATGAACATTTAGTAGAGACACTTTGTGATAAATGTTTTTATTTTGGCAGGAAAAGGCTCGAAGAAGTAATATATAACAATTATCGTGTTTTTCTAGCGTATTTTGAGGTTTTAGCTATTGGGGTTTAGATATTAGGGTTTAGATATTAGGGTTTATAGGGTTTAGATATTAGGGTTTAGAAATTTAGGGTTTAGGGTCTAGATTTAGGATTTAGATTTAGGATTTAGATTGAGTTTTTAACACGAACGGTTTAGAGTTTAGGGTTTAGGGTTTAGGGTTTGGTGTTTTGGGTTTATGGAATAAACCCAAAACACCAAACCCTAAACCCTAAACCCTAAACTCTAAATCGGGCTAAATTTTACTTCACAAAACATGAAGAAAAAAAACGTTCATATTCTTCACGAACAATATTATCTTGAATGTTATTTTTGTCCATCGTTTTCCAGCCTAAATAATAACATTCATCACGAAGTGTCTCTTCAAAATGTTCATATTTTCGTGTGATCTTGATGCCGGAAAAAAAAAATTTCAAAAAAACCAAAAAATAAAAATTTTGCTTCCCCCCTCTTCCCCCCGATTGGTTACTTCCCCATTGATCATGCCCCTATATATATATATATATATATATATATATATATATATATATATATATATATATATATATATATATATATATATATATATATATATATATATATATATATATATATATATATATATATGGATCCACACAAGCAAATATCACATACCCAATAAGCACAACATGGCCTGCCATAACGCATAAACACCAATACTCATTTATAACAATAATGAATATTATCAAAAATCATGGGCGCTACTAACAACGATTAGTATCTACTAACGTGTGGTCCAACGCATAGTCCACTCAAGTGGTCCAACTCATAGTCCACTAAACCCGTGGTCCAACTCATAGTCCACATACTCGTGGTCCAACTCTTAGTCCACATTCTCGTGGTCCAACTCATAGTCCATATACGGTGTAGTTCAACGCATAGTCCACACCCCACTTGACCCATGCCCATGTACATATAACATTTATACTCACCTTGGGTCCTCAAAGCTAAGCTAAACAAACTTAAATCTTCAGTACACGCCAAATGTGAATCACCTATCACATAATACATAACAAAGCTAAATATCATAATTTAGCTACCAATCACACAAGTCAACTAACCCATCAAGTGCAATTTCGACCCAAATTGCACCTGATCACAAATGACCAATTCATACCTAACTTTTAACACCAAAATTTGCACTCTTTCCCTAAAACACTAAATTAGGGCATAATTCAAGCATTAAGTTCCAAACCCCGAAAAAGTTAGACTTGAACCCTAATTTGGTCATTCCCCAAATTCACGCTAGTTGACCACAAAATCAAGTCTTGTGACTTTTAGTTCTTCACATACAAGTCACCAATGAATTTATTATCTACAATACCATAATCAAATTCGTCATCCAACCCCAAAACCCACCATTTTAGGGTTCATACACCTCATTAGACTCAATAAACCCAAATATCCCCATACTGAGTGTATCACCAACACCAATCCCAAAACCCTAACTTATAATCAAATCAATTAATTTAAAATCGGATTGAAGGTTACCTTGGACAAGAAAACGAGTCTAGGAGCTGATATTTGCAAGATGAATGCTAAGAACAGGCAAGAATCAACACCTCTCCTCTTGAATCAAGCTTTCTCACACTACCTACGGTTTCTCTCTCTAAAAGCTCTAGAATTTCAAGAAATATTTGGAAGTTGAATAAAGCTTCAAGGCCAAAAAAGGCCAAAAATTGGGTCTCCCGTCATAACTCGAAAGACCAAATTACCACTCTTATTTACAAGATATTACAAATTTGCCCCAACAAACTTCACACGCTGGTGCGCAGCACCAATTTGTGTTGAAATTTTAGGATATTACAATAAGCCACGAGCAATCCCGCCGTGAACTCAAACAACTACAAATCAATCTAGTTTGTCAACTAGATATCTCCACATCAAGTGGGTACCTATAAAAAGGTAAACAACGAGAGGGTAAGCTTACGCCTAGTGAATGCAATAATTATATATATATATATATATATATATATAAGTCACCTCTATTACAAACACTTCACATACAATGCATACAAGTCTAGCATCATCAATAACATGTTATCACAATATAAGAATGCTAAATAAACAACACACACACAAAATATGGTTAACCATAATCATAAGGGATCGGTGCTCGCATGGCCAATAGTGTTATACATCTCATGATATAACACTACTCCCAAGGTGGCCGTTAACGCACAACGTGAAGTGATCTGACGATCAGTCATGATATGGTAAAACCACACTTAAAATTAATGTACTAAACTAAACAGATTTTATCACACGAATAGGGAAACTATCCCGAGCAATGTAGTAAAGTATTTAGAAAGTTAAGGTTTATCCACAGAGAGCGGTTGTTTAAGAATTAAAAACTACTAATTATCCTAAAGTAAAACTGTAAAAGTGGGAGTTTTGTAATTAAACTAAATACGAAAAGTAAATAAACGAATAACCAGATGGACGAATCAATGTTCACTCAGATGATTCACTAATGCGAGAGACCCCGATCCATTACAGAGTACCGGTTAGATCTCGGATATCGAGGGGTGTTTTTGAACAATTGAATGCCCGCACGATAAGAAGACGAGACTAGTTACTAGTTTGTTAAGGGGAAACGCGAAGACGTGGTTAGATGGTAAGATTGATTCGGTCGGTGAAGAACAATTCGTGGGTTATCGTGGGACGATTTCAAAAGGGAATTTTTCGAGGAATTCCGAACACAACAAGGTTGCGTAATGAGTTGCGAAATATACGACAAAGGTCTATGGACCTAAATACTCTTAGGACTTCCTTCTTGGCAAAGGCCCAATTTTTTCTCGAATATATCGGGAATGGTCGGTTGTTAATGGAAAATTTTCATGAGACTTTGAAAGATGATTTACGTGGGAAGATTATCCTAAAGCAAGTAGACTCCTTTGCTAAGCTATTTGTGGTGGCTAAGGGTTTCGAGTCACATGCTCTGAAGGCGGTTGATCATACTTTGGGCAAGAGAAAGTTGGAATCGCTTGGTGTTCCGGACAAGAAAGCAATGAGTGCAAACGAGAGCACATGTAGCGTGAGGAAATGAGGGTCATATATTAGTACTTCAAGATGCTTCAATTGTGGGGAAAGGGTTGGGAATGTCTGAGACCATCCTTTAGAGGTAGTGGCATTGTGTGTTTCAATTACCATAAAGAGAGGCACCGCAAGGCAAGTGTTCTGAGTTAGTGGGGGATGAGAGGAAGAGATTGGAAATGGCAGCGTACACCGTGAAAGGATGTCCATGTACTTTTAAACGTGGTGTTTATATGTTGTTCATTTTGCTATGACATGCGGAGAGTTAAGTAAGCCATTAGCTAATTTGGGTTCTCCATTGGAGACAGATTTAGCGAGTGTTCGGCTTACGTTGCGGTCGGGGTACGTGTTAGATTGTGTCTTGGGTTGCACTCGGTAGAGTGTGTGGTTAGGGAATCGTGTC
Organism: Rutidosis leptorrhynchoides; assembly: GCF_046630445.1. Lineage (NCBI taxonomy): Eukaryota > Viridiplantae > Streptophyta > Magnoliopsida > Asterales > Asteraceae > Rutidosis > Rutidosis leptorrhynchoides. The sequence continues at coordinate 611,966,003 of NC_092336.1, read as the reverse complement.
ATGACTTTAGATTTTGAAACACCTGTTGTGTGGGCGAGATGTGCTGTATTTAGGTCATTAAAATCACCGGAGTGAGACCTGTAGGATGTTGGTTGTGACAGTGTCCTAGTGAGTGGAGTACTTATGCAACTATGTGTATGGTTTACTTGCTTGTGGTTGACGTGGTCTAGTGTATCCAAGTGTGTCGATTTCAATATAGCGATTTCCAAGTGTGTCAGATTCACTCAAGTTTGTGTGAGCAAGATTCCGTGTCGGTTGGGGTTACCGAAGAGTTTGGGATGCCGCATCTTCCCAAATTGTTATAAGGCGTGGATCGCGGGGACGTGATCCGGTTTAAGTGGGGGAGAGTTATAACATTCGGATTTTGAAACAGGCTGGAGTTGCGTCGCAACTTGTATAATCGTGTCGTGACATAAGGCGGGCAGAACATGACTATTTGTAATTCTTAATTAATAAAGGGAAAATTCGGACCTTTCACTTGGGTGTTGGGTACTAGGCCTCAAAACTGACCCAACCTCACCCTTATCCTCACTGTCTTAATTCCCTAACACTTTCACTTAGAGAGAGAGAGAGAGAGAGAGAGAGGTCTTAGAGAGAGAAAGCTTGAAACTTGAAGAAAGAGCCTATTTCTCAACAAAGTTCAAGAACTAAATTTGTTCATCTTGCTCCTAGCTATGATTTGGTAGTGTTGATAAGTCCTAACTCCGAATTTTAATTTCATTTGAGGTTTACGTTGAGGTTTGAACTTGCATGTTCTTGAGAAAACCCATTTAGCCCGCAAATGGGTAATTGAAGCTAGTTATTGGGATTGTTGACCCATGAATGGTGGGTTTTGGGTTGGTAAACAATTTGGCCATGTTTGGCGCTTACAGGTTGGGAAAAATCACTATAGAGTAAGATTATTAGTGATTATGTTGGTGTTTTGAGCTTGTGTGTGTTAATGGAAGCTTAATTTTGAAATGAGTCATAATTAGGGTTTGCAACTTATTTTGGTGAAGACAGGTACTTGGTGCTTGGAATTTGGTTAAGGGGTGTTTTAGAACCATACTCACTAGTGTTAGTGATTATTGGCGAGTTTGGGCATGTGTTGTGTTCGAAAGTGTAATTGGGGCATATTTGCACTAGGTGTCGATTTGAGTTCGTGGTAATCCACCCTAATGGTGTAATTAATTGTGTGATAAATGGAATAGGTACATTCCATTGACGGGATTGTGGAGTTTTTCAATTGCATTCATCAAGGCGCTAAGGTGAGTGTAAATGTATTATATGCATATGTATGCATAGGGTGGGTGCGGGTGTGGTGGGGCGAATCCCGTGTGTATTTGGATTTATCCCGTACAAGTGTGTTTTCAGTGACCACCCTTGGGGTAGTGAATCGCATGAGTATTCGGATTCACTATGGCGCGTGAGTTTTTGGCCAACACCTTTGTCGTTGTGGTTGGGGAAGTAAACCGCGTGAGTTTCGGATTCACTAAGACGCGTGAGTTTTCGGTCATCCCCGTGGTTGTTATGGTTTAGGGTAATGAATCGCGTGAGTTTCGGATTCACTAAGACGCTTGAGTTTTCGGTCATCCCCGTGGTTGTTATGGTTTGGGGTAGTGAATCGCGTGAGTTTCATATTCACTAAGACGAGTAAGTTTTTGGTCATCCCCGTGGTTGTTAAGGTTTGGGGTAGTGAATCGCGTGAGTTTCGAATTCACTATGACGCGTGAGTTTTGGTCATCCACATGGTTGTTACGACTTGGGTAGTGAATTGTGCGAGTTTCGGATTCACTAGGGTGCGCGAGTTTTCGGCCAACCCTTGTGTGTTTATGGTTAAGGGTTAACCATAGCGTTTGGTGTGTGTGTATGTATATATATATATATATATATATATATATATATATATATATATATATATATATATATATATATATATATAACTTTGAATGTAGTTATACTTGTGGACTTGTCATGGGGGTACTTGCTTATGGCTTGCATTGTTATACGCGAGCATGGTATGTGTTTATTATATGATATAGTTGATGCTTAGTCACTTTATGTGTATGTATGTATATAGTATGTTTACATTCACTAAGCATTGCTTACCTCTCGTTGTTTACATTTTTATAGATTCGAGAAGCGGAGGAGGCAAGGGTAGGTACAGGGACTAGAAGACTACCACATGTTGCTTAGAAGATATTGCTTTTGGAATTCGACTTAGGATTGGGTTGTTTAATCTCAAACGTCATGCTCGGTCTTTTGTTTGTTTTAAAACTACAATGGGTCATTGGAGTCCCAAGGGTCGAAATACCCGTTTCGTTACTTAATTTTTTTTTAATGTTTGGAAAATGTTAAACATGATTTTGGTTGTCATCGGTGGAGTTGTGTCGAGTTTGAGGTGTTAAAAGTGTTATTACACAGCAGTATCTGTTTCTGCCTAAAATCGCGCCACGACCCACATCTGCAGCGTCTCGACTCGCAGAGTATTTTGAATGTCGAATACATTTTGTGGTTCTGGGTGTCTGACTCACTGAGATGTCGCGTCGCGACTTGTAAAATTGTGTTGCGACATAGTGCTGGGAACTGATGGTCAGGTGGTGATTCAATCTCGACATTTGATTTACACCGTGGACCGCGTCGCGACAGAGAGGAACCGCATCGCGAGTTTTTACTGTAAAAAAATGTGTTGTTTCTCGAAAATGGGTTTGAGTCGTTTCATGTTCTTATGGGGTGAAGTGTAACTTCTCGACTAGGAAATTTAAACTTAACATGCACGAAAATTAAAGGTAATCATTCAATTTTGTGACAACCCGGAAATTTCCGACCAAATTTAAACTTTAATCTTTATGTTATTCCGACACGATAAGCAAAGTTTGTAAGTTGAATTTAAAGAATTTTAAACTGTGTTCATACATTCATTTAACCTCAACCAAATTCCAAAGATTCATGAACCATTATACGAACGAATATGATTATATATGTATATGTGTATATATTATAACTTGATAACGTTAACGAAATATTAAGTATAAATACTTTACAATATAGTATTTGGTTCCATATGTTTGTCGATGGAATTCCATAGTAATCAATTGATGTAGTTTTCAACTGTACGAAAACACTTTTTCATATAACAGGACTTGTCTATCTAAACTGCCTTTAAATAAATAAACGTAAGTTGAAATATTGGTTCTAATGTGTAATGACTCGGAAAATTTCGACTAATTTAAACCAATTCTCTATATGATTTAATATTATGTATATATATATATATATATATATATATATATATATATATATATATATATATTATAAGATGTACAAGTAAATCACTAATTGCTACTGTAAAAACGACTTTGCTACAGTAAAATACTATTTGCTATAGTAAAACACTATTTGCTACAGTAAAACACTATTTGCTACAGTGAAACCGTATTTTGCTGTAGTGCTACAGTGAAAACAACTTTGCTACAGTGATTTGCTACAGTAAACATTATTTGCTGCAGTAAACACTATTTGCTACAGTAAACACTATTTGATACAGTAAACACTATTTGCTGCAGTACACTATTTGATGTCGACGAACTAGCAAACAAAAACGGATAAGGCGGCCATGCGATTGCATGGCAAAAACACTGAAAACCCTTGCGATCGCATGGGCTACAGTAAACACTATTTGATGTCGACAAACTAGCAAACAAAAGGGGTTCGGGCAGCCATGCGATCGCATGACAAAAGCACTGAAAACCCATGCGATCGCATGGGGACTAAATTCAGAAAATATGCCTATAAAAGGCCAGCTTGTTCGACGTAAAATCTCACACTCTTTTTTTTGTAAACAATATTTATAATTATAATTTTAATTATAATTTAAGTTTAATAATAATAAGGTATATACGAGGGTGTTTTAATTCGGGTTTCAAACCGCTTTAAGCTAAGGAAATATTGGGTATTGTTCTGGGTATTGTTCTTGAATCCAAGGCCAACCATACAGTCATCTACCATCATTACGTCTACGCAATTCGCCTACAATATTGAGTCTCAATATTGAACTGTGAGTTATAGTCTCCCTTTTTAAATACTTTAAATATTTTTGGGCTGAGAATACATGCAATTTATTTTAAACGCGATAAGACACAAGTACATACTAAATTCTACACTGAGTTAAACCGAAAATCCCCTAGCTTTGGTAACTAGTAGCTGCCAGTACATAGGATATGGACTGGTGGGCGCGAATAATTGTATATGGATCCATAGGGCTTGACATCCCCGTCCGAGCTAGAGCGCTATCCTTTTAACGGACGTATGTTATTTGAGTTTAAGACACATTGGTTTGCGCGTATTAAAACGAATGGGGTAATTATCACTCTAGCTTTAAGTTTAGTTACCAGGGTGCTCTGTTACGTAGAATCTATTGATAAACTTTTGATGAAATCTTGTGGTCTATCTTTATATATGTTTATGACTCGAGCAATTAAACCTATAACTCACCAACATTCGTGTTGACTTTTTAGCATGTTTTATTCTCAGGTCCTTAGAATGCTTCCGCTGTGATGTGCTTGTTGCCTGCATGGAGTCTCTCATGCTTTGTACAAAGTTTATTGCATTCAAAATAAAACTGCGTTGTGTAATAAATAATTGGACTGTGATGTCAACCTGTAAATTAAAGACTTATGTATTTCGGGGTTTTGCTTATACCTAAGCACTCGCCCACATGTTTATAACTTTCTATGTTTAGAAAGTCACTTATTTTAATGAATGCAATATTTTATCAAAACGTATCATATAGAGGTCAAAACCTCAATGTGGAATCAATGATTAACGTGCCGCATCAATAGCGATTTTGACGGGTCGTTACAGTTGGTATCCGAGCTTGAGGTCATATGGAACCAGAAATTACATTAGTGTGTTTAACTGGTAATTATTAGGATGCATTAGTGAGTCTGGACTATGACCATATCTGTTTTTACTGATTTTTGCTTATTATTTGGTCAAAAACATTATATGTGATATATTTATATGCTAACGTAATTGTTGTTTCAATTATGTGATAGATGACTTCTTCTAATCCTATCATTTTGTACGACTCGGAATCGGACACTGAATCTATTATATCCACAACTGAAAAGGGCGTTCCAATACCTATTAAAGAATAAATTGTGTTAGCCGGGGAATCTCAACTCCCGGTAAACCCAGAGGAGGTTCCAGCTCCACCCAACTCTAGTTTTCTGGAGCCACAATATCGTTGGCATGGACCCATGATCCCTGGAGTAAACGAGGATCGTCCATTTCTAAATGAATATGGACATTGGTCCAGATATATCTCCGACGGGCGGGTTGTGCCGATTACGCCTGGCAGATTTCGGTTCATGACCACTGGTACATATTCTCGCAGTTCGTCATCATATTCTCCTACACATGACTCAGACAGTTCGTCATCTGACGAAATCAGTAAGGAGGAGGATTTCGCTAATGAAATAAAAGAGATCACTAAGGAGAAATTCCAACTTGCTATAGATAATAAAAATAACCACAATAATAAAAAGTCCTTAATTATTAAAAAGGAATATGACCATTCGATCCGTAACCACCCTTATTGTATTAAACCCACTGAGGCAACGGGTACCTCAAAACCCCAACCAAAAATAAAATACACTGCCAGAATGTCTGTCGGACCATGTGCACACAAACAATTGGCAGAGAGAACCAAATGGGAAGAAGTTTCTGATAGTTCTGAATAAACGACCTCGTAACCATAAATCTTCCATGCGCTATTCTATTGCTTATGTGTGCTACTCTATCTTGTTATGTAAAATAAGCATATGTAAAATATCAGTATTGTATGGTATTGTATTATTTTGGTTTATTAATAATAAATGCATGGAATGATTATTTGTATTATTACTACTTCTTATTATTATTATTACATAATAATGTAGTAACTCGCAATAATTTTTCATAGTGGAATATTATTAGGATTTTAGTAGTTAATTCCTTGTACTAGCTATTATGTATGAACTTAACGGGTAGGTAATATCCTAGAAATAATTATAAAATGCTAATAAGAAGAAAAGGCTTTTATAATAATTGGTTCATATTATTAATATGATATGATTAACTATTGACAACTCATTTTACCTATAATATTCTATATGATTAAATTATATCTGTTGTGTTTATTGAAGAAACATGTCTCAAATGTCGGATGCTGAGTTTGAGCAACTAGTCGAGAAACGTGTGAATGAAAGAATTGCTGCAGCCGAGGCAGCAAAAGCAACAGCCGAAGCAGCAGCCAAAGCAGCAGCCGTAAACACAAACTCACGAAACGGATGCTCATACAAAACTTTTCAAGGATGCAAACCACAGACGTTTAGTGGAACCGAGGGACCAGTCGGTCTAACCCGATGGTTTGAAAAGATGGAGTCCGTTTTCAAAATCAGTAATTGTGCAAACGGAGACAAGTCAAAGTATGCTTCGTGCACGTTGCAAGATGGTGCACTTACTTGGTGGAACAATTATGCTAAAGCAGAAGGAATAGATACGGCATATGATATCTCTTGGGAAGAACTGAAAAAGATGCTAATCGAGGAGTACTGTCCTCGAAACGAGATCAGAAAAATGGAATCTGAGTTACGTAATCTGAAGGTTATCGGCGCGAATCTCAATAACTATGAAAAGCGTTTCATGGAACTAGCCTTGTTGTGTCCCGAATTGGTGCCAAACGAGAAACAAAAGATAGAAATGTATATTGACAGTTTATCGATCAATATCAAAGGAAATGTTACATCGTCCAAACCGAATACGATGCAGAAAGCCATGACAATGGCACACCAACTCATGGACCAGATCACAGAGAGTTCGATTAAGGCACCAATTACCGAAGTCAAGACAACTGAAGGAAAGAGGAAATGGGAAGACTATAAGGGCAAAAGTACTCACCTGAAGAAACAAGAAACTTCTAAAGGTAAACGAGATGGGGCAACTGTAAGTCCAAACTATAAGGGACCCCATCCGTTCTGTAAAAGATGTTACACACATCATGCAAGTTATTGCCAAGTGGTCTGTGATAAGTGCAACAAGAAAGGACATGTGGCGAAAGATTGTTATGCCACCGTTTCTGAAGTAAAGACAAAACCGACCGATGTCAAGAAATGTTTTGGATGCGGGAAGTCTGGTCACTTTATAAATCAATGCCCTGATAAGGAGAAGAACAAAGAACCCGCACGTGGGAGGGCATTTAATGTTAGTACCAGTGAAGCACGTGAGGATCCTAATCTTGTCACGGGTACGTTTACCGTTAATAATCAACTAGCTTCTATTATGTTTGATACGGGTGCTGATAGAAGTTATATGTGTAAAGACTTTAATTCTAAACTAAAATGTTCATCATTGCCTCTAGACGATAAATATACTATTGAATTAGCTAATGGTAAACTGATAAAAGCCGATAAAATTTGCCATGGTTGCGAAATAATTCTCGCTGGTGAAACCTTCAAAATCGATTTGATACCCGTAGAATTAGGAAGTTTTGACGTAATTGTTGGCATGGACTGGATGTCCAAAACAAGAGCGGAAGTTGTTTGTGCTGAGAAAGCAATCCGCATCCCTCGTAAGGATGAAACGTCATTAATGATTTATGGGGAGAAGAGCAACTCAAAGCTGAACTTTATCAGCTGTATGAAGGCCCAAAAACTTATAAGAAAAGGTTGTTATGCTATTCTGGCACACGTAAAGAAGATCGATACTGAAGAAAGAAGCATTGATGACATGCCGGTTGTAAGACAATATCCCGGAGTATTTCCAGAAGAATTACCGGGGCTACCTCCACACAGATGTGTAGAATTCCAGATTGATCTCATACCAGGAGCCGCACCTGTAGCCCGATCCCCATATAGACTTGCACCTTCAGAAATGCAAGAATTACAAGACCAGTTGCAAGAATTATCGGACCGTGGATTTATTCGTCCCAGTTTTTCACCTTGGGGTGCTCCTATTCTGTTCGTCAAGAAGAAGGATGGATCTATGAGAATGTGCATAGATTACCGAGAATTAAACAAATTAACGATCAAGAATCGGTACCCATTACCGAGGATTGATGATTTGTTTGATCAATTGCAAGGATCAAATGTTTATTCCAAGATTGATCTACGCTCCGGATATCATCAGCTGAGAGTAAAGGAAGAAGATGTTCCTAAAACCGCGTTCAGAACCCGTTACGTTCACTATGAGTTTCTAGTCATGCCTTTTGGATTAACTAATGCTCCAGCAGTATTCACGGATCTAATGAATCGCATCTGTAGACCGTATTTAGACAAATTTTTCATTGTTTTTATCGACGACATATTGATTTACTCGAAGAACAAGGAAGAACATGAGCAACACTTAAGACTGGTACTAGAGATACTCAAGAAAGAAGAATTGTACGCAAAATTTTCGAAGTGTGATTTCTGGTTACAAGAAGTACAATTTTTGGGCCATGTTGTCAGTAAACATGGAATTAAAGTTGACCCTACCAAGATCGAAGCCATTAGTAAATGGGAAACACTGAAGACTCCAACACAAATTCGCCAATTCTTAGGTCTTGCTGGTTACTACCGAAGATTCATTCAAGATTTCTCTAGAATCGCCAAACCCTTAACTGCATTGACTCAAAAGGGAAAGAAGTATGATTGGTCCACGGAACAGGAATCCTCATTCCAGTTATTAAAGAAGAAGTTAACGTCTGCACCCATTTTGTCATTACCGGAAGGAAATGATGATTTCGTGATCTATTGTGACGCTTCGCGCCATGGTTTAGGATGTGTATTAATGCAACGCACAAAAGTTATCGCATATGCCTCACGACAACTAAAAATTCATGAAAAGAACTATACGACGCACGATTTGGAACTTGGAGCAGTAGTTTTTGCACTCAAAATATGGCACCAAGTGTACAGTGTACACCGACCATAAGAGTCTTCAGCATATTTTTGATCAAAAACAACTCAATATGAGGCAACGTCACTGGGTAGAGTTGTTAAACGATTACGATTGTGAAATCCGTTACCACCCCGGAAAGGCTAATGCTGTAGCTGATGCCCTAAGTCGAAAAGAAAGAGTAAAACCTCTTAGGGTCCGAGCTTTGAATATTACAATTCGTACCAATTTCACAAAGCAAATTCAAGCAGCACAGTTAGAAGCTTTAAAAGAAGAAAACGAAAAAGGTGAAATGAGCAAAGGATTAGAAAAACAACTTGAAGTAAAAGCCGTTGGAACCCTGTATTTTTGTAGTAGGATATGGGTACCAAAACATGGTAACCTAAGGCAACTAGTACTGGATGAAGCACACAAAACGAGGTACTCAATTCATCCAGGAAACGGGAAAATGTACCACGATCTCAAGAAGTCCTATTGGTGGCCTAATATGAAGACAGAAATTACTACTTATGTAAGCAAATGTTTGACGTGTGCAAAGGTCAAAGCTGAGCACCAAAAGCCGTCAGGATTACTGCAACAACCGGAAATTCCGCAGTGGAAATGGGAAAGAATAACCATGGATTTCATTACGAAATTGCCAAGGACTGCAAGTAGTCATGATACTATTTGGGTGATAGTTGATCGTCTAACTAAATCAGCTCACTTTCTACCAATAAAGGAGACAGACACTATGGAGAAATTAACACACCTATATTTGAAGGAAGTAGTTTCCAGGCATGGTGTTCCTATCTCCATCATATCTGATCGCGACACCCGATTCACATCACGTTTTTGGTAGTCATTACAAAAAGCATTGGGAACTCGATTAGATATGAGCACCGCTTATCACCCACAGACAGATGGTCAAAGTGAAAGAACAATACAAACATTGGAAGACATGTTACGGGCATGCGTGATTGACTTTGGAACCAGTTGGAACCAGTTGGGATCGACACTTACCGTTAGCAGAATTTTCATACAATAACAGCTATCATACGAGCATCAACGCAGCGCCATTTGAAGCACTTTACGGTAGAAAGTGCAGATCTCCTATATATTGGAGTGAAGTAGGAGAAAGACAACTTACTGGACCAGAAATTATTCACGAAACCACCGAAAAGATCATTCAAATACAATAGCGATTGAAAACGGCCATGAGTCGCCAAAAGAGTTATGCTGATGTAAGAAGAAAACCGCTAGAATTTCAAGTGGGCGACAAAGTCATGTTGAAAGTGTCACCCTGGAAAGGCGTTGTACGATTCGGTAAACGAGGAAAGCTAAGTCCTAGGTACGTAGGACCCTTTGAAATCACCGAAAGAATTGGAGCAGTTGCTTATCGATTAAAGCTACCGCAAGAACTTAGTAGTGTTCATGACACATTTCACGTGTCAAATTTGAAGAAATGTTTAGCTGAAGAGGATGTCGTAATTCCTCTTGATGAAATACGAATCAATGATAAACTCCATTTTATCGAAGAACCTGTTGAAATCATGGACCGTGAGGTCAAACAATTAAAACAAAGCAAAATACCGATAGTTAAAGTTCGTTGGAACGCTAGACGAGGACCCGAGTTTACTTGGGAACGTGAGGATCAAATGAAGCAAAAGTATCCACATTTGTTCACTGATATCGCTCATAAAACAGGTACTACTCAAAATTTCGGGATGAAATTTTCAATGGTTCTGCGATCGCATGGGGACTAAATTCAGGAAATATGCCTATAAAAGGCCAGCTTGTTAGACGTAAAATCTCACACTCTTTTTTTTTTTTGTAAACAATATTTATAATTATAATTTTAATTATAATTTAAGTTTAATAATAATAAGGTATATACGAGGGTGTTTTAATTCGGGTTTCAAACCGCTTTAAGCTAAGGAAATATTGGGTATTGTTCTGGGTATTGTTCTTGAATCCAAGGCCAACCATACAGTCATCTACCATCATTACGTCTACGCAATTTGCCTACAATATTGAGTCTTAATATTGAACTGTGAGTTATAGTCTCCCTTTTTAAATACTTTAAATATTTTTGGGCTGAGAATACATGCAATTTATTTTAAACGCGATAAGACACAAGTACATACTAAATTTTACACTGAGTTAAACCGAAAATCCCTTAGCTTTGGTAACTAGTAGCTGCCAGTACATAGGATATGGACTGGTGGGCGCGAATAATTGTATATGGATCCATAGGGCTTGACATCCCCGTCCGAGCTAGAGCGCTAGCCTTTTAACGGACTTATGTTATTTGAGTTTAAGACACATTGGTTTGCGTGTATTAAAACGAATGGGGTAATTATCACTATAGCGTTAAGTTTAGTTACCAGGGTGCTCTGTTACGTAGAATCTATTGATAAACTTTTGATGAAATCTTGTGGTCTATCTTTATATATGTTTATGACTCGAGCAATTAAACCTATAACTCACCAACATTCGTGTTAACTTTTTAGCATGTTTTATTCTCAGGTCCTTAGAATGCTTCCGCTGTGATGTGCTTGTTGCCTGCATGGAGTCTCTCATGCTTTGTACAAAGTTTATTGCATTCAAAATAAAACTGCGTTGTGTAATAAATAATTGGACTGTGATGTCAACCTGTAAATTAAAGACTTATGTATTTCGGGGTTTTGCTTATACCTAAGCACTCGCCCACATGTTTATAACTTTCTATGTTTAGAAAGTCACTTATTTTAATGAATGCAATATTTTATCAAAACGTATCATATAGAGGTTAAAACCTCACTGTGGAATCAATGATTAACGTGCCGCGTCAATAGCGATTTTGACGGGTCGTTACATAATGTGTATTTAAAACGTGTTCATTAAATATATATGTTTTCAAATTAAGTATACGGTAGTAACACCCGCCTAGTGACGTAATTGATATTTAAAAACGATTAGTACTTGTATCCATTTAAATTCTTAAAAAGAAAAACGTTACGCGCTAAACTATTTTCCTAAATGAAATTAAAATAAACTTTGAAAAATAAATAGTTTTGAAAAACTAAATGTTACATAGTTAGATGAAAGATTTTGGATACAAAATTTATATTTCTATATAAATATCTACATATCTATATATATATATATATATCTATATATTGATCTCGTCATAAAACGACTTAATTTAAAATAAAATATTTTGATAAATAATGAGTCACTGATTTATAGAAGTAAATGACCAAAACGCTCAAATGAATAAAGTTACATTTTGAGTGGGATTGTTTTCATTATTTAAATCTATTATTTTTATAAGGGTACGAGTCACTAAACGTAAAAGGCTAGTTTTCTAAACGTACGAAAGTGCGCTCGAAAAACCGAAAGTGGTACATGAGTCGTGAGACCACGTCCGTGTCATTTTTGTAAAAATTATATTTTTACCATTAACGTAAATATAATATAATATTTAATTAATCCTAAAGATTAAATATATTATATATTAAATAATATATATAAAGTTATCTTTTACGTAAGAATTAAGAATGTGTGAATTATGAGTGTCGGTAGAGAAGAAGTGGATACCAGTTGTCTAAAGCTTTCATGCGATCGCATGATATGAATCCACAAACCCCATGCGATCGCATGGGGTGTGGTTGGTTGAAAATTGTATAAAGCTCGAGTCATCTGTGCCAAATTCACTCATTTCTCAAAAATTCTCTATCTCTCTATGATATCTATGATACTCCGTATTATTTACTTTAATTATTTATTTATTTTATAATATTATTATTAAAGATTATTATTAATTTTATGATATTAAATTAGTAGTAATATTAGTATTATACATAAAATACTACGACGAGGTTCTGCTCGCATGTTTTTCAAAACGGGTTTATGAGCGGGATAGAGCTAAGAAAATTATGGGTTATAGCTACGGAGGTGATGGGTATGGTTCATGGGTATGCTCGTAAGATCAAATTTAGTGTTGGTCATCTCCGTTGCATTACGTACCTTTCCTGCAATATTGAATTTCAATATTGATACGCGAGTACTCGTAAATTAATTTTTACATAATAATAGTGTATCCCTGACTAGTGCTCGAGTATTTAGGATTATGCATGCTTGTACTTTTGATATTGCCCTTAGTTAGGTTATGTTGAATCTCGAATTAGTTACACATGCGATTAATATAAGGTATAAGATATGCATGTCGTTGGAAAGCTAGCGAAAAATTAAGAACTTTTCATCTAGATGTCGAATGGATTCGATTAACGGATTAGAAGTTATAGTCAATTGAATTTTTGATATTATTATTAAAAATGATTATTTTCATCGTCGTTATTATCGTCGTTCTAGTTTTTATCAAATTATTATTATCATTTTTATTATTATTATTATTATTATCAATAAAAAGTATTATCATTAAAAATTGTTATTTTTTTATTATTATTACTATTGTTGAAGTTATAATTAGCATTATTATTATTATTATTACTATTAATCATTAAAATAGTTATTAGTAATATCATTATCATAACATTTATTATTATTAGTATTATAATATTAAGTAACACTTAATTATTATAACTACTATTATTATCATTAAAATGAACGCGATATGAAAGACGATTTAAAAGTTACTAACAAATCGATTAGGAAATAATGAGTATGGGTATCATGATGAAATTTAAAATATTGTAAGACATTGATATGGATAAAATTATCGTTTTTCATTATTTTTATCACTATTATTATTAAAAGTATTATTAATATTAAAAATATCATTTTTACAAAAACTATTATTTTTAAGAGGAATATCATTGCTAATATAAAAGTTCATTATTTTTATGAATTAGAACTATCATTTCATCATAACATCATTTTTAGTAAATATAAAAATTAATATTTTTATTAATAGGATAATAATCATTATTATTACAAAATAATACAACTTTTACTTATTATTATTACCAATGTTATTTTATCAAATAAATATGCAATATAATTACCTTAATAAAACCTATCGTAATATTTTTATGATATCTATTACTTAAAATATATAAAAGTATATTTTAAAAAAAAATTATATTTATTAATAAGAGAATTATATTATTTACTCTAGTAAATCTTTTAAAATTATTTAAAAATATAAAACGACGATATTTAAACTATATAATAATCATGTATAAAATTTTGAAACCATTTTTGAGTCAAATTGATTTTTGTCGACTTTTGCATACTAGACTCGAGCATTAGGATTGTGGTACACTATGACTTGACCAAATTTGTTAGACAAATATTGACCAACATATAAATATATATAATTAATTTAGGTTCGTGAATCCGAGGCCAACCTTGCACTTGTTCAATGACGTTATATGTATTTTTACTACGAAATGCAGTATGGTGAGTTTTATTTACCTTTTTACCCTTTATATTTTTGGGCTGAGAATACATGCGCAATTTTTATAAATGTTTCACGAAATAGACACAAGTAATCGAAACTACATTATATGGTTGAATGATCGAAGCCGAATATACCCCTTTTGCTTGGTAGCCTAAGAATTAGTAAACCGATCTACTAATTGACGCGAATCCTAAAGATAGATCTATTGGGCCTAACGAACCCCATCCAAAGTACCGGATGCTTTAGTACTTCGAATTCGTTTATATCATGTCCGAAGGATTTCCCGGAATGATAGGGGATATTCTTATATGCATCTTGTTAATGTCGGTTACCAGGTGTTCACCATATGAATGATTTTTGTCTCTATGCATAGGACGTATATTTATGAGAACTGGAAATGAAATTCTTGTGGTCTATTAAAATGATGAAAATGAATGATTATGATAAACTAATGAACTCACCAACCTTTTGGTTGACACTTTAAAGCATGTTTATTCTCAGTTGTTAAAGAAATCTTCCGCTGTGCATTTGCTTATTTTAAGGATATTACTTGGAGTCATTAATGGCATATTTCAAATGACGTTGCATTCAAGTCGTTGAGTTCATTAAAGATTATTATTAAGTAAATGACAGATTAGGTCATTTATAGTTTGGATATTATGGAATGGTATGCATACCTGTCAACTTTTGATGTAATAAAAGGATGTCTTTTAAAAACGAATGCAATGTTTGTAAAATGTATCATATAGAGGTCAAGTACCTCGCGATGTAACCAACTATTGTGATTCGTTTATAATCGATATGGACTTCGTCCGGATGGATTAGGACGGGTTATTAAAGTTGGTATCAGAGCGGTGGTCTTAGCGAACCATGTCTGCATTAGTGTGTCTAACTGATAAGTTGTTAAGATGCATTAGTGAGTCTGGACTTCGACCGTGTCTGCATGTCAAAAGTTTTGCTTATAATTTTGTTTCAAAAATTACCTACTTATCATCCTCAGAAAATTACCTGCTCATCATTCCTAGTCTAGACACGTCTTACTGCATTGATTGCATGAATAGTGTATATACAAAAATCATATCTTAACGTATCTGTCACTGTAAACTTTGCCTGACATATTCCGTAAATCCTTCCGTAATCTACGAAATCTTTTGCTCTATATATATAGATATTCTATGTAATTAGAATACTATCCGATAGCCGGAAATCATTTCATATCGAAAAATTCTTTATCCAATTGTACGAAATGGAATTCGTCATCAATTCAAGTCCCTCAAATTTCGAAATGGAATCCCACTCAAGCTCCGAAAGCAGTGTGACTGGAATGGATCAACCAATCTGTCATCACCTATTTTGGATGAATTGGGGATGGGTTCGTAGCCTCCTCAATCATTGAAGACAAGAAGAATGTGATCCTTTCCATCCACCACATTGTCCTCTTGGCGAAGAACTTGAAGCACTTACCAGCGAACCTGTTCGAAATACCATTTTCTCTCTCATTTCCAGAGTATCTCGTCACGATTATATACTACATCAAATTCTAGATTTTATTTATCCGCTCATCCGAACCGACAATCACCCCGGTGTAATAGAAGAAGTCAATGAGTTTCGTGCTCGGTTAGTGGCTTTGAAGAATATGGTACAAAGATTACAAACACCATCAGCAGCATAACCAGTACCACCATCATCAACGCTAACAGTACCATTACCACCTCCAATCACAACCGCGTCGTAACCCTCAACTTCACAATCTGTCCCACGAGCATCAATGTCATACGCACCATAGATACCAAGGAATACCAACAACAATAACCGACGAAGTATTAATTCATAACTTCATTGGAGAAACATTCCGCGGAGATTATGTAATCTCTAAAGTCTTAGAGATTATCTAATCTAGCCCTAACCATAAAGCAGTTAAGCAAACCGAAATGATAGAAGGAAGAGTAGAAACCCTGACAAAAATGGTGTGTGATTAACCAGCTAAACTTGTTTTACCAACAGCATCATCAGTAACGTCAGCGTCACCAGCATCGTTAGTGTAGTCAACATCAGAATCAACAACATCTATAACATTACAAACTCCTTCAATTCAAGAATCATTGTGGACATCATTACGAATCAATAACGCATATATTGTATTAGCGAGTTATGAAGAATTAACTCATTCCCTCTGAAGAAATTATATGTATATTTTACATATATATATTAAAAAAAATAATAAATAAATCTTTCCGTGCTAAGCTATTGTGTATGAATCTTAACTACTTGGTTAATTCATATTACAAATATGCAATAATGTACGTCTTTTGCCCGTAACTTAACCAGCGTCAACTACAATCTCTGTCTCAATTCAAACAAATTCCAATTCATAATAAATCAAGTATATATTTGATTTTATACTTTCATCATCGATGTACCCGAAACTTTTCAGATAACATCATTCGTACTTTGTGAAGTTCACAAGAAATCAACGAAAACCAACATCACGCCTCAACAAATAACGAAGTATTGATTCATAATTTCAATATTATTGAAGAAATACTTATGTAATCTCTAAAGCCTTCAAGGGATTATTCAATTCTAGTTCCAACCGTAAATCGAATGAGTTTAATTTAGTATTAACTCATTAAAATCTATGTTACATCTGAGGAGAATATATACATATATATTTTCATAAAGACTGTAATAAAATTCTTATGTACAAAATATTAATTGCGAAATTTTTTTAACGGGTAGGTAATACCCGATATATATATATATATATATATATATATATATATATATATATATATATATATATATATATATATATATATATATATATATATATATATATATATATATATATATATATATATATGTATATATATTCACAATTAATATGTTACATTCTTCGAATCAGATTAAGCAAATTATCAACTATACTTCCTACTTTCACAATAATATACATTCTTTCATAGAAATCAAAACAACCATACTCATTCAAACTCAATTACATATTCTGATTTTGAAACCTCAGAATTCAATTCGAGATATAACCGGTACCATCACTTTTAGATTCCTACATCTTTCAAAGCTATACTTTGACTTCAAAACTGTGTTAGAATATCAAATGTATATTAATGATTACCATCTGTGTTCAAACCCTTCGAAAATTTCTGAAGACACTTCAAATAATGAGCAATCGAGATGATGATCCAACCATATATTACCCACAGTTATATACTTAAAAAGCTCTCGAAACCAAAGTCATAATTCAACACATATCTGTGTCAGATCCTTTGGCATTTATTAGCAAAAATAACTTTGCAATTCCTTTTCAAAGTAGCAAATTCTATCACAGCTCCAGCAAGACAACTTCGATTTTTCATTCGGTGTAGCCTTATCATAATCTTGATATATATGATTACCCTTTTGTTACCGGAGAACCTTTCATGTTTCACCACATTAGCAATAAATTTATTCACAACTTTACTGATCTTTGACCATCCGAAGAATCAGTATAATTATCGAAACCCCATCATTTACTCATTCGCATCTTGTAACGAGAATTGCCATACGAATCATCGGGAATTAGCAATCAGTATTTTGAAATCTCGCAGCATGTCCACGCCAACAGTTATATGTGTATATATAACGTCTATCTCCTGGACTTACATACTTGAATGTGAAGTTTCTGAAAAAGACCCTAAACTGCGGAAGAGTTCTCGAAATTGTTGATGAAGCAGCAAAAACTATAAAACGACCTTAACAGTAAAAAGTTTGATAATAAAGAGTAGTGTGTTAACAGAGCTCGGAAAAAGAAAAGAGTTGGAACTGGAAAACGAATTGAGCAAAGTATGAAGGAAGCTGTGGACAAATCACAAAGGCTGAACCTGCCTTCAAAGAATCTAAATGATTCAGTATCTGCTGAAGTCATTATCGAATACCTTGCTCCTGACTCTAAACCCCTGCAGACAATATCCTTCATCATCCTCGGATATTAGAAATTCTAAGATATCATCGTATCTTTCATTATAAATATCATCCATATTTCTGAAGATATTTCCATAATTATTCTTATCTAAAATCATTTACCTCTTCGCGCTATCTGTATTACATCATAAAAGAAACTATTTTAGTTTCTAAATTCTGAAACATTCAAGTTTAAAATAGAAATATTTTTGAAGTAGTGTTGAGAGCTGAAGCATGAGTTAGTATAATATAATGACACTTGATCAACGTGATTATATTACAGTAATTCATGCTGAGTTTCTAATGAAACATGATGATTCACAGACCATACCGTCATCATGTGCCATGTTACACGACTCTTGTATTCTACTTAATCTCTAAAAATATCAAGAAAATATTTTCTTGATAATTCTATCTTTTCGAGGTATTCTGATAATTTGACAAGTCAAGATCGTGCCGTTACAATTTCCTTCCTAGAACATTAACAATGTTCATTCTGAAATTCATATCTGCGAATTCTGTACCATTACAAGCGGTGCTTAACCACAAGAAGAAGAAACAAAAGGACAAAGCTCCGAAACAGAAATTGAGGTATAAATCGCAGCAAATAAAAGAAAACATTAACTGGAGATGACAATGATTATGGAAGATAGAAGCAGGGACATCGAAAAATAAGGGAAGATATAAAACCCAACAACCACCCAGAAATTATAAACCGTATATGTCGATGCATATAACAATATAAAGACACGGGAGAACTAAAAACACTATAAACCCAAGAGTATAGTAGAAGTAAATAGATTTTTTCTGCGGTAGATGAAAAAGAAGAATGACCGATATGAAAGTTAGAAGTATATCGAGAATCAGAACTAGATGGAGCATATTGATGAATACTTTAAAATATGAGTTGAGGGAGAAAGAATAGAAGGTGATGAAACATGACTAGGAACTTAGAAATCAACAGATTTAACTCACACAATGGCAGAATAAGCGAATCAAACCCTCTAGTGAATAGGTTAAGCTTTTTGGGATTAATTTAGTCAAACCACAACTAAATCAAGTATGATTAGATCAACATCTAGAGCTATTATTCACCACCTAGGTGATTTGGGCTGAGAGAAAATCGGAGGAACTCACCAGATCTGAGTGTGTGTAACAAATGAGAGGCTTAACTTAAAATGAAGAACATAAGACTTTATATACCCCTGCTGTTGACTCACCCGTACGATTCATCCATCACACGTACGAGTTGGCTTCATCAGCCGTACGAATGATCACTCACTCCTGTCTTCTCATTTAGGTTGTAATTGTGACTTAGCTCAGCATCAACCGTGCGTATGAGCCTGTCAGCCGAACGAGTGAGGCTTCCCTCGTATGTCTGACTAAGTCTAACATAGCCAAACATCCAAATCTCGTTCCTGTAGTTTCTGTAACCACATGCAAATACGGATAGGATTATAACGAACGATCATGGTGGCCTGTAAACTGTTGTACCTGCAATGGACGTGGGTAGATGTCTAGGGACTTGCATAAAATGCATCAACAGAAGGTGTGAGTTGTAAGGAAACGAAGGAGGTGAATTTATAAGAAAATCCCCGACAGAACAATTAAAATGGACGATCGCATTTAAAGCGAATCCTAATTCCCTTGGTTACCGGAGAATCAAATCTTATTACGAAGATTTTCTTCAAATCCCTTGAAATCTGGAAATCAATTTTATCTACGTCAAATGATAAGATGAATCTACACTTACTCATTTCACTCTTCTATGTTAGCTTCATTCGTACTCTTCATATAAATGGTTTGTTTATCCAAATTTTCGCTGATGATAAAACTCTAATTTTCAGCCCGTATGCATCATGAAAACATACTTATTATCATTCACGACCTTTCCACTCAAATTTCGGGAAGAAATTTCTTTAACAGGTAGGTACTGTGACAACCCGAAAATTTTTGACCAAATTTAAACTTTAATCTTTATGTTATTTCGATACGATAAGCAAAGTTTGTAAGTTGAATCTAAAGAATTTTAAACTGTGTTCATACATTCATTTAACCTCAACCAAATTCCAAAGATTCATGAACCATTATACGAACGAATATGATTATATATGTATATGTGTATATATTATAACTTGATAACGTTAATGAAATATTAAGTATAAATACTTTACAATATAGTATTTGGTTCCATATGTTTGTCGATGAAATTCCATAGTAATCAATTGATGTAGTTTTCAACTGTAAGAAAACACTTTTTCATATAACAGGACTTGTCTATCTAAACTGCCTTTAAATAAATAAACGTAAGTTGAAATATTGGTTGTAACGTGTATTTAAAACGTGTTCATTAAATATATATGTTTTCAAATTAAGTATACGGTAGTAACACCCGCCTAGTGACTAAATTGATATTTAAAAACGATTAGTACTTGTATCCATTTAAATTCTTAAAAATAAAACGTTACGCGCTAAACTATTTTCCTAAATGAAATTAAAATAAACTTTGAAAAATAAATAGTTTTGAAAAACTAAATGTTACATAGTTAGATGAAAGATTTTGGATACAAAATTTATATTTCTAAATATATATATATATATATATATATATATATATATATATATATATATATATATATATATATATATATATATATATATATATATATATATATATATATATATATATATATATATATTGATCTCGTCATAAAACGTCTTAATTTAAAATAAAATATTTTGATAAACAATGAGTCACTGATTTATAGAAGTAAATGACCAAAACGCTTAAATGAATAAAGTTACATTTTGAGTGGGATTGTTTTCATTATTTAAATCTATTATTTTTATAAGGGTACGAGTCACTAAACGTAAAAGGCTAGTTTTCTAAACGTACGAAAGTGCACTCGAAAAACCGAAAGTGGTACATGAGTCGTGAGACCACGTCCGTGTCATTTTTGTAAAAATTATATTTTTACCATTAACGTAAATATAATATAATATTTAATTAATCCTAAAGATTAAATATATTATATATTAAATAATATATATAAAATTATCTTTTACGTAAGAATTAAGAATGTGTGAATTATGAGTGTCGGTAGAGAAGAAGTGGATACCAGTTGTCTAAAGCTTTCATGCGATCGCATGATATGAATCTACAAACCCCATGCGATCGCATGGGGTGTGGTTGCTTGAAAATTGTATAAAGCTCGAGTCATCTGTGCCAAATTCATTCATTTCTCAAAAATTCTCTATCTCTCTATGATATCTATGATACTCCGTATTATTTACTTTAATTATTTATTTATTTTATAATATTATTATTAAAGATTATTATTAATTTTATGATATTAAATTAGTAGTAATATTAGTATTATACATAAAATACTACGACGAGGTTCTGCTCGCATGTTTTTCAAAACGGGTTTATGAGCGGGATAGAGCTAAGGAAATTATGGGTTATAGCTACGGAGGTGATGGGTATGGTTCATGGGTATGCTCGTAAGATCAAATTTAGTGTTGGTCATCTCCGTTGCGTTACGTACCTTTCCTGCAATATTGAATTTTAATATTGATACGTGAGTACTCGTAAATTAATTTTTACATAATAATAGTGTATCCCTGACTAGTGCTCGAGTATTTAGGATTATGCATACTTGTACTTTTGATATTGCCCTTAGTTAGGTTATGTTGAATCTCGAATTAGTTACACATGTGATTGAGATAAGGTATAAGATATGCATGTCGTTGGAAAGCTAGCGAAAAATTAAGAACTTTTCATTTAGATGTCGAATGGATTCGATGAAGGATTAGAAGTTATAGTCAATTGAATTTTTGATATTATTATTAAAAATGATTATTTTCATCGTCGTTATTATCGTCGTTCTAGTTTTTATCAAATTATTATTATCATTATCATCATCATTATTATTATTATTATTATTATTATTATTATTATCAATAAAAAGTATTATCATTAAAAAATTTTATTTTTTTATTATTATTACTATTGTTAAAGTTATAATTAGCATTATTATTATTATTATTATTATTATTATTAATCATTAAAATAGTTATTAGTAATATCATTATCATAACATTTATTATTATTAGTATTATAATATTAAGTAACACTTAATTATTATAACTACTATTATTATCATTAAAATGAACGCGATATGAAAGACGATTTAAAAGTTACTAACAAATCGATTAGGAAATAATGAGTATGGGTATCATGATGAAATTTAAAATATTGTAAGACATTGATATGGATAAAATTATCGTTTTTCATTATTTTTATCACTATTATTATTAAAAGTATTATAAATATTAAAAATATCATTTTTACAAAAATTATTATTTTTAAGAGGAATATCATTGCTAATATAAAATTTCATTATTTTTATGAATTAGAACTATCATTTCATCATAACATCATTTTTAGTAAATATAAAAATTAATATTTTTTTTAATAGGATAATAATCATTATTATTACAAAATAATACAACTTTTACTTATTATTATTACCAATGTTATTTTATCAAATAAATATGCAATATAATTACCTTAATAAAACCTATCGTAATATTTTTATGATATCAAATGAACTTTATAAATTTTATTACTTAAAATATATAAAAATATATTTTTTTTAAAAAAATTATATTTATTAATAAAAGAATTATATTATTTACTCTAGTAAATCTTTTAAAATTATTTAAAAATATAAAACGACGATATTTAAACTATATAATAATCATGTATAAATTTTTGAAACCATTTTTGAGTCAAATTGACTTTTGTCGACTTTTGCATACTAGACTCGAGCATTAGGATTGTGGTACACTATGACTTGACCAAATTTGTTAGACAAATATTGACCAACATATAAATATGTATAATTAATTTAGGTTCGTGAATTCGAGGCCAACCTTGCACTTGTTCAATGACGTTATATGTATTTTTACTACGAAATGCAGTATGGTGAGTTTCATTTGCCTTTTTACCCTTTATATTTTTGAGCTGAGAATACATGCGCAATTTTTTATAAATGTTTCACGAAATAGACACAAGTAATCGAAACTACATTATATGGTTGAATGATCGAAGCCGAATATACCCCTTTTGCTTGGTAGCTTAAGAATTAGTAAACCGATCTACTAATTGAAGCGAATCCTAAAGATAGATCTATTGGGCCTAATGAACCCCATCCAAAGTACCGGATGCTTTAGTACTTCGAATTCGTTTATATCATGTCCGAAGGATTTCCCGAAATGATAGGGGATATTCTTATATGCATCTTGTTAATGTCGGTTACCAGGTGTTCACCATATGAATGATTTTTGTCTCTATGCATGGGACGTATATTTATGAGAACTGGAAATGAAATTCTTGTGGTCTATTAAAATGATGAAAATGAATGATTATGATAAACTAATGAACTCACCAACCTTTTGGTTGACACTTTAAAGCATGTTTATTCTCAGGTGTTAAAGAAATCTTCCGCTGTGCATTTGCTCATTTTAAGGATATTACTTGGAGTCATTAATGGCATATTTTAAATGACGTTGCATTCAAGTCGTTGAGTTCATTAAAGATTATTATTAAGTAAATGACAGATTAGGTCATTTATAGTTTGGATATTATGGAATGGTATGCATACATGTCAACTTTTGATGTAATGAAAGGATGTCTTTTAAAAACGAATGCAATGTTTGTAAAATGTATCATATAGAGGTCAAGTATCTCGCGATGTAACCAACTATTGTGATTCGTTTATAATCGATATGGACTTCGTCCGGATGGATTAGGACGGGTTATTAAAAATTTTTGCACCCAAGCCGCAACCTAACAATTATTCATTCAAGTATTTTGATTCCAAGCTTCCCAATCAAGATTTCTAAATCAAATATTGATCGGTTCTTCATGAAGCTCTTGATGTAATTTTGACTAATGATTATATGGAGTTCTGAACCACGATAAGACCAAAATACCTTTGTTCAATGGTGTGAAATGACGAAAATATCTTTTTGATAAAAACGAAGATGAACAGTGAATGTCATGTTTTCAAATGATATATAGTATAATATACTATAGTAATATAAAACACGTCATGAACATAATTTCGGCCTTATCCATATCGACACAATTAGTAACTATACTATATACTAATAAAAAACCTGTCCTGAGCAGTAATTCGGCTGATGTCATGCTGACATAAACATAACGTAAGCATGACATCAACATGATGTAAGCATTACGTATTCATGGATATATCTATTAATGATATATCTATTAATGATAAATTTTCATTCATACTCAATCCACTAAATTTCATATCATCCGTATTCATATTCGCTTATCATCCATATCCATTTCCACTTACACAATAATAATATAATAATAATAATAACAATGATAATAATAATAATCTAAGGAGGATGATTCTCACACACACTTTTTTGATCGTTACACACCAATTGAGTATTATTAGAAGAGTAAAAGGGTTAAATAGGTGTGTGAGGATCAAAAAAGTGTGTGTGAGAATCATCCCCCATAATCTAATACTCATAATAATAATATAATAATAATAACAACAACAACAACAACAACAACAACAACAACAACAACAACAACAACAACAATAATAATAATAATAATAATAATAATAATAATAATAATAATAATAATAATAATAATAATAATAATAATAATTTAAATTTATATTTTCATATCTTTAAACTATAGAGTTTAAATAAAATAAAATTAGTTATTTGAATTAATTAAAATAGTGGGTTTCAGGTTTTTTAGAGAATTATGTCATGAATTACACAGGTTATGCTACTCTGAATGTGTAAAACTTGATCGCTTTATTTTATAAACTCATTCTCCCTACTTAAGTATTTATATAACTCACATAACCGTAAACAGTTTGTCACAAATTAAGTTTGAAAATGGATATCTTGTATACTTTTGCTTCTCTTCTATCTCTTGTTCTTGTCATTTACTTTTACCTTCATTTTCTCGTCTATAGTTCGAAGCCTTTCAATAATCAAGAATTACTTCTGCGTGGTAGTAAAGGGTGGCCGGTAATTGGAGAGAATTACGAGTTTCTTGCTGCCGGATGGAAAGGTTATCCTGAAAATTTCATACATGATCGCATGTCTAAGTATTCATCTCTAGTTTTTAGAACTTCTCTACTGCTAGAGGAAGCTGCGGTTTTATGTGGTCCTCAAGGTAATAAATTCGTTTTCTCAAATGAGAACAAGCTTATGCAAGCTTGGTTACCAGCTTCGGTAGTCAAAATCTTTCCAGGTATTGCAGAATCTTATAAGACATTTAATACTAAGTTTCGAAAATTTGTTGTCAACGGTCTTAAGACGGAAGCGTTGCAACAATATGTACCCATTATGGATAATGTTACGCAACGATATTTTGAATCTGAATGGAACGGGAAGAAAGAAATTATGGCTTATGAAGTTGCAAGAACCTTTGCTTTTGGGCTTGCATGCAAGATCTTTCTTAGTATCGATGATCCGGAACAGATCAGATATTTATCTGGCCCGTTTCAGAGCATCCTTACAGGGATTCTGTCAATCCCAATTGATTTTCCTATGACACCGTATAGAAGAGCGATCAATGCAGCCAAGTTTATACGAAAAGAGCTTGTAGCCATAGCGAAACAAAGGAAAATTGATTTAGATGAAAGGAAAGCAACACCAACCCAAGACATATTGTCACATATGATTGTATGTAGCGATGAAAACGGCAATTTCCCGGGGGAACATGAAATTGCTGACAAGATACAAGGGTTGTTGATTGGAGGCCATGATACTTTGAGCTCTTTTTGTGTTTCTCTTATAAAATCACTTGCTGGGTTGCCTGAGATCTATAATGGAGTCTACAACGGTAGTAACCTAATCAAATGTGTTTATGCTTGCGCAAAACACCTTATTAAATATAGCATATATCAATGTTTATTATGTATAATATAATATACAATGAACATATGCAGAACAAAATGAAATTGCAAAGTCTAAAGCACCTGCAGAATTGTTGGAGTGGAAGGATCTATCGAAGATGAAATGCTCATGGAAAGTTGCATGCGAGGTTCTAAGATTAACCCCAGCGGCCCAAAGTTATAGAGAAGTCATCGCCGATTTCACATACAATGGCTACTATATCCCCAAGGGCTGGAAGGTAATTAATCAGCTTTTTATATATCTTTCATAACTGTTGTATCATTCATTAGGTTGATCATGTATATTTTACTTATACTCATTTTTATTGTTATAGATTTATTGGACTGCAGCCTCGACTCACAAAAACCCAGAGTTCTTTCCAGAACCCGAAAAATTTGACCCATCAAGATTCGAAGGCAATGGTCCCAAACCTTATACCTATGTGCCTTTCGGAGGAGGAGCTCATATGTGTCCAGGAATGGAGTATGCTCGACTGGCAATACTTGTGTTCATGCATCATCTTGTAACAAATTCAAATGGGAGAAAATATTTACTGATGAACAAATTATATACAACCCGCTACCCAAACCAGCCAAGGGACTTCCTATCCGTATTCACCCACATATATCTTAAATAATTATTGTATATATGGTCATTTAATATATAGTTTGCTAAGAGCTGTATCAGTTATCCGTGTATGCAGTCTCCATAAATAGTTTAAAAGTGCTTCTATATGTAG
Organism: Rutidosis leptorrhynchoides; assembly: GCF_046630445.1. Taxonomy (NCBI): domain Eukaryota; kingdom Viridiplantae; phylum Streptophyta; class Magnoliopsida; order Asterales; family Asteraceae; genus Rutidosis; species Rutidosis leptorrhynchoides. The sequence continues at coordinate 611,939,058 of NC_092336.1, read as the reverse complement.
CTATGTGCTACTATATCTAGCTATTTTCTACTGTTATACTTTTCCCACAGCTTGTAATAAAAATGATGTAAGCAATAAACTTTCTATTATTGTTTGCACAAACTCTTATAACTTGCAAATTAATAACTCTTATAACTTCCCAATTAACGACATATAAAGCCAATTTAATAACTTGAAAATATAACTGATATATAATTCTCTCATTAGAAGGGGTTGAGGGGCAACTTTGCAAGTTTACACTTGTAGATGTACAGATGGATGATGATATCGTGTATTAATCAAAGCCTAAATTAACCACTGCGCTTCTAGTCGAGTGGTATCCCCATTCCTTGTGCTTGAGGTTGAGGTTGAGGTCGAGGTAGAGGTCGAGGTCGTGAGTTCGAGTCTCGCTCAGCTGACCCTCTTAATTAATCTGCCTGAAATATGGAGCTCAAGATTGATCTTCAGGGGTTTTTTACCCGGATTGATTCATGATTCAAACCCGGTCTGCCCCTCGGGATGGTTTAAGGATCGGGTTCCTATAATGCGATTCGGGTTTCTTCCTGAAAGTGGGTGCATGGAAAATGATCGCGAAGGTAGTTAATTCCCGTCTAGTGATGCCGACAACTTGTCTTTCAGAAAAAAAAAAAAAAAAAAAAAATCAAAGCATAAATTATGTGTAATAATCATGGTGTCTAGATGAGATAAGTTTAATACTGCTTCCACTCTTTAATTCGTTGCTAAATATTTCGTGATCAAATAAACTAAAAGACGAATCTCCATTGTGTACGGTAGAAGCAGTGTACGTATACGGTGAAGAAAGAATTTGTGAAGATTTAAACCAGCAGATTTTTTTTGAACGTCTTATACGCTAAGTTGGTACGCTGGTGACAGGCCAAAGTATGTATACGCCTGGCCATGTATACGGTGGATACATTTTTCAATCAGTCAACTCTTTTATCATAATAGTCATGTGTAACTTCAAGAATAGGGTCTTTAACTTAACATGCACGAAAATTAAAAGTTACGTAGCATCATTCAGCTTTTGCTCCCAAGCCGTACCTAGCATTCATTCACTCAAGTTCTTTGATTCCAAGCTCCCCAATCAAAATTTTCACATCATATATTGAAGAGTTCTTCACGACGATCGCACGTGGCTAAGTCATTTATTATATCTTTCGATGAACAGTTGATAGAATATTATTTTATTCAAATATTAATGTGATTTATGATTTTTATTGATAAAGTCGTTAGCTTTTATGAATTATTGAAATTGAATCGATTAGGTTATTTTTTTTTTTTTTTTGGTAAAGGGATACCCCGATGAACTTTTATTAAAAATTAATAAAAGAAAGAATGACATTACAAAACAACTGCTTTTAGGGAGTCTAAAAGCCCAGAAAAACAACAAGCCACAACTAGCAAAACAAAACAAAACCTTGCAACAAGGAACCCCACACTAGACTAGCTTCCAGGCGATCCGAAAGAGATTTATCTGATGAGACTCTATGAAGCGAACAGACATAAGCTTTAAACGAACAGTAGCATAAATGGCTTCAAAGAGACTTTCCGGAGACCGAAATTTCTTCTTAAAAAACCCGTTATTTCTTTCCTTCCATATAAAGTAAACAGTAGCAGCGAACAATAAACTTGCAACAAGGAACCCCACACTTTTCTGAGCTGGAGACAAGGATAAAGAACTAGACACAACAGACCACTCGAAGCTGTTTAAAGAAGGCGCATAAAATTGCACTTTCTGCCATACCATTCGAGAAAAGCTACAATCGAAGAATAAATGGCTGTGAGAATCGGAGCAAACCTTGCATAACGAGCAAACCAGAATTTAGCCTTGATGAACCTCCCAATTCTGAATCTTGTCTTGGGTTTTTAACTTTTGGTCCATAAGAAGCCAGAGAACAAACACATGACGAGGGATACAATTGGAGAACCAAACACTATTAAACCATGTAACCGTCAGTTTTGAAGGGCGAATAGCTTCATAAGCATTGTGAACAGAGAACACCGACTCATACACATCATTCCCCTTCCATTGAAGTTGATCACTAGAATCGGTTAGTATAGGGATTTGAATATTGGCTAACACAGGATATTTAACCAACCAAAACTCAGGCCATGCCCAGCTATTATTTGAGATCAAATCTTTAACCTTAGCATCATAACCAAAACCAGCAGCATTAATGTCCCGCCAAGAAACAAAATCGACAAGAGGACCAGCACTACACCAAACATCAAACCAAGCCATAGCAGTAGTACCATCACCAATTTTATAAACCATGAATTTATGAACAATATCACGACACCTCAAAAGTTTCCAAGTCGACATAGTGTTAATTTTAGAAAAACACCGGCCGGCACAATGCGGCGGGGCCTTTCGGGTTGCATATTCATATTTAACGTAACGTTATGCATTTACAGAATTTAAAACTCGTTGCTACGGTATGTTTGAAAGCACATTGTTAGTAGCTAGTATGCCTAATGTACTGCGCGTTTTTTAAGCCAGGAAAATTGCTTAATAAAGGGAACATAACCATTGATATGAGATGATTAGTTTAAGCTGTTTGTTATACGTGTATGTATATATGTATAAAAAGTAGTCTGAAATATTTAAAATTTTTTAAAAGTAGTCCGTTTCGCGCATAGCTAGTTGCGTTGTGTTCATAAAATTATTTCGAGTTGAACGGTGAAGTCGAAAAAATTTAACTCGAAGTGAGTGAAAAAATACGACCCGTTAAAAATTTTGGTGAAGTTTTTTTTTAGTTTATTAATTAGTTTTTGTGTTTACATTTTACCCCCCCTTTGTTGGGGGATGAAGTTGTACCTAGAGGATAAGTTTGAGGGGTGGTTTGTAAAATTTTTTAAATTGTCGTTTTGACCTTGAGGATACGACAAAAACCTGGTGGTCATTTAGTATATAAAGAAAATAAAGATAAATTGTGTAATTTACATAGTTTTTACTTAATATAACACCTTTGACCAATTTAAGAAATTATGTCTATGTGATTTAGATGACAATTTGATAAACATAATATTTGTTTGAATTATTATTTTTAAATTGGGATTCGAAAGGGATATTCTATTTATTATTTCATCAAAACTCTTGTTTGATTACTTGTTTCTGTGTACTCACTTAAATTAATAATTTGTTTGTGCCTTTTAATTAGTTGCAATTAGTTTAAAAAACAAAATAAACTCTGAAATTGTTTGACCGCAACCACAAACTCTCCTTGAAACGAACCTTATTTACCTTTACTAGTTGAATGTATGTAAGCTATTTTTAACCTGTACTTCGACGCTGATCATTCGTGAGGCTTGTATATTTAGAGGAGACTTAAACAATCGCATGAGATGTAATAGAAAATCGCCAAAACATAAAGGTCAAATTGTCTGAAAAGATGATGTAAGTTACTCAATTTGCTAATAAAAGTAATATGAGTTTTGCTGATGTCCGAAAAAGACTATACTTCAATTTGGCACTGAAAAGAACGATGATTTGAAAAAATGTAAAATTGAGGTAATGTTGTCTAACCCACTAATAACCGTTAATCAAATTCCGTTAAATAATCACATGAGGGTATTTTTGTCTTTTTAATGTTTTTCACTTCTTTTTCTTAATTAATTTTTTCACTTTCAATCTTCATCATAAGCCCTAATTTGATCATGTGATCGAAACAGAATTGCAACTAAAATCTAATCACTCACAATTAAGAAAATCCCATATTATACAATCCACAAACAAGAACCATAGTCAGTCATAAACCCTAAAATGAAGACGATGTTGTGTCTCTGCTAATCCATATATTCACAAGTTAAATTACAAACCCAGAAATGAAAATTTACAAATCAAACAAACGTGCTCATTTGAATAAACACCGTAAATAAATTAATAAACATAAATTCAGAAACCTTCGGAGTAAAAACCGTCCGTTGGAGAAGAATTATCAGCGGAGAAGAAACCTATTATCCGCTACGTTAGCATTCTGAAAGATTTCAGGTCACCGTCGAACATATGTTGTTGCCAGAAAGGTTTAACGAACCAGATCCGGAATACGTAACCGAGTAAAATGGTGGTGGCGCATCTGTGGTCACACCACCGCCGGATCTGTTGGTTAAATCACTCGTGACAGTGGCGGTGGTGGTGGTTGAAGACGGCCGCACCACCACCCATCGAAAAACTATAAGTCTAATTGTTTTGTTTTTTCAAATCAAAAATCTCATTACGAACATCAAACCCCAAATTAACTTTGTAATAAAAGCCTGAAGTGGATGTTATGCGAGTAGAAAAAGAGGGTTCCCCATTTGAAAAGATGAACAGAGCAAAAAGAAGAAATAATGTTGTGTTTTTGGTCGACAAAACTCATCGACCACCGTCATCTATCTCCGTCAAGTGGGTTGGTTTTAAAATGGGTCACCATTTTAGCTTTAGTGTATTAATCGTAATCATAATGAAATTGATGTAGTAGTTTCTGGGAATTGTTCATAGAGAATAGAAGAAAAAAAGAAAGAGGCCGGGGATGAAGATGATAAAAGGTCAATGGTATATTTTGTCAAGCATGTATTAGAAATTTTATTTTCTAAAAAGACAAAATTGCTGAAATGGTTCCTGTGATTTTTTTTTTTTTTTTATCAAAATGTTGATTTGGTCCCTGTGTTTTTTTGATGGATTTCGTTCTCGTAGTATGTCAATGTCTCTGATTTAGTCTCTATATCTGATGGATGTCTAAATTAGCCGTTAAATGGAGGCATGTGAGAAGCGCGTAATGGGTAAAATCGGCATTTAATTTTTCCCTAAGGGTATTTTAGTCAATTTTTCCTCTATTTTCTTTTTTTAAAACCGTTTATTCCATCTTCAATCACCCAAACATATCATCTTCCATCTTCAACACTTTTCTTCCATCTCTCCAAAATCCACCACCACCGCTAATCTTCAACCACCACCACCACCAAACTCAATTTTTTATTAAATAATTTAATTCATCATCATACCCGATGAATAAGTGCACCTTCAAATCTAAGAATAGCATCAGAAAACGGTGAACAACAGCAACAACAATCGATGATTAAAAGTAGCAGACTCATCATATCTAAAAATTGGATCTAAAAATAGTATGGTGATGATGGTGATATAAAAATTGAAATTAGCTTCATATCTCACCTCTTCAAATCGATGAACAACAACAAGTTCATATTGATGAAAAACATGGACCACGATGAAGGGAAAAGTTAAATACCGATTTTACCCATTACGTGCTTCTCACATGCCTCCATCTAACGGCTAATTTAAACGTCCATCAAAAATAGAGACTAAATCAGCAACATTGACATACCACAAGGACGAAGTCCATCAGAAAAAACCACATAGACAAAATCAGTATTTTGATACAAATTACAGAGACCATTTCAACAAATTTGTCTTCAAAATAAGAAAAACGAAAAGACAATTTTAGTTTCATGCGGCTGGCACATGAGTAGATTTAACAACAAAAATAACGGAGTTTGAGCATTTAATAGAATTTGATTAACGGTCGTTAGTGAGTTTGAAAACATTACCTCGATTTTACGTTTTCTCAAATCATAGTCCTTTTATGTGCCAAATTGAAGTACGGAGTCCTTTTCGGACATCAACAAAACCCATATTACCTTTATTGGGAAATTGTGTAACTTACGTTATTTTTTCGGGCCATTTGCCGAAACATGAAACTCCAATTTCACCAACTACCAAAATTGGCCATGAAAAGTAATAATAGAGGGAGATCTGATGTATACATATTTAACAGATGTGAAGTAAACATTTAGAATCATTTTAGACGTTAATCGCCTCTAATGCTTCTGATCGATGGTATGTCGTCGGTGACATACCATGTGGTAGTTTGTTTAGGTTCCAAGAAATAAATAAAAGAGACATGTAAAAGTTTGACTTTTTTGCTCCGTTGGTCATTCTATTATATACCTCATATTGCAATCAGCGTCCCTTGAATTTTTTTTCATTTAGAATCCTTTTATTTTCGAAAAAATGCAATCAACACCTCTCAGTCAAACTGTCATTAGAAAAATTCTGAAAAGTCTTTACATGTGCATTGCATGTGATGATATTTTAGTCTTTCTACCTTCATCTTCATATGAATATGAAGCTCACTTTTCAACTTGTTCTTCTTAAAAATTACAAACCCTAATTTATATTAAAAAAAATTAAATCAAAACTAAATTATAAACAAAAACTAAACCTAAATCAACACACACATTAACACACTCTGAAATCCAACAGATAACCTACTGAATCTTCATCTTTAAAAAATTTCATCCTTAAAACCTAAATAACCCAAATCTATTTAAAAGCAACATACATCATAAGGATGCTTTCCACCATCATGATCTGAAGTAGATTCGAAGGAATTGGTACCACGCTTACTACCATCATTCAACAGTCACTCCGACGAAGATACCGAGCTCCAGCAGTCACCTTATGAACTCCGACGAAACCCTTAACCACCGCCGATTAGATATGTTAGACAACATCGATGGTATGAATAATGATGCTTCAAATTCTGTACCAAGGTGATCAAAACAATTCGCAGGAAAATCATGTACGTTTTGTAGGATCGAGTTAGGTCCACCAACATTCTATGCATATAAGCTTATGAGTCCCTCTGTTCTCTAAAACCAATTAGTAATAGAGAGAGGTTACCAAGTGCCTTATATGCATACGTATTTTTCTTTCTACTTCCTATGTGGGACATCCTAACCGATTAGCTCCAACAATCACCCCCTTAACCGGTTTGCTTATGCACTCGTATCATATAACATGGCTTTCTATCTCGGACCCGTTCATTTACATCTCGACTTTTCTGGACACCCGACCTCTTCCCTGGTCACGTCTACAGTCACCCCGATATGAACCGCCGCTGCCACAATGATTACACCCGAGCCACCCGCTCTGATACCATTTGTAAGATCGATTTAGGTCCACCAACATGCTATGCATATAAGCTTATGGGTCCCTCTTTTCTCTAAAACCAACTGGTAATAGAAAGAGGTTCCCAAGTACCTTATATGTCTACATATTTTTCTTTCTACCTCTTATGTGGGTCACCCTAACCGATTAGCTCCAACACGTTTGAGGTACCTAACAACAATGAAGATTACTTGATCGACCAACATAATTGTTCTGCTTATCGTAATTCCTGGGAAAAAAAGTTAGGGCTTGAGTAGCGTCTCATTCTTCTCACATCACCGTTGATTTAGAGGGTATAATTTTAATTGCTTTTTTTTGCTCATCATGTAATTATGTAATTATTGAAAAATTAAAATGTATATTTAAGTGTCGTGATTCGTAAGCGTTGAGAAAGTTGTGGAAATTATTCAGGATTCAACTCTAAAAGTAGAATGGAATTACGAAGGGATGCATTAGTTTGATACTAACTTGAATACATGTTTGAAAAATACATGTATCACGTTTTTAATAAAATGATAGACTTAGCATTATAAGAAATTGATTTTGAAGCCAGACAAATAGGTATATACTTGATTTTTTTTTTCACTTACGCCACATACAATTAGGGATGGCAATGGTCACCCAATCCAGCGGATATCCATCCGATCCACCCACTTCATGATGGATATGGATAATTTAAATGGACATGGATACGGATATGGATGAACTTAAGTGGATATGGATACGGATATGGATGAAAATTTTCATCTATGGATATATCCATTATCACCCGAAATACATATATAAATAAATAAATATAGATATATGCAAACACATTTGTTATTATAAATGCATTTACCATTGCATAAACATTTTGCTTGCAACCATATAGTTATTTAACTATGATATATTACGACTAAACACATACATTTAATAAAATGAACATACAAGTTACACATTTAGTTTATCGTAGTCTATGTGTTATAAAAATTTAACAATTAATGTTATATCATCGACAAAGAATACACGTTCTCGTATATTATGTTTTGTTTTTATCACATATAAGAAAATATTGTAGCATTTTTTGAATATCCAATGGATATCCATTAACCCGCTTAATCCATTGGATATGGATATGGATGGATGAACCGAAATTAAATGGATATAGATATGAATATGGATGAACAAAAACTAAATGGATATGGATATGGCTTCACCCGATCCATATCCGATCCATTGCCATTCCTACATACAATGGTTCAAGACTTTAACATACATTTTCCCTGTCACATCAGCGCCACATCAGCACAAACACTATAACATTTCTTTCACTAAACACTCACTATCATACACTTCATTTCAAACTTTAACCAATTCTAAATAATTATTTAAATACAATAAATAAATACCAATAACATTTTATTAAATAAAATAAAAATATTACATTATTAAAATTTAAAAACATTACATAATTAAAAATAAAAGACAATACATAAAAAAACCGTTACATAATAAATAAAAAAATACGAACTTATTATTAAAAAAACGAAGCTACTCGAGAGGTGTCGGGTCGTCGTCTTCGTCTTCATTTTGTTGTTCTTCGTTTTCTTCGTCTTCGTAGGTTAACAAGATCGTCTTCATTTTTTGTCGATACTTTTGAAGAATTTGTTGGTCTTTCTTTGGCAAGTTCGGGTTGACGGTTGTGTTGAAAATTCGAAAGGTGCGATTTATTACTTTCATTAAAGCCAATTTCCGTTTTTGTTTTTGAGTTAAAGCAATTTCTTGTTGGGCGACCAAGATTTGAGAATGAACTTCTTCGAATGAACAAGACGAGGCGGCGGCGGACGAAGCCTAACTCTTTCGGCTTTTTCTACCGGCTAGTCGACCCGATGGACGCCGGATTGCGTCTTCCCCGAATAAAGTAGTGTGATCGGGGTTTTCATCAACCCTTAAAGGTTGATCGTCCCCCAAAGTGATCGGTGACTCCGGTATTGGACGCCTACGGGATGTCATTACGCCATCCGGGACACAAAACTTCGGACATATTTTAAGTACGTGCCATGCTTTGTAATGCGTAAGCGGAACACTTTGACGCTTCCGATATTCTTCACGTGCCGCTTCAATGACATCCGAGTCATTTGTTCCACTTTGCCAATTTTTTTTAATTGGTTGTAAATACCAATAAAAAATTTGATATCTCTAGCCATTTTCGCCTATTTCCCGGTTATTTGATCGTTGTTTCTTTATCGATCGGCGACTTAATTATAGTTGGATACAACCGTATTCCAAAAAGAATCGGCCGATTGTGAAGTTCCAATTTTCGGATTTTTCGTGGCATCAAGCCAACGTTCGGCCAAATTTCTTCTTTTTCCGGAGTCCATGCATAATTTGATGTTTCGGCTTTTTGCTTCCTTCGACTAATTTACCTTTTTCATTTTGTTTTTAGTTTTTTGTTTTTCGATCTCAGGTTGTGTTTCAGGTACATTTTCAAGCGTCGGTTGTGTTAAATGTTGTTGTATGTATGGAAGTTGTTGTTGTTGTTGTGATTGTGAAAAGAATTGTTGTTGGTTAATAGGAAATTGTTGTTGTGAATAATATGTATTCATGTTTTGATATTGTAATTGTTGTTGAAATGGTAGTGGTGGTGGTTGAACAAATTGTAATTGTTGTTGAAATGGTGGTAGTTGTTGTGATGGAACAAAATTTTTTTGTTGAGAAAAACTAGTTTCGCTTAGAGACGAATTGCTAGCTTGGTTCGATGATTAATGATTTGGTGACGGGATTGGATTGTTTAACATATGGTTGAAGAAATCGTCATTTGGTTGAGACATTTTTGTTTGAATTGAAAGATTGAGAGTGTATGAGTGTGATTATGTTTGTGTTTGAATAAAGATTGAGATTGAGAGTGTAGTATAAGCTAGTTTGTGTAGTATGTGTATGCATATATAGTGTAATAAGTAAATAAGTAATATGTAAAAGAAAAAAAATCAAATTCTAGCCGTTGGGAAAAAAAGCAGTGGACCCCACATTTCGTCCCATTACTCACGTTGCAGGACTCACTGGCGAGGTCGTTAACAATTTGCTGGTGGTGATGGTTAACTGGTGGCGGTGGGTGACAGTGGTCACTCACACACCATTGCATTTGGCCTTATAGTTATTTGTGATATTGGTTTTGGGTTACTAATAGATGATAGACAAGGATTTAAATTATGATGATTTTGCTTCGGAATTAAAATAAGCTCTTGTATATGCGTAATTTAAGTATTAGTATTCTTGATATCATAGAATTCGAGTGTTTTTCATATCTTATAAATTAGGGTTTGTAATTTTGGGGAATAATGTAGTGACCCGAACTTTTCCATGTTTATATATATTAAATGAAATTGATATTTACATGATTAAGTGTTTCCAACATGTTAAGCAATCAAATTTGTTAAGACTTGATTAATTGAAATAGGTTTCATATAGACAATTGACCACCCAAGTTGACCGGTGATTCACGAACGTTAAAACTTGTAAAAACTATATGACTACCTCTTACAAAAACGACTTGTAACTTATATTTCTGACTATAAACCTATACTTTTTCTATTTAGATTCATAAATTAGAGTTCAATATGAAACCATAGAAATTTGATTCACTCAAAACGGATTTAAAACGAAGAAGTTATGGGTAAAACAAGATTGGATATTTTTTTTGATTGTTGTAGCTACGGGAAATATTGTAACAATTCTATACAAATCATATCATAGCTAACTTATATTGTATTACACATGTATTCTAATATATTATGTAATCTTGGGATACCATAGACACGTATGCAAATGTTTTGACATATCATATCGACCCATGTATATATATTATTTGGAACAACCATAGACACTCTATATGCAGTAATGTTGGAGTTAGCTATACAGGGTTGAGGTTGATTCCAAATATATATATACTTTGAGTTGTGATCTAGTCTGAGACGTGTATACACTGGGTTGTGGATTGATTCAAAATAATATATATCGATTTATTTCTGTACATCTAATTGTGGACAACTAGTTGTAGGTTACTAACGAGGACAGCTGACTTAATAAACTTAAAACATTAAAACGTATTAAAAATGTTGTAAATATATTTTGAACATACTTTGATATATATGTAAATATTTGTTATAGGTTCGTGAATCGACCAGTGGCCAAGTCTTACTTCCCGACGAAGTAAAAATCTGTGAAAGTGAGTTATAGTCCCACTTTTAAAATCTAAATTATTGGGATGAGAATACATGCAGTTTTATAAATGTTTTACGAAATAGACACAAGTAATTGAAACTACATTATATGGGTGAATGATCGAAGCCGAATATGCCCCTTTTTCTTGGTAACCTAAGAATTAGTAAACCGATCTACTAATTGACGCGAATCCTAAAGATAGATCTATTGGGCCTAACGAACCCTATCCAAAGTACCGGATGCTTTAGTACTTCGAATTCGTTTTTATCATGTCCGAAGGATTTCCCGGAATGATAGGGGATATTCTTATATGCATCTTGTTAATGTCGGTTACCAGGTGTTCACCATATGAATGAATTTTATCTCTATGTATGGGATTTATATTGAAATATGAAATCTTGTGGTCTATTAGTATGATTTGATAATATATAGGTTAAACCTGTAACTCACCAACATTTTTGTTGACGTTTTAAGCATGTTTATTCTCAGGTGATTATTAAGAGCTTCCACTGTTGCAAACTAAAATAAGGACAAGATTTGGAGTCCATGCTTGTATGATATTATGTAAAAACTGCATTCAAGAAACGTATTTTTGATGTAATATATTCTTATTGTAAACCATTATGTAATAGTCGTGTGTAAACGGTATATTTTAGATTATCATTATTTGATAATCTACGTAATGCTTTTTAAACCTTTATCGATAAAATAAAGGTTATGGTTGTTTTAAAAATGAATGCAGTCTTTGAAAAACGTCTCATATAGAGGTCAAAACCTCACGACGAAATCAATTAATATGGAATGTTTATAATCAATATGAACGGGACATTTCAAATAACAAGTTGAGCACGTGGGCTTTAGATTCATATGAAGATGGAGGGTAAAAAGACAAAAATATCCTCACATGCAATGCACATGTCAAGATTTAATTGACTTTTATAATGACAGTTTGACAGAGGGATGACGATTGCACTTTTTTAAAAATAAAAGAATTTTGAATGCAAAAAGAAATTCGAGGGATGCTCATTGTGTAACAACCAGGAATTTTCCAACGTTTATTTATTAATATTTATTATTAATACTTGCGCATTAATAAATGTATTTTTGTACATTTATTGGTTACCGTATTTGACTTTTCATGGCCCGACTTGTCTTTGTGACACACATACTTTTCACGAATAATATTTTGAATATTATTTACATTCATGATTATTTATTATTAATCATTTTTAATTAACTAAGGTTAGTAGTTAATTACTTGGGCTTTATTTATTTAATTGCATACTTACTTGGACTTGGGCTTTTATTTATGGTTTTGGACTTGGAAGCCCACCCTACACTCTTGATGGACTTGTAAGCCCATGTATTAAGCTAGTATTACATTAAGGTTAAACTAGGATTAATTAAACTAATTAGGAGACCAAGTTGTCTCAAGCATGCAAGAGTTCTTTTAACTTATTACTTCTTCTAGCTAACACCATTATCCCACACTTGAAAGCACCATTTGACTTCCCTCTTTTTGTACCAAAACCGTGAGCTTGCTAGTAGGCAAGGGAGTTCTTTTTTTTTCTTTCAAACTTTGTTACTTATTTACTTGCATTTCATTTCCTTTACACACACATACATACAACACTTCATTTTCTCTCAATATTCTCTCTCAAACTTGTAAGTAACAAGCTTTAATTTTCTTCTTTTTCTTCCATGAAAACCGAAATATATATCATCATATATCATCATCAATTACTTGTTTGATTGTTTGTTGTTGTTAAGGATCAAGTTATCTAGCTTGAATCTTCATGTAATCTTGCTTTCTTCAATATTTTGTTTGATGAAGAACCAAGAACAAGAACCTAAACTTGTTAGTTTATGGTTCTACATTTAAATATTTTCAAGATCTAAGGTTCATAAACTTGATGATCTTCTTTATGTTCATGTTTTGTAGACTTGAATTCTTAAGATCTAAACTTTGATTTGAATCTTCTCAAGTGTGAAACAAACATGAACATAATACTTGTAACTTTACTTTATTTCTTCATTTTAATTATTTAAAGTTGTGATGTTGTTAATTTGGTCAAGAATTACTAGTTAATCTTGATCTCATTTTTCTTGAAACTAAAGTTAACTTTGTAAGTTCAAGAGCATGGAAGTATAACTTTCTAGTTATAACTTCATAAACTTTTGATAGATCTAAGTTTCTATAGCTTATGGTCTTCTAATTTTGTTGTAAACAAGAGCTTATAAGCTTACATACATATTACAAGATTAAAACCAAGGTTTCATGACTTATGGTTTCATTAAAGTTAAGATCCAAGTTATATAACTTAGGGTTTAACTTAAGAACTTTAGATCTAGACTTTTGGGTCTAGGATCTTCAAGATCTAACTAAGAACTATGTTCTACAACTTAAGATCTTGTTTATATAAGTTTACTTTCAAGTTTATAGCTTTATATTACTTTTATAACTCATGTATGTGTCGGATCTAAGATCTTGATGTAACTTTGGTTCATCAAACTACATACGACTCTTAATTGAGTTGTGCAACTTATCTTAGACTTATACTAGTGTTATTATGGTCAAACCTTGGTTAAGATAATGCAAACCCATCAACGAGTTGTACACTTGAAGCTATACGCATCAAGGATGAGAACCGTGATGAGCATCAAGCACCGAGAACCCACCGGAACACCTTTACTTACTATTTCTGGAACTGATCAGACTACCTGGTCTACTGGAAAGTTTATTTTCAGTTATTTCGGTTTGATTATATGATTTTCCGTTTAGACCTCGTCTTAATCCGAGTTACGATTTAGGATCTATGGCCTCCCGAAAGTCACTACACCCTATTAACGTTGTGCTGAAATTTCTGACCTATTCGCACTTAAACCGTCACCAGGGTCAAACGAAGATGAGTTTAGTTCTGGAAATTGGTTAGTATCTAGGGGACTCATATACGGAGCCATGGCCACTGGTCTCACCTCATTTCAGTTTGTATAGAGGCCGTGGCAACTGAACGAAGTCAGCCTTTGTTTTAAACCCTAGTCTTGACTTAAAACTTACTTTACACTTTTTGTTTAATGATGAATGATGATGGTACTTAAGACCTAATTTACATACTTTTAAACCTTTGGGAATGATTTACTGACTTATTAACTTTTGACTTAGGTTGAGGACCTTCCGTACCAAACTACTTGCTTACTATTCCCGCGTATCGACTTTTACTACTTTCCACTATGAGTTATAGCATCCCTTTTTACTTTAACTATTTTGGGAACTGAGAATACATGCGTATTTTACGTTTTACATACTAGGCACGAGTACTTAAACTTTATATATGTGTGGGTTATACAACGGCATAAACTTTCCCCTTAGCTCGGTAACGTTTAGTCATTGGTCTTTGAACCGGTGAACGCGAATCTTAGATATGGATCCATAGGGTTTGACATCCCCACTCGGGCTAGTAGCGCTAGCATTTAATGGGTGTTTAATACTTCGTAAACTTACGCACTCGCCAGGTGTACTTTTAGGGGATGTTATTTACGTTAAGTTAGTTACCAAGTGCCCACGGTTATACATATACTTTTCATACTGTTTTGAAATGTCGTTGAAACACTGAAATCTCGTGGCCTACCTTACATTACTGTTATACTTAAACTATAGCTCACCAACCTTTGTGTTGACGTTTTTAAGCATGTTTTTCTCAGGTGCTTAAGGTTTGCTTGCTTCCACTGTACTAGTCATGCTTTGTAGACACCCGCTGCGCTTATTAGAGATGTCACCGCATGAAACGCTTATTTTGCATTCAAACTATATTACTTTTGAAACGATGTATTTGTAATGACCTATGGGTCACGTACTATTATTGCTTGCTATTCGTAGAAGCATACTTTTGGTTGTTAAACATTTGACGTTGGTTATGACGTCACCTTTTAATATGAATGCAAACTTATTTTGAAACCGCATATAGTATTTGACCATGTAATGATTCTATTGATGATTCATACACGATGGTTTTGTACGGGGCATCACATTTGGTATCAGAGCATTGGTTGTAGGGAATTAGGTTGCATTAGTGAGTCTGGACCGACCCGAGTAGGATTCACTAATAGGACTAATCTACAACTTGCTAGTTTACATGTTTCTGCAAAACTTGCTGCATGCTGCTGCTTACTTTTACTGCTATATGCCGTATGCTACTACGTGATTTCACTACTACATGCTACTATCTGCTTTCAATTGCATGATACTTGTCGTTATTGCCATGCTACTTACTGCTATAGATGAACTAGACTGTCGTAGTTACTTTGCCTAATACATGCTTGCTTTATGACTTACTGACATGGAAAAAGTTATTTTTCCTTGTTCAGATGTCGGATATTCCACCTGTTATCATTTTGGAGAGCGACTCAGACTCATCCTCCACCTCGCCTGCCATTGTTGCCGATTCTCAGATCCCGTCATCGACACCCTCCAGTGACTCTGGTGCTTCATCCTCCGGAGCCAGTAGCCATGCACCCGGCCCTGTGATCACCTCAGACGGAGCCGAGGACCTACAGGAGATTCCAGCTCCACTTGTCCCAGGACCCTCGGAGCCACATCACCATTCCGGTGGTGCTGTGATTTCCGCGGAACTTGGGGAAGGTCCGATCTGTAATGAGCATAACCATTGGTGTCGACGCCTTCCTGATGGACGTCTCGTTCCGATCCCACCTTTCAGATACCGACAGATGATGGCCGGCCGAGCAGGGCCACCCGTGCAGCCACCCCCACATGATTAAGATGACCCATCATTCGCCGACTCTTCATCCGACGACTCATCCTCTGACGACTCCAGTGACGAGGATTCCGATGAGGACCCCGATGAGGCACCTGTGCAGCCACCCTCCACCTCGCCGAAGAAGTGGTACCGTTTCAATGGTACCGTCATTCCAGGGATTAATAGAGGTCGACCATTCATAGACGCACATGGTCAGCGGGTTAGGGTTACCGCCCGTAAGCAGCTTGTGCCGTACCCTGCTGACCCACTCGTGCGTAAGGCTCCCCGTTACGCACTGTCTACTTCTGGAGCCGAACCGTCTGCACCACCGGCACCACCTGCACCATTAGCACCGCCTGCTCCACCAGCCTCTCCCTCTGTCGAGGAACTGACGAGGGGGGTGGAGATCCTCCGTGCTCGGGTAACTGAGCTCGAGGACCAGATGTCCCACGTATTAGCCATCCTTCACCCACCGTCACTGTAGGGCTTTTGTATTTAGATTTCATTATGTAATCTCGTTTTAGTTTCATGTATTACTTATGTATTGTACGAACCTATGCGGATGTATGCAACTTATTATTAATGAATGGAACTTTGTGTTGTTTAATACTTGCACGGTATTCTATTTACGTTACTGTATGATGAATCGTGGTACTTGTATCTAGTTGCATTACTTAAATAAACATGTGATGTGTCGATTCCATGTTGGTTACCATATACTGTATTATTATTTATTAAGTGCTGGATTTTGACTTGAGTCAAAATTTTTGTTTAGAACATTAATGGCCAACGGAAGATCAACACCCACAGCACCCCAAATTGAAGAAATGATTACTGAACGTGTTGCCACAGCTTTAGCGGAAATGAACCCCCAAGCTCCATCGGTCATTCAGTCCATTCGTAATGGGTGCACATACAAAGAGTTTCAAAGCTGCAAACCCCACAACTTTAGCGGAACTGAGGGGCCAGTTGGTCTCACTAGGTGGTTTGAGAAATTAGAATCTGTGTTCCGAGTTAGCAACTGCTCAGAGGTGAACAAAAAAAAGTATGCCTCATGTACGCTGTTTGACGGCACGCTAACTTGGTGGAACACATTGGCTCAAGCAAAGGGTATTGACGAGGCGTATGCCACTCCATGGGAAGAATTTAAGGGGGCCATGATAGAAGAATATTGCCCTAGGATAGAGATCCAGAAAATGGAGATTGAGTTTATGCAGTTGAAGGTTGTGGAAAACGATCTCGATGGTTACAACCGTAGGTATCTGGAATTAGCCCTGATGTGTCCTACCATGGTTACCCCGGAGTTTAAGCACATGGAAAGGTACTTGTGGGGACTTCCTAAGTCCATTAAGGGAAATGTCACCTCCTCTAAGCCACCTAATGTCCCGGAAGCAATGCGCATGGCGCACACCTTAATGAACCAAGTTATCAGCGATGAACGGGAAAAGGCTAAATCCAAATCGGGTAGCAGTGATAAGCGTAAGTGGGACAACAACAAGGGGAGAGCCTATGATCAAACCCCCGCTAAGAGGCACAATGATGGAAGAAACCCCAATCCGAACACCAACTCGAACCCCAACTACAAGGGCAGTCTGCCACAGTGCAAGAGGTGCTACAAGCACCATACCGGGTACTGTAACGTTGTTTGTGAAAAATGCAAAACGATCGGGCATATTGGCAGAGACTGCAAGATCACCACCATGAATTGGAAGTCGAACCCCAATGGACCGAGAAAGTGTTATGAATGCGGATAGCCGGGCCACTTCAGAAATGAGTGTCCCAACAAGCGAAAGGACGGCGGACCACTGCGTGGCAGAGCTTTCAATGTAAATGTAAGGGATGCTCGTGAGAACCCCGACTTGGTGACAAGTATATTCACTATCAACAATCTATTAGCTTCTGTTCTGTTTGATACTGGTGCCGATAGAGGTTATATATGTAGACACTTTTGCTCTAAGATAAATTGGTCGTTAGTTCCTTTAAAGGAGAGTATGCTTGTAGAAGTAGCCAATGGAAAACTTAAGAAAGTTGACCAAATTAGCCGAGGAGCTATTATCAACATAGCTGGTGTGGATTTCGCGATTAACTTGATACCCATTAAGTTGGGAAGCTTTGATGTTATTGTCGGTATGGACTGGTTGACCAAGATAAGGGCTGACATTATCTGTGGAGATAAAGCTCTTCATATACCACACGGAGACGGTGAGCCACTGATTATTTACGGAGAGAGATGTAGTTCGAAACTGAATCTCATTAGTTGCTTGAAAGTGCAAAAGATCATGAAGAAAGGACGTCTTGCTATTTTAGCACATGTGAAAGCATTAGAAACCGAAGTGAAGAGCGTGGATGATGTACGAATTGTGAACAAATTTTCCGATGTCTTTCCGGAAGAATTGCCTGGATTACCACCACCGAGAGCAGTAGAGTTTCAGATCGATTTAGTGCCAGGAGCTGCACGTGTAGCTCACGCACCTTATCGACTCGCACCTTCCGAAATGCAAGAGTTGCAGAGCCAATTACAAGAACTGCTAGACCGTGGATTTATGCAACCAAGTTTCTCGCCTTCGGGCGCACCTGTTTTATTTGTGAAGAAGAAGGACGGATCATTCCGCATGTATATCGACTACCGTGAACTCAACAAATTGACGATCAAGAATCGTTATCCTCTTCCCCGTATTGACGATATTTTTGATCAGCTGCAAGGATCGAGCGTTTACTCTAAGATCGATTTGCGATCTAGTTATCACCAGTTGAGGGTGAAGGAGAGTGATGTAATGAAAACTGCATTCAGAACTCGTTATGGTCATTATGAGTTTCTCGTGATGCCATTCGGATTGACTAACGCACCTGCTGTATTCATGGACCTCATAAATCATGTCTGCAAGCCATACCTGGATAAATTCGTTATCTTCTTCATAGATGATATCCTCATCTACTCCAAAAGCAAAGAAGAACATGAGCAACATCTTCGTCTAGTGCTTGAACTCTTGAGACAAGAGCAATTTTATGCAAAATTCTCCAAGTGTGAATTTTGGTTGAAGGAAGTCCAATTTCTGGGTCACGTTGTGAGCGACCAGGGCATCAAAGTTGATCCCGCCAAGATTGAAGCTATCAGCAAGTGGGAGACCCCCACTACTCCAACTCACATTCTCCAATTTTTAGGTCTCGCCGGTTAGTATCGAAGATTTATTGAAGGTTTCTCTCTAATTGCACTCCCATTAACTGTAGTGACCCGAACTTTTCCATGTTTATATATATTAATTGAGATTGATATTTACATGATTAAATGTTTCCAACATGTTAAGCAATCAAACTTGTTAAGACTTGATTAATTGAAATATGTTTCATATAGACAATTGACCACCCAAGTTGACCGGTGATTCACGAACGTTAAAACTTGTAAAAACTATATGATGACATATATATGGATATATATATAGTTAACATGATACTATGATAAGTAAACATATCATTAAGTATATTAACAATGAACTACATATGTAAAAACAAGACTACTAACTTAATGATTTTTAAACGAGACATATATGTAACGATTATCGTTGTAAATACATTTAATGTATATATATATCATATTAAGAGATATTCATACATGATAATATCATGATAATATAATAATTTAAAATCTCATTTGATATTATAAACATTGGGTTAACAACATTTAACAAGATCGTTAACCTAAAGGTTTCAAAACAACACTTACATGTAACGACTAACGATGACTTAACGACTCAGTTAAAATGTATATACATGTAGTGTTTTAATATGTATTTATACACTTTTGAAAGACTTCAATACACTTATCAAAATACTTCTACTTAACAAAAATGCTTACAATTACATCCTCGTTCAGTTTCATCAACAATTCTACTCGTATGCACCCGTATTCGTACTCGTACAATACACAGCTTTTAGATGTATGTACTATTGGTATATACACTCCAATGATCAGCTCTTAGAAGCCCATGTGAGTCACCTAACACATGTGGGACCCATCATTTGGCAACTAGCATGAAATATCTCATAAAATTACAAAAATATGAGTAATCATTCATGACTTATTTACATGAAAACAAAATTACATATCCTTTATATCTAATCCATACACCAACGACCAAAAACACCTACAAACACTTTCATTCTTCAATTTTCTTCATCTAATTGATCTCTCTCAAGTTCTATCTTCAAGTTCTAAGTGTTCTTCATTTATTCTACAAGTTCTAGTTACATAAAATCAAGAATACTTTCAAGTTTGCTAGCTCACTTCCAATCTTGTAAGGTGATCATCCAACCTCAAGAAATCTTTGTTTCTTACAGTAGGTTATCATTCTAATACAAGGTAATAATCATATTCAAACTTTGGTTCAATTTCTATAACTATAACAATCTTATTTCAAGTGATGATCTTACTTGAACTTGTTTTCGTGTCATGATTCTGCTTCAAGAACTTCGAGCCATCCAAGGATCCGTTGAAGCTAGATCCATTTTTCTCTTTTCCAGTAGGTTTATCCAAGGAACTTAAGGTAGTAATGATGTTCATGACATCATTCAATTCATACATATAAAGCTATCTTATTCGAAGGTTTAAACTTGTAATCACTAGAACATAGTTTAGTTAATTCTAAACTTGTTCGCAAACAAAAGTTAATCCTTCTAACTTGACTTTTAAAATCAACTAAACACATGTTCTATATCTATATGATATGCTAACTTAATGATTTAAAACCTGGAAACACGAAAAACACCGTAAAACCGGATTTACGCCGTCGTAGTAACACCGCGGGCTGTTTTGGGTTAGTTAATTAAAAACTATGATAAACTTTGATTTAAAAGTTTTTATTCTGAGAAAATGATTTTTATTATGAACATGAAACTATATCCAAAAATTATGGTTAAACTCAAAGTGGAAGTATGTTTTCTAAAATGGTCATCTAGACGTCATTCTTTCGACTGAAATGACTACCTTTACAAAAACGACTTGTAACTTATTTTTCCGACTATAAACCTATACTTTTTCTGTTTAGATTCATAAAATAGAGTTCAATATGAAACCATAGCAATTTGATTCACTCAAAACGGATTTAAAATGAAGAAGTTATGGGTAAAACAAGATTGGATAATTTTTCTCATTTTAGCTACGTGAAAATTGGTAACAAATCTATTCCAACCATAACTTAATCAACTTGTATTGTATATTATGTAATCTTGAGATACCATAGACACGTATACAATGTTTCGACCTATCATGTCGACACATCTATATATATTTCGGAACAACCATAGACACTCTATATGTGAATGTTGGAGTTAGCTATACAGGGTTGAGGTTGATTCCAAAATATATATAGTTTGAGTTGTGATCAATACTGAGATACGTATACACTGGGTCGTGGATTGATTCAAGATAATATTTATCAATTTATTTCTGTACATCTAACTGTGGACAACTAGTTGTAGGTTACTAACGAGGACATCTGACTTAATAAACTTAAAACATCAAAATATATTAAAAGTGTTGTAAATATATTTTGAACATACTTTGATATATATGTATATATTGTTATAGGTTCGTGAATCGACCAGTGGCCAAGTCTTACTTCCCGACGAAGTAGAAATCTGTGAAAGTGAGTTATAGTCCCACTTTTAAAATCTAATATTTTTGGGATGAGAATACATGCAGGTTTTATAAATGATTTACAAAATAGACACAAGTACGTGAAACTACATTCTATGGTTGAATTATCGAAATCGAATATGCCCCTTTTTATTAAGTCTGGTAATCTAAGAATTAGGGAACAGACACCCTAATTGGCGCGAATCCTAAAGATAGATCTATCGGGCCCAATAAGCCCCATCCAAAGTACCGGATGCTTTAGTACTTCGAAATTTATATCATATCCGAAAGGTGTCCCGGAATGATGGGGATATTCTTATATATGCATCTTGTTAATGTCGGTTACCAGGTGTTCACCATATGAATGATTTTTATCTCTATGTATGGGATGTGTATTGAAATATGAAATCTTGTGGTCTATTATTATGATTTGATATATATAGGTTAAACCTATAACTCACCAACATTTTTGTTGACGTTTAAAGCATGTTTATTCTCAGGTGAATACTAAGAGCTTCCGCTGTTGCATACTAAAATAAGGACAAGATTTGGAGTCCATGTTTGTATGATATTGTGTAAAAACTGCATTCAAGAAATTGATTTCGATGTAACATATTTGTATTGTAAACCATTATGTAATGGTCGTGTGTAAACAGGATATTTTAGATTATCATTATTTGATAATCTACGTAAAGCTTTTTAAACCTTTATTTATGAAATTAAGGCTATGGTTTGTTTTAAAAATGAATGTAGTCTTTGAAAAACGTCTCATATAGAGGTCAAAACCTCGCAACGAAATCAATTAATATGGAACGTTTTTAATCAATAAGAACGGGACATTTCAGTTGGTATCCGAGCGTTGGTCTTAGAGATCCAGAATTTTGCATTAGTGTGTCTTATCGAGTTTGTTAGGATGCATTAGTGAGTCTGGACTTCGACCGTGTTTACTTGAAAAATGATTGCTTAACAAATTTTGTTGGAAACTATATATTTTTAACATGTGAATATTATGTGATATATTAATCTCTTAACGCGTTTGATATTATGTGATAGATGTCTACCTCTAGAACAAGTTCCATTGACTCACCTAATAATAATGAAGAGTCAAATGTAAATTGGAATGATTCGTGGACTGATTCACAAGTTCCCGAAGAGGAACCGGAAGAAGAGTCGGAACCGGAAGAAGAATCGGAGCCGGAAGAAGAATCGGAACCGGATGAAGAAATAGAACCGGTGGGGGAAATAATAAAACGGTTAAGTAAAAGAAAATCCTCAACCAACCGACCAAGGTTAATTATGGTCAATGGTGTTTCCGCCAAGGAAGCAAAATATTGGGAGGATTACCAATTCTCCGATGAATCGGATTCCGACGAGAATTCCGATGATGTTATAGAAATTACCCCAACTGAATTTAAAAAGGCAAAAGAAAATAATAAGGGAAAGGGCATAAAAATAGAGAAATCTAATTCCAACCCCGATGAACTTTATATGTATCGTCAACCCCCGAAGTCCTTAAGTTGTAAAAATGACCCGGGAACCTCTAAACCACCAGGTTTTTCTAAACCAATGTGGAAAACGACGGTTCGTATTAGGGGAACATCATATATCCCTAGAAACTTGGCAAAACGAACCAAAACCGAAGAAGAAGAAACAAGCGAGTCGGAATAAGATAGTTGTATTCGTGTGGTGTAATATATTTAATATAGTGTGCTTATGCTTTATGATATATGTAAAAATTGCTTGTATTAATAAGTATTTTTTTTATGAATCTAACTCTTGTCTATTTTACAGTATAAAAACACAAAATGGATAGACAACCCAATATTTTAAGAGACCTACCCGGAGACATGATTGATGAAATCTTGTCTAGAGTCGGTCAGAATTCTTCGGCACAACTATTTAAGGCGAGATCAGTTTGTAAGACATTCGAAGAACGTTCCAAGAATGCCTTGGTTTATAAAAGGCTTTCGTTCGAAAGATGGGGGATATCACATTGGGAAATCCATAAGTTACGATGTGTTTACTTTGACGTATATATTGCGGGGAACCCAAATGCTATTTTACGCAATGGGTTAAGAAATTATTTTGACTCAATATATCCGAATATTGGACTTCGTGATTTAGAAAAAGCGGCTAACATGCAACATAAAGAAGCATGTTATGCTTACGGATTAGTAATGTTCGCTTCTCACCAAAGTGAGAACAAGAACATCGGGCTACAACTATTAAAAAAAACATTTCCACAAGTGACGGAGTCGGTAATTGGGGTAAGAAATGAGGTTTTTAGATTGTTACGGGACTGTTAGACATTACGTAACCCTCGTCCCTTTGACGAGGTTACAACACGCTGTCTTATCAACGGCCATAACGGTTATGTTCCACAAGACCAAGGATGGGAAGTAGTCCTAGTAAAACCAGAATGCATGACTTGTTTCTGGACGTATGAATTACGTGTCTTTATTGCCTTTGCTGAACGACTTGTGTACTAGCTAGAATTATCTTCACAACTATCTTGTATCAAAGTTATTGTGTGCTATATTTCATGTTATATGTAAAACAAGCGGTATTGTAAGTATGTGAAATATTGTGTAAAAGTTTGAACGCGAAATATTATTATAATCAGTTTTTCATATAGAATTGTAGTAGTTGAATTGTATATTAGCTACTAAGTATGAACTTAACGGGTAGGTACTACCCGAATTTAAACTTATAAAACGCTAATATGAAGAAAAAGCTTTTATAAATGAGTTCATATTATGCTACGAAATACTATTAACTACTCTTAATATTCTGTATGATTAACTTGTTCCATTTGACTATTTTGAAGGAAATGGCACCGACTACTCGACACACCGTGAATATGAATGAAGAGAAATTTCGTACTTTTCTAGCTTCAAACATAGCCGCAGTACAGGCTGCGCTACATACCAACAATAACCTTGGATCTAGCAGTATAGGAAATCGTGTAGGATGCACCTACAAAGAATTCACTGCCTGCAAACCTTTGGAATTTGATGGAACCGAAGGGACGATCGGATTGAAACGGTGGACCGAGAAGGTCGAATCGGTGTTTGCCATAAGTAAGTGTACTGAAGAGGACAAAGTGAAGTACGCTACGCATACCTTCACAGGTTCTGCGTTAACATGGTGGAATACCTATCTAGAGCAAGTGGGACAAGACGATGCGTACGCACTACCGTGGTCAGCATTCAAGCACTTGATGAACGAGAAGTACCGTCCCAGAACCGAGGTCAATAAGCTCAAGACAGAACTTAGAGGGTTACGAACCCAAGGATTTGATATTACCACGTACGAAAGACGATTCACAGAATTGTGCCTATTGTGTCCGGGAGCATTCGAAGATGAGGAAGAGAAGATCGACGCGTTTGTGAAAGGATTACCGGAAAGAATCCAAGAAGATATAAGTTCACACGAGCCCGCCTCCATACAACAGGCATGTAGAATGGCTCACAAACTAGTGAACCAGATTGAAGAAAGAATTAAAGAACAGACTGCTGAAGAGGCCAATGTGAAGCAAGTCAAAAGAAAGTGGGAGGAAAATGGTGATAAGAATCACCAATACAACAACAACAGCAATTACAACAATAATCGCAACAATTATCCCAACAATCGCAACATCAATCGCAACTACAACAAATGACCCAACAACAACAATAACAACAACAACAACAACAACAACTACAACAATCATCCCAACAACAATAATAACCGCAACAACAACAACAATCAGAAGCAGCTATGCCAAAGGTGTGAAAAGTATCACTCGGGGTTCTGCACCAAATTTTGCAACAAGTGTAAAAGAAATGGTCATAGCGCGGCGAAGTGTGAGGTCTACGGACCAGGGGTTAATAGAACGAAAGGAACAAATGGTGTCGGAACGAGTAATGGCGGAGCAAGTAGTGTCGGAGCAAGTTATGCCAATGTAGTTTGTTATAAATGTGGAAAACCAGGCCACATTATTAGAAATTGCCCGAACCAGGAGAACACGAATGGACAAGGCCACGGAAGAGTTTTCAATATTAATGCGGCAGAGGCACAGGAAGACCCGGAGCTTGTTACGGGTACGTTTCTTATTGACAATAAATCTGCTTACGTTTTATTTGATTCGGGTGCGGATAGAAGCTATATGAGTAGAGATTTTTGTGCTAAATTAATTTGTCCATTGACGCCTTTGGATAGTAAATTTTTACTCGAATTAGCAAATGGTAAATTAATTTCAGCAGATAATATATGTCGGAATCGAGAAATTAAACTGGTTAGCGAAACATTTAAGATTGATTTGATACCAGTAGAGTTAGGGAGTTTTGATGTGATAATCGGTATGGACTGGTTGAAAGAAGTGAAAGCAGAGATCGTTTGTTACAAAAATGCAATTCGCATTATACGAGAAAAAGGAAAACCCTTAATGGTGTACGGAGAAAAGGGCAACACGAAGCTACATCTTATTAGTAATTTGAAGGCACAAAAATTAATAAGAAAAGGTTGCTATGCTGTTCTAGCACACGTCGAGAAAGTACAAACTGAAGAAAAGAGCATCAATGATGTTCCCATTGCAAAAGAATTTCCCGATGTATTTCCGAAAGAATTACCGGGATTACCCCCACATCGATCCATTGAATTTCAAATAGATCTTGTACCAGGAGCTGCACCAATAGCTCGTGCTCCTTACAGACTCGCACCCAGCGAGATGAAAGAACTGCAAAGCCAATTACAAGAACTTTTAGAGCGTGGTTTCATTCGACCAAGCACATCACCGTGGGGAGCTCCTGTTTTGTTTGTCAAGAAGAAAGATGGTACATTCAGGTTGTGTATCGACTACCGAGAGTTGAACAAACTTACCATCAAGAACCGCTACCCACTACCGAGAATCGACGACTTATTTGATCAACTACAAGGCTCGTCTGTTTATTCAAAGATTGACTTACGTTCCGGATATCATCAAATGCGGGTGAAAGAAGATGATATTCCAAAGACTGCTTTCAGAACACGTTACGATCATTACGAGTTTATGGTCATGCCGTTTGGTTTAACTAATGCACCAGCTGTGTTCATGGACCTTATGAACCGAGTGTGTGGACCATACCTTGACAAGTTTGTCATTGTTTTCATTGATGACATACTTATTTACTCAAAGAATGACCAAGAACACGGTGAACATTTGAGAAAGGTGTTAGAAGTATTGAGGAAAGAAGAATTGTACGCTAAGTTTTCAAAGTGTGCATTTTGGTTGGAAGAAGTTCAATTCCTCGGTCACATAGTGAACAAAGAAGGTATTAAGGTGGATCCGGCAAAGATAGAAACTATTGAAAAGTGGGAAACCCCGAAAACTCCGAAACACATACGCCAGTTTTTAGGACTAGCGGGTTACTACAGAAGGTTCATCCAAGACTTTTCCAGAATAGCAAAACCCTTGACTGCATTAACGCATAAAGGGAAGAAATTTGAATGGAATGATGAACAAGAGAAAGCGTTTCAGTTATTGAAGAAAAAGCTAACTACGACACCTATATTGTCATTGCCTGAAGGGAATGATGATTTTGTGATTTATTGTGACGCATCAAAGCAAGGTCTCGGTTGTGTATTAATGCAACGAACGAAGGTGATTGCTTATGCGTCTAGACAATTGAAGATTCACGAACAAAATTATACGACGCATGATTTGGAATTAGGCGCTGTTGTTTTTGCATTAAAGACTTGGAGGCACTACTTATATGGGGTCAAAAGTATTATATATACTGACCACAAAAGTCTTCAACACATATTTAATCAGAAACAACTGAATATGAGGCAGCGTAGGTGGATTGAATTATTGAATGATTACGACTTTGAGATTCATTACCACCCGGGGAAGGCAAATGTGGTAGCCGATGCCTTGAGCAGGAAGGACAGAGAACCCATTCGAGTAAAATCTATGAATATAATGATTTATAATAACCTTACTACTCAAATAAAGGAGGCGCAACAAGGAGTTTTAAAAGAGGAAAATTTAAAGGATGAAATACCCAAAGGATCGGAGAAGCATCTTAATATTCGGGAAGACGGAACCCGGTATAGGGCTGAAAGGATTTGGGTACCAAAATTTGGAGATATGAGAGAAATGGTACTTAGAGAAGCTCATAAAACCAGATACTCAATACATCCTGGAACGGGGAAGATGTACAAGGATCTCAAGAAACATTTTTGGTGGCCGGGTATGAAAGCCGATGTTGCTAAATACGTAGGAGAATGTTTGACTTGTTCTAAGGTCAAAGCTGAGCATCAGAAACCATCAGGTCTACTTCAACAACCCGAAATCCCGGAATGGAAATGGGAAAACATTACCATGGATTTCATCACTAAATTGCCAAGGACTGCAAGTGGTTTTGATACTATTTGGGTAATAGTTGATCGTCTCACCAAATCAGCACACTTCCTGCCAATAAGAGAAGATGACAAGATGGAGAAGTTAGCACGACTGTATTTGAAGGAAGTCGTCTCCAGACATGGAATACCAATCTCTATTATCTCTGATAGGGATGGCAGATTTATTTCAAGATTCTGGCAGACATTACAGTAAGCATTAGGAACTCGTCTAGACATGAGTACTGCCTATCATCCACAAACTGATGGGCAGAGCGAAAGGACGATACAAACGCTTGAAGACATGCTACGAGCATGTGTTATTGATTTCGGAAACAGTTGGGATCGACATCTACCATTAGCAGAATTTTCCTACAACAACAGCTACCATTCAAGCATTGATATGGCGCCGTTTGAAGCACTTTATGGTAGAAAGTGCAGGTCTCCGATTTGTTGGAGTGAAGTGGGGGATAGACAGATTACGGGTCCGGAGATTATACAAGAAACTACCGAGAAGATCATCCAAATTCAACAACGGTTGAAAACCGCCCAAAGTCGACAAAAGAGCTACGCTGACATTAAAATAAAAGATATCGAATTTGAAATTGGAGAGATGGTCATGCTTAAAGTTGCACCTTGGAAAGGCGTTGTTCGATTTGGTAAACGAGGGAAATTAAATCCAAGGTATATTGGACCATTCAAGATTATTGATCGTGTCGGACCAGTAGCTTACCGACTTGAGTTACCTCAACAACTCGCGGCTGTACATAACACTTTCCACGTCTCGAATTTGAAGAAATGTTTTGCTAAAGAAGATCTCACTATTCCGTTAGATGAAATCCAAATCAACGAAAAACTTCATTTCATCGAAGAACCCGTCGAAATAATGGATCGTGAGGTTAAAAGACTTAAGCAAAACAAGATACCAATTATTAAGGTTTGATGGAATGCTCGTAGAGGACCCGAGTTCACCTGGGAGCGTGAAGATCAGATGAAGAAGAAATACCCGCATCTATTTCCAGAAGATTCGTCAACACCTTCAACAGCTTAAAATTTCGGGACGAAATTTATTTAACGGGTAGGTACTGTAGTGACCCGAACTTTTCCATGTTTATATATATTAATTTAGATTGATATTTACATGATTAAATGTTTCCAACATGTTAAGCAATCAAACTTGTTAAGACTTGATTAATTGAAATATGTTTCATATAGACAATTGACCACCCAAGTTGACCGGTGATTCACGAACGTTAAAACTTGTAAAAACTATATGATGACATATATATGGATATATATATAGTTAACATGATACTATGATAAGTAAACATATCATTAAGTATATTAACAATGAACTACATATGTAAAAACAAGACTACTAACTTAATGATTTTTAAACGAGACATATATGTAACGATTATCGTTGTAAATACATTTAATGTATATATATATATATCATATTAAGAGATATTCATACATGATAATATCATGATAATATAATAATTTAAAATCTCATTTGATATTATAAACATTGGGTTAACAACATTTAACAAGATCGTTAACCTAAAGGTTTCAAAACAACACTTACATGTAACGACTAACGATGACTTAACGACTCAGTTAAAATGTATATACATGTAGTGTTTTAATATGTATTTATACACTTTTGAAAGACTTCAATACACTTATCAAAATACTTCTACTTAACAAAAATGCTTACAATTACATCCTCGTTCAGTTTCATCAACAATTCTACTCGTATGCACCCGTATTCGTACTCGTACAATACACAGCTTTTAGATGTATGTACTATTGGTATATACACTCCAATGATCAGCTCTTAGCAGCCCATGTGAGTCACCTAACACATGTGGGACCCATCATTTGGCAACTAGCATGAAATATCTCATAAAATTACAAAAATATGAGTAATCATTCATGACTTATTTACATGAAAACAAAATTACATATCCTTTATATCTAATCCATACACCAACGACCAAAAACACCTACAAACACTTTCATTCTTCAATTTTCTTCATCTAATTGATCTCTCTCAAGTTCTATCTTCAAGTTCTAAGTGTTCTTCATTTATTCTACAAGTTCTAGTTACATAAAATCAAGAATACTTTCAAGTTTGCTAGCTCACTTCCAATCTTGTAAGGTGATCATCCAACCTCAAGAAATCTTTGTTTCTTACAGTAGGTTATCATTCTAATACAAGGTAATAATCATATTCAAACTTTGGTTCAATTTCTATAACTATAACAATCTTATTTCAAGTGATGATCTTACTTGAACTTGTTTTCGTGTCATGATTCTGCTTCAAGAACTTCGAGCCATCCAAGAATCCGTTGAAGCTAGATCCATTTTTCTCTTTTCCAGTAGGTTTATCCAAGGAACTTAAGGTAGTAATGATGTTCATAACATCATTCAATTCATACATATAAAGCTATCTTATTCGAAGGTTTAAACTTGTAATCACTAGAACATAGTTTAGTTAATTCTAAACTTGTTCGCAAACAAAAGTTAATCCTTCTAACTTGACTTTTAAAATCAACTAAACACATGTTCTATATCTATATGATATGCTAACTTAATGATTTAAAACCTGGAAACACGAAAAACACCGTAAAACCGGATTTACGCCGTCGTAGTAACACCGCGGGCTGTTTTGGGTTAGTTAATTAAAAACTATGATAAACTTTGATTTAAAAGTTTTTATTCTGAGAAAATGATTTTTATTATGAACATGAAACTATATCCAAAAATTATGGTTAAACTCAAAGTGGAAGTATGTTTTCTAAAATGGTCATCTAGACGTCGTTCTTTCGACTGAAATGACTACCTTTACAAAAACGACTTGTAACATATTTTTCCGACTATAAACCTATACTTTTTCTGTTTAGATTCATAAAATAGAGTTCAATATGAAACCATAGCAATTTGATTCACTCAAAACGGATTTAAAATGAAGAAGTTATGGGTAAAACAAGATTGGATAATTTTTCTCATTTTAGCTACGTGAAAATTGGTAACAAATCTATTCCAACCATAACTTAATCAACTTGTATTGTATATTATGTAATCTTGAGATACCATAGACACGTATACAATGTTTCGACCTATCATGTCGACACATCTATATATATTTCGGAACAACCATAGACACTCTATATGTGAATGTTGGAGTTAGCTATACAGGGTTGAGGTTGATTCCAAAATATATATAGTTTGAGTTGTGATCAATACTGAGATACGTATACACTGGGTCGTGGATTGATTCAAGATAATATTTATCAATTTATTTCTGTACATCTAACTGTGGACAACTAGTTGTAGGTTACTAACGAGGACAGCTGACTTAATAAACTTAAAACATCAAAATATATTAAAAGTGTTGTAAATATATTTTGAACATACTTTGATATATATGTATATATTATTATAGGTTCGTGAATCAACCAGTGGCCAAGTCTTACTTCCCGACGAAGTAGAAATCTGTGAAAGTGAGTTATAGTCCCACTTTTAAAATCTAATATTTTTGGGATGAGAATACATGCAGGTTTTATAAATGATTTACAAAATAGACACAAGTACGTGAAACTACATTCTATGGTTGAATTATCGAAATCGAATATGCCCCTTTTTATTAAGTCTGGTAATCTAAGAATTAGGGAACAGACACCTTAATTGGCGCGAATCCTAAAGATAGATCTATCGGGCCCAACAAGCCCCATCCAAAGTACCGGATGCTTTAGTACTTCGAAATTTATATCATATCCGAAGGGTGTCCCGGAATGATGGGGATATTCTTATATATGCATCTTGTTAATGTCGGTTACCAGGTGTTCACCATATGAATGATTTTTATCTCTATGTATGGGATGTGTATTGAAATATGAAATCTTGTGGTCTATTATTATGATTTGATATATATAGGTTAAACCTATAACTCACCAACATTTTTGTTGACGTTTAAAGCATGTTTATTCTCAGGTGAATACTAAGAGCTTCCGCTGTTGCATACTAAAATAAGGACAAGATTTGGAGTCCATGTTTGTATGATATTGTGTAAAAACTGCATTCAAGAAACTGATTTCGATGTAACATATTTGTATTGTAAACCATTATGTAATGGTCGTGTGTAAACAGGATATTTTAGATTATCATTATTTGATAATCTACGTAAAGCTTTTTAAACCTTTATTTATGAAATAAAGGCTATGGTTTGTTTTAAAAATGAATGCAGTCTTTGAAAAACGTCTCATATAGAGGTCAAAACCTCGCAACGAAACCAATTAATATGGAACGTTTTTAATCAATAAGAACGGGACATTTCATTAACCGCACTGACTCACAAAGGGAAGAAGTTCATTTGGGAACCCGAACAAGAATCTGCATTTCAAAACTTGAAAAAGAAGTTAACCACCGCACCTATCTTATCACTTCCTGAAGGCAGTGACGATTTCTTCGTTTATTGCGATGCTTCGAAAAGTGGTTTTGGTTGTGTACTGATGCAACACACAAAGGTTATCGCTTACGCCTCCCGACAACTGAAGATTCACGAGCAAAATTACACTACTCACGATCTCGAGCTTGGAGCTGTTGTCTTTGCATTAAAGCTGTGGAGACACTACCTATATGGGACTAAGAGCACCATTTTCACCGATCATAAAAGCCTCCAAAATATCTTTGATCAGAAGCTACTAAATATGAGACAACGTCGATGGATCGAAATGCTGAACGACTATGATTGTGAACTTCGTTATCACCCTGGAAAGGCCAACGTTGTAGCTGATGCTTTAAGCCGAAAGGAGAGGCCGACACCTCTTCGTGTTCGGGCTCTGAACACCACCATTCATTCGAATCTTAATAGCCAGATTCGAGCAGCCCAAGATGAGGCTCTCAAGGAGAAGAATCTATCTTATGAATACTTGAACATTCTCATCTCACGATTCGAGGTTAAGGAGACGGGACTTCGATATTTTGCCGGAAGGATTTGGGTACCTCTTTATGGAGATCTACGGAACCTTATATTAGATGAAGCTCACAAGTCGAGATATTCAATTCATCCAGGAGCCGGTAAAATGTACCACGATCTTAAGGAACAGTACTGGTGGCCTAATCTTAAGAAGGACGTTGCAACTTATGTTGGTAGGTGTTTGACTTGCTCGAAAGTTAAGGCCGAACATCAGAGGCCTTCTGGGTTATTTCAACAACCAGAAATCCCGCAATGGAAGTGGGAAAGGATAACAATGGATTTCATTACGAAGTTACCAAAGACGGTGGGAGGATACGATACCATCTGGGTTATTGTTGACCGTCTTACCAAATCTGCACACTTTTTAGCCATGAAGGAAATGGATACGATGGAAAGACTCACTCAACAATACATAAAAGAGGTTGTATCTCGTCATGGTGTGCCCTTATCGATCATCTCAGATCGCGATCCCCGTTTTGCTTCCAGATTTTGGCGTTCTTTGCAAGAAGCCTTGGGAACTCGTCTCGACATGAGTACTGCGTATCACCCACAGACCGACGGGCAAAGCGAACGCACGATTCAGACTTTGGAGGACATGTTGCGTGCATGCGTCATTGATTTCGGAATGGCTTGGGAAAGGCATTTACCACTAGCCGAATTCTCTTACAACAACAGTTATCATTCGAGTATTAATGCCACACCTTTTGAAGCATTGTATGGCCGCAAGTGCCGATCTCCTATTTGTTGGGCCGAGGTAGGCGAAATGCAAATCACCGGACCCGAGATAGTCCATGAAACAACTGAGAAGATTGTCCAAATTTAAGCGAGACTCAAGACGGCCTGATTTTCGCAGAGGTGTATATGAAATAGTTATATTTTTATTGCGAAATACTATTAAATACGATACAATTTTACACAAGTTATTTATTTATTTATAGAGTGGATATACCTAAACCTTGCTACAACACTTATAGGCAGTGTACCTAATCGTACAGTAGTGTAGTTTTTAGTAAGTCCGGTTCGTCCACAGGGAACTAGTCAAGTTTAACGCTATATTTTTAAAAACTATATTTGTATAAATATATATATATATAAGTAGTATTATTATTATTATAAAAGGGGGTTTTTACCGTTTAATGACCGGTTTGTCGATTTTATGTCTTAAGTCGCAGTTAAAACCTAATGTAATGTATTAAAAATAAATATAACTTAATTTAAAGCGTAAAGTAAATGACAATAATTAAAGTGCGATAAATTAAAGTGCGATAAATAAAATGACAATAAATTAAAAGTGCGATAATTAAAAAGTAAGATAATTAAAAGTGCGATAAATAAAATGACAGTAAATAAAAGTGCGATAAAATATGAAATAAAGGAATTATGCTTATTTAAACTTCCATAATCATGATGTTTGACGTGTTGATTTTAATTTATTACCATGGGTTAATTGTCCTTTGTCCTAGATTATTCAATATGTCCATATGGTTTTTGTCCATAACAGTGCATCAGTCATAAATATAAAGTGCGAGTGTCCTCGTAAAATTATCCTTATACCCGAAGTCAAATATTCCAACTAATTGGGGACTTAAACTATAATAAGGTTTTAATACTTTATTATCAATTACACCAAGTGTCCTTGCATGTAATCCACCCCTGTTTTAATGAGTCCATTGACTATTAATCCATTCCCGTGTCCGGTCAAATGAACGATTATTAGTACTTATAAATATCCCGCCCATCGTGTCCGATCGAGTGTATGTGGTTATTTATAATTACATCTAATTGTAAATCTTTATATTAAATTAACGAACTATCATTCAATTAAACAAATATAAAGCTAATTAATAGCCCATAGTCTAATTTCCACAAGTGTCGGTCTTTTGTCCAAACCCCAATTATGGTACAAAGCTCAATTACCCAAACTTAATATTTAGCCCAACATCACGATTACTTTGGTTTAAATAAGCATAATAATAGCTTAGCTACGAGACATTAATTTAAAAAGGTTGAACATAACTTACAATGATTAATAATAGTGTAGCGTTACACGGGCAGAATTTCAATTTAGAAACTTTAAACATTCGCTAACATAACCTTATTATTATTAAACTTAAATTAAAATTAAAATTAAAATTATATATATATATTTTTACGTAAGAGGAAAGAAAGAGAAAGGGGTAAAGGATTTGGCAGAATGCTCGAGCTTTTATAGGCCAATTGTGTCCTGGTTTACTCCGCGATCTCGAAGCTTTTCTCCTTTATATCTCCGCGATCGCGGAGCTCTTGTATCCAGCTCATCCAGGTAAT
The DNA here is from genome assembly GCF_046630445.1 of Rutidosis leptorrhynchoides. Classification (NCBI taxonomy): domain Eukaryota; kingdom Viridiplantae; phylum Streptophyta; class Magnoliopsida; order Asterales; family Asteraceae; genus Rutidosis; species Rutidosis leptorrhynchoides. The sequence continues at coordinate 611,903,872 of NC_092336.1, read as the reverse complement.
TTCAACGTGGGCTGCTTAATATTTTATAATATAATATATATATAGTTAATTATATATTATATTATATTCTTGTGCATAGTTGACTTGTAATTTTTTGTTCGTTGCGTTGCACTTTAATAGTTGGTTCATGTCTCGGTTCCGGATTTTCAAACGCCTTTTCGTATAATTTAATATCTTGTACTTTGCGTTTCGCGTCTTGTATTCTTGTAACTTTTATACGTTTCTCATCAATAACTTGAACCACTTTGATTGTACTTTGTACTTTTTAGCTTTTTGGTCGTTTGCGTCTTCAAATCGTCGAATCTGTCTTTTGTTTTCACCTTTTATTAATTAAACGAATATCACTTGTAAATAGAACAATTACAACTAAAAGCTTGTCTTTCTTGAGGGATAATGCTATGAAATATATGTTCGTTTTTAGCATTATCAAATATTCCCACACTTGAGCATTGCTTGTCCTCAAGCAATATAGTCTTGAAATAAAAACATACTTGAATCACTTCTTTATTCTTCACGCTTTGTACATCAGTGATTTCTATACGGCAGTGTGAACAATGATAGTAACGATGTGGTTTACAGTCCCACATGACTATAAAAATTTAGATCCTTTAGGAAATTGGATCTTTATGAAAACATTTGATCTTTTTGAAAATTCAATCTAGCTTTTACCCTAGATAAGTTTTCCGGAATAACCCTTCACTGGTGTTTGCAAAATGTTTTTGTAGGTTTTGTGGGTTTCAGATTTGAAAGTTTTAGCTCAAAACTTATGGTTTTGTGTCACCCACTTGCTAACCTTGTATTGGGAAAGCAACACGTCCAGTTTACTTGCTCCGTATATTACCTTTCAGTAAACTACCGTCCGGTTGTAAAGGAAAGCATTGAACAAGCAACTGTTAAGGCAATGTCCCGTGACATGCTTTTGATTATGGTCTATAACGTATCGGATGCAATTACTATCCTTTGTAGGAGCAATAGTAAAGATCACCCTATAATTTTTTCGGTCTGGCACAAGGTCCTGTCTTTGACCATGCTATGCAACCACCGTTCTTACGGTTGACACCCGATTTGGTTCAGGTGACCTAATGAATTCCAGGTGAATTCCTAGGATTTTACGTTCAATGGTAATGAACGAATTAAAAATGGGTTTTCAGAAAATAAATCGGTTTGTAATTTTGATCAAAATATTTTCTCGTTCAAGCTCGAGTTTAGATATCATTGAATTCCATGAGTTTGTAATTCTCATTCTTTAAGGTTAATCTCAAGGATTGAGTAATATCAGTTTTTAAATCTGATTTTTGATCTTTAAGGAGATTATCCTTTCTGGGGATCTGATTCATTAGTCTTATAACCTAATTTGCACGGTGCCCCCCATTGTACGAGATAGATCCTCTCATGGTTAGGATAAGTCTGACCACTTGGCGACCCTGTTTGATGCTGAGGTCCGTGGATTTCCAGCTGATTTTCGAGAAAACTTTTCAAGGTTTTTCGTCAACCTACAGCTGGTCTGGACGACAACTTCCTGACCTAAATCAAGAAGCGCGTGTCTTTTTCTCTCGGAAAACTTTACTTCCTTATAAATTCTATATATATTACAATAAACTGGGTAAAACCGATTAATATCGTCCAAAACAAAAGTATCTTTAATTATTTGTACAAAAATATGTGATATATGTTTTAAATAACTTGGTAAATTTTTTCCACACTTGGCTTTTATTTTCCTTTCTTTGCCTTTTTATTTTCCTCTATTCCATTTTAAATGAATTCTAACATTTTGGATTGTTTCTCAATTTATGTCCTTTTCGAGGTAACAATAATTTCGGTGTTAACACCTAGTTTTATCGTTCATAAATATGTATAAACATGATTTTGAGTTCATTTAATTGAAAATTTTTGAAATTTTTTACTAGAATTGGGTAGTCAGTATATAAGACTAGGGCTGTTCTTTATTATCAGAGAGAACTAGATTCTAATATAACTACTGCGTTACTAGTATTTTTAATGGTAACCAAGTGTTTAAATTTAAAATTTTAAAAATCCGAAAGAATTTAATCCCTTTCCACACTTAAGATCTTGCAATGCCCTCATTTGTAAAAAATCAGTAATAATTTAAATTATTGAGTGTGATTAGTGTAGAAAAATGATTAAATTTTATCAAAGTTTCCAAATGTATTGTTGTATGCTTTCAATGATAAATGGTGCACTTCATTTGTTCATTCCATCTGTTGTTATTTCTCATATATTTTGCATCTTGTGGTCAAAATTAGTTGCTTTTGCTGAACTTAATGCCAGTCTTTGAAAATGCGTTGTTTTACTCTGTTTTGTACATGAGATAAACTACAAACATATATATACATATTTTTGAAGTTGGGTATATCACCCCACTTTCAAAAATTATTAAAATCTAATAATAAAAGTTAGAAAATTATAAAAAATATTATAGTATCAAAAGAAATATTAAAAGTATAAAATTACAAGTTACCAAATAAATATAAATATGCATAAAATAAAATTAGGGTTGATGAGGATGGTGCCAGTAGGGATCGCATTCATAGCCGTATATGCTGTAGAATGCTTGAGTTGGGTCATATGTAGGGTACGGTGGTCTGGTCTGCATAGTCCAGGGAGGAAATACGGGCATTGGAGTAGGAATATAGTTTGTATTTATGTGTGCACAATGACTTATGATTTGGTTTTGATGATACTGCCAATCTTGAAATGCTCGTTGTCTAGCCATTTCATACTCATGTTGAGCCATAAAAATTTGCATTTTTGTCATCTGATTCCCCCCTCCTGCATTACCTTGCTGTTGAACTCTTTCGACCTGTGGATGACTCCCTTGATATGGATGTTTAACATTATTTCTTTTCAATAAAACCTTTGCACCAGCATATACCCGCATATCAATCTGATCATGAGGAAGGGGTACTTGTACTAACTCCCTTCCCCGAGTAATATCCACACCGAGTGATTCGGCAATTAAAGTCACAAAATACCACCTCCTATAATACTATTGTTTTGGATTCCCTTTATCATTTCCGACAAATAATAACCCACACAATAAGGAATATTTACAAAGCTCTGTGGGTCTCTAATACACATCAGATAAAATAAATCATTTTCATTCACTTTATCTTTATTTCTACCCCTTTGTGTAATAGAGTTGGAAATGAATCTATGGATTACCCTAAGCTCAGCTCTATCTATATCAATATAAGAATATTGACCTCCACGAAAATGATTATGGCTAGTCATTCTACTCCACAACTCATTCATATCAAAATCCTGATCAACCCTTCTACCATTACTTATGAACTGTCTACAATCGTTAGTTAATAGTTCTTCAGGCGTATAAATACACAAAGCTTCAGCCATATCTAATAAAGACATGTGGTACATTATTCCTCCTAATAAGAATCTAATAAAACTTCTATCCGTTAAACTAGTTACTTCATCATTTAGTTCAATAGTACTTAATAACTCAACGCACCATTCCTTATACACAGGTCTACGTATAGTGAATAGACTAATCCAATCATTGAAAGTAGAATTACCATACCTTTGTGTAAGTAATTCTCTTATTGGCTCGGTCAATCCCACTGTTTCTAACGGTGCCCAATCTATTAACCTGGGTACTTCAACACTCTTGGGTTGCAGAATGTTTAAGTTCCACTGGAATTTTGGATACTCTGTCCAAAATCTATCAAAAACTAAGTTCGGGTGTAGATTTGCTTCAACTGCACGTGACAATGGAATAAAAGGGTGCGGTTGATTTTGTTTGTATTGTTCACTGAAATCTTGATCCTCGTCATCTTCATTATAAGTATTAAAGTTTTGTGGCGCGGATGAAGATTCACCTCGTTCATTCTGCAAAACACATTAAACAAAAAAGAATTTGTGCATCCAAAAATGCATTGGTGTTAGCAAAATAACAAATAAAAATAACTAAAATGACATGTTTAATTAGAATCAAATTTATACACATTTTCATATTTTTATCAATTCTATACTTTTTCAAATAAACAAATATGAGAATGTATACAATGTCCATAAGCATGTAACTTCTAAAACATGTCAAAAAGAATCATTATAACAATTAAACGAGTTCCAATTGGCATTCATATCAAATTAATCAAATTCATTCAATTTTGACTTAAAAAGTCAACAAATTGGCTCAAAAATCATGTTTGTAATCAAAGTTTGGATCAATTAACACCTCAAACATGTTACACTACTTAATTTAGCATCAATTCATAACAAAAATCGACCATAACTCGTTTATATCAAAAAGCTCCAATTTTACTCAAGAACACAAACCCTAGATTTCTAAAAATTTTGAAGTTTTTGGCTTCAAATCATGTTCAATAGCATCAATCCAGGTTATACAACTATAATATACAAGCAATTTAACTATAATCAAGCTAGAAATCATCAAATTCAAATTAGGTAAAAATTCTATCAAGAACACTACAAATTCGAAATTAAAGGGTATTTGGATGTAGGAATTACCATTCTTCTTGAAAGGGTTCTAGGTAGGAATCTCCACATCATTATATAGCAACAAATTTGATGAAAAACGGTGTAAAATTGCGATTTTTGGGGTGTTTTTTTCGTGGGTTTTTTCGCAGAATATGTGTGGTGTGTGTGAAGAAACTGGTCTATCGACCAGTTTATCCTTTCTGAATTTTGGCAACTCCGCGATCTCGAAGGCATATGCCCTTAAAGCTCCGCGATCTTGAAGTGGTTTTTTTTTATATATAAAAATCTTAACTCATAAAACAAATATTAATTAATTTTTAAAATTTTTTTTTAAGAATGAGGGCGTTTCGGATCGTTGTCCTAATTCGTCTCTCGACAAAATTTTAAAATTTGTCACTCTTTCAGCGTCGTTTTAAAAGCAAAGATTTTTGGGTTTTTCAATGTTTTTAGCATACTTTAGATCAATAAGATTAAAAATAATGATAACAAAATTTCTCGTCCCTCCCTTGGGTAAAGCAATTTCGGTTCAACGACCTAGTCTTCAACTCACGACGAATTTTAAATATCAAATTTTTAACTTAATGAAATAAAGTAAATTTTTATTTTTAAATTCACACCAAACTTAAATTTAAAATGTGTAAAATTAAAAATTCATATAAATATCATTAATATTTTTATACATTAATTTTGCAAACTTATATTAAAAATATTAATTTTTTTTTAAAATATTTAAAAACTTAATAATATTGGTTTTAAAAATTTACATTAATAATTTAATATTTATATATTAATTTTAAAAACAAGGTAAAAATTAAAATTAAAAATCTTTTTGGTCTTTTATCCCACTTTAATCAATCAAATATTATCAAAAATATACGTCCTTCTTTTGGGTAAAGTAATTTCGGTTCCATAACCTAGTTTTACTCATGACGAATTTTTGAAATATTTTGGGTTGATTGATTAAAGATATTTATACCTTAAGAATAAACGGTAAATTTCGCAGTGATGTAATAAATTTTTGTACGATATCAATAATTTCGGTTTCTCATACCTAATTTTATTGAATATCAATTTAATACTTTATAGCGAACGATTTAGCATTTATTATCAAAAGGTTAAAAGCAATAAATAAAAACAAATAAAAACTGTACATACTTACCTGTGAGAAAGAATTCTCAGAGACCTGCTTTAGCTGACTCATAGGAGAGTCGTGTGATTTGGTTTTCCATAGCTACATAAGAGTAACCTCGATTCTTCAATATCTTTTCTTCTAAACATATGAACGGTCCTTCTCTGCATAGAGTAACAAATTCGGTATTTGAATATGTTTGATTGTTTGAACATTTACCTTCGTGTGACCATTTTCCGCATTTATAACATCTTTCAAGGTGTCGTGCTCTTCTTTTTGTAGCGAATTTTGATTTTCCTTTACCAAAATGTATCTTATGATGATTGTTCCTGAGTTCTTTTCTTACTCCGCCCATTTTGCCTCTTATGAATGATACCAATTCACTCGGAAGGGTGTCATTATTACGTTTAGTAATCATCGCGTGTAATAGTAGACCATGGTTCAGATCAAAGGAATTATTCATCTCGTAAAACCTAAAAGAAATAAAAATTCAGAATGGGGGAATAATAGTTCTTTAGGGTCTGCTAGGGAAAGACCATGTGGATTCCATTTTCGAGAACTACACGAAAATAGAAAATCTAACTCTAACAGAAATACATATTATCCTTAAAAGACTCGAATCTTCCCACACTTAGTTAGCTGTGGTGTCGAAATTGTGAATATCTTCATTGTCAACTTCCATCGGACCATGTATGTAATGTTTAACTCTGTGACCATTAACTTTAAATTCAATCCCATTTGAATTTATTAACTCTATTGTTCCGTATGGGAAAACTCTTTTGACTATGAATGGTCCAGACCATCTTGATTTCAATTTTCCAGGAAATAGCTTGAATCGTGAATTGAAAAGAAGAACTTGGCCTCCTTCTTTAAATTCTTTTGAACTTCTGATTCTTTTATCATGCCATTTCTTCATTCTTTCTTTATAGATTAACGAATTTTCATATGCTTCATGTCTTAATTCTTCTAATTAGTTTAGTTGACTTAACCGTAGACATTCGGCTTCATGCAAATCAAGATTACATGTCTTCAAAGCCCAAAATGCTTTGTGCTCAATTTCTACTGGAAGATGACATGCTTTTCCGTAAACGAGTTTAAAAGGTGTGGTACCAATTGGAGTTTTGTAGGCTATTCTAAAAGTCCAGAGTGCATCCTCTAATTTCATGGACCATTCCTTCGGATTTGATCCTACGGTTTTCTCTAGAATACGTTTTAAAGCTTGGTTTGTATTTTTAACTTGTCCACTTGTTTGTGGATGATAAGCGGTTGAGATTTTATGAGTTACCCCATATCTTAGAATTTCATAATCAAATTGTGATGAAGAAATTCATTCACGATGATTTAGAGCGATTAAGGAGTAAGGTATTCACTAAAGATTTCATCAGAAACAGAATCATCAGGATTCTTTATGTACAAGTTTAGTCCTTGTGATTTGTTCAGAGTCTCCTTCATGGTTTGCTCAATCCATTTTCCTGTTCCAACTTTTCTAAGCTTTGCCAACATACTATTCTTTATCATCACTTTCGACTGTTAAGGTCGTTTACAGTTTTTGTTGCTTCATTCAACTTTTTCAGTATTTCGAGTATTGATTTGTAGACTGGGTGCTTTTTAGAATGGAAGATCATAATTCTAAGAGGTAAATGTTATATGTATCGGTTGATGTAGAAACACTGCGAGATTCAAAATACTGATTGCTTTTCTAGTAATTGGTATGGCAACTCTCGTTACAAGGTGCGGATGAGTATATGATAGGGTTTTAATGAACAAATATAATGGTTCTTCGGAGCGACTTAAGCCAATAAGTAATGAAATTGTTGGTAAGTTTCTGCTAATGTGGTAGAATATAAACGATTCTCCGATAATGATGACGAAAGGCAACTTATATTTCAAGTTATAATAAGGCTAATCCAAATGAAAATCGAATTTGATTTGCTGGAGGTGTGACAAAATTGGCTAATTTGAAAAAGAATTGCAATGTTATTTTCGGTAATAACAATGCCAAAGAAGCTAGCACAGATGCGTGTTAAACGTTTACACAGGTTCCGAGTGTTTTCAGGTGCATAACTATATGCATCAATCTTTTCTTCCGTAGATGAAGTGCGGTTGGTTCATACTCTCGGTTGAGGTGTTTTCTTCAAATTTCCTTCTTTTAAAACTCTCTGCTGCGCCTCTTTTATTTGAGTAGTAAGGTTAGTACGAATAATTATATTCATAGCTTTTACCCGCATATTTTCTCTATCCTTCCTACTCAAAGCATCGGCTACCACATTCGCCTTCCCCGGGTGGTATCGAATCTCAAAGTCATAATCGTTCAATAGTTCAATCCACCTACGTTGCCTCATGTTCAGCTGTTTCTAATCAAATATATGTTGGAGACTTTTGTGGTCGGTATATATGATACTTTTGACTCCATATAAGTAATGTCTCCAAGTCTTTAATGCAAAAACAACCGCGCCTAATTCCAAATCATGTGTCGTATAATTATGTTCGTGAATCTTCAATTGTCTGGACGCATAAGCAATTACTTTCGTTCGTTACATTAATACACAACCAAGGCATTGTTTTGAGGTGTCACAATATATCACAAAATCATCATTCCCTTCAGGCAATGACAATATACGTGCCGTAGTTAACTTTTTCTTTAACAATTGAAACGCTTTCTCCTGCTCATCCTTCCATTCAAATTTCTTCCCTTTATACGTTAATGCTGTCAAGGGTTTTGCTATTTTGGAAAAATATTGGGTGAACCTTCTGTAGTAACCAGCCAATCCTAAAAATTAGCATATCTGCATCGGAGTTTTCGGGGTTTCCCATTTCTCAACAGTTTCAATCTTTGCCGGATCAACTTGAATAACTTCTTGGCTCACTATGTGACCGAGGAATTGAACTTCTTTCAACCAAAATGCACACTTTGAAAATTTAGCATACAGTTTCTCATTCCTCAACAATTCTAGCACTTTTCTTAAATGTTCTTCGTGTTCTTGCTCATTCTTTGAGTAGATAAGGATGTCATCGATGAAAACAATAATAAACTTGTCAAGATATAGCCCACACACTCGGTTCATGAGATCCATGAACACATCTGGTGCGTTAGTCAATCCAAACGGCATAACCATAAACTCATAATGATCGTAACGCGTCCTAAAAGCAGTCTTTGGAATATCATCTTCCTTCACCCGCATTTGATGATACCCGGAACGTAAATCGATCTTCGAATAAACCGACGAGCCTTGTAGTTGATCAAATAAGTTGTCGATTCTCGGTAGTGGATAACGGTTTTTGATGGTAAGTTTGTTCAACTCTCTGTAGTCGATACACAACTTGAATGTACCATCATTCTTTTTGACAAACAAAACAGGAGCTCCCCAAGGTGATGTACTTGGTCGAATGAAACCACGCTTTAAAAGTTCTTGTAATTGGCTCTGGAGTTCCTTCATTTTGCTAGGTACGAGTCTATATGGCGCACGAGCTATCGGTGCAGCCCCGGGTACTAGATCTATTTGGAATTCAACGGATCGATGTGGAGGTAGTCCTGGTAATTCTTTCGGAAATACATCGGGAAATTCTTTTGCAACGAGAACATCACTTATGTTCTTTTTTTCGGGTTTGACTTCCTCGATGTGTGCTAGAATAATATAGCAACCTTTTCTTATTAGTTTTTGCGCCTTCAAACTACTAATACGATTTAACTTCGCGTTGCTCTTTTCTCCGTACACCATTAAAGGTTTTCCTTTTTCTCGTACAATGCGAATCGCATTTTTGTAACATACAACCTCTGCTCTCTCCTTTTTCAACCAGTCTATGCCAATTATCACATCAAAACTTCCTAACTCTACTGGTATCAAATTAATCTTAAATGTTTCGCCAACCAGTTTAATTTATCGGTTTTGACATATTTTATCCGCCGTAATAAACTTACCGTTTGCTAATTCGAGTAAAAACTTATTATCCAAAGGCGTTAATGGACAACTTAATTTGGCACAAAAATCTCTACTCATATATCTTCTATCTGCACCCGAATCAAATAAAACATAAGCAGGTTTATCGTCAATAAGAAACGTACCCGTAACAAGCTCCGGGTCTTCTTGCGCTTCTATCGCATTAATGTTGAAGACTCATCCTCGTCCTTCACCATTTTTATTTTCCTGATTTGGGCACCTAGTTTTGTAGTGGCCCTTCTTTCCGCATCCGAAACAAATAATGTTGGCATTTTCTGTTCCTTTATTCCCTGGTCCGTAAACTTCACACTTTGCCGCACTATGCCCCATTCTATTACACTTGGTATATGTTACCGAATAATAAATATCCGGATGGTACCCTTTACACCTTTTGCACGGAATTTTCTAGTTTTTGTTGCCATTGTTATTATTGAGATGGTTGTTGTTGCGATTGTTATTATTGTTGGGACGATGGTTGTAGTGGTTGTTGTTGTTGGGATTATTGTTGTTGCGTTTATTGTTGCGAAAATTGGTGCGATTGTAGTTGTGATTGTTGTGTTGATTGTTGAAGCGATAGTTACTGTTGTTGTGTTGGTGACTTTTGTCACTGTTTTTTCCCACTTCCTCTTGACTTGTTTCGTGTTGGCTTCTTCGGCCGCCTGATCTTTAATTCTTCCCTCAATTTGATTTATGAGTTTATGAGCCATTCGACTTGCCTTTTGTATGGAGGCGGGCTCGTGTGAACTCACATCTTCTTGAATTCTTTCTGGTAACCCTTTTACAAATGCGTCGATCTTCTCTTCTTCATCTTCGAACGCTCCCGGACACAATAGGCACAATTCTGTGAATCATCGTTCGTACATGGTAATATCAAACTCTTGTGTTCGTAACCCTCTAAGCTCTACCTTGAGCTTATTGACCTCATTTTTGGGACGGTACTGCTCGTTCATTAAGTGTTTGAATGTTGACCACGGTAGTGCGTAAGCAGCATCTTGTCCCACCTGCTCGAGATAGGTGTTCCACCATGTTAACGCAGTACCTGTGCAGGTATGCGTAGCGTACTTTACTTTGTCTTCTTCAGTGCACTTACTTATGGCAAACACCGATTCGACCTTCTCGGTCCACCGTTTCAATCCGATTGGTCCTTCGGTTCCATCGAATTCTAGAGGTTTACAGGCAGTGAATTCTTTGTAGGAGCATCCTACACGATTTCTTATGGAATTAGTTCCACTGCTAGAACCAGAGTTATTATTGTTATTTTGCATTACGGCCTGCACTGCGGCTATGTTTGCAGCAAGAAAGGTACGGAATTCTTCTTCACTCATATTTATGGTGTGTCGAGTAGTCGGTGTCATTTCCTTCAAAAATAGCCAAAAGAAATGAGTTAATCATATAGAATATTAAGATTAGTCAATAGTATTTCATAGCATAATATGAACTTATTTATAAAAGCTTTTTCTTCATATTAGCGTTTTATAAGTTTTAATTCGGGTAGTACCTACCCGTTAAGTTCATACTTAATAGCTAAAATACAATTCAACTACTACAATTCTATATGAGAAACTGATTACAATAATATCTCACGTTCAAACTTTTATACAATATTTTACAAACTTACAATACCGCTATTTTACGTATAGCATGAAATATAGCACACAATAACATTGATACAAGGTAATTGCAAAGACAATTCTAGTTTAACGCAAGTCGTTCCACTAAAGCAATAAAGATACGTAATTCATAGGTCCAGAAACAAGTCATGCATTCTGGTTGCACTAATATTATTTCCCATCCTTGGTTATGTGGAAGATAACCATTGTGACCATTGGCTAGGCAGTATGTTGTAACGTCGTCAAAAGGACGAGGGTTTCGTAATGCCCAACAGCCCCATTACAATATAAAAACCTTGTTTCTCACCCTAACTACCGAATCCGTCACTTGTGGGAAGGTTTTATTTAAAAGTTGTAATCCGATGTTCTTTTTCTCACTTTGGTGAGAAGCAAAAATCAATAACTCGTAAGCATAACATGCTTCTTTATGTTGCATGTTAGAAGCTCTTTCTAAAGCAAGAAGTCCTATGTTGGGATATGTTGAGTCAAAATAGGTTCTTAACCCGTAGCGTAAAATTGCACTTGGGTTCCCCGCATTTAACGCTTTAAAGAAAACACGGCGTAACTTAAGGTCTCCCCAATGTGATATACCCCATCTTTCAAAAGAAAGCCTTTTATAAACTAAGGCATGCCTGGACCATTCTTCAAATGTTCTACAAACTAATTTTGCCGTAAATAATTGTGCCGACGAATTCTGACCGACTCTAGACAAGATTTCATCAATCATATCCCCGGGTAGGTCTTCTAAAATTTTTGGTTGTCTATCCTTAACATCCATTTTGTGTTTTTATACTGTAAAAATAGACGAGAGTTAAATTCATAAAAGATACTTAACAAATAATACAAGCAATTTTTACATATATCATAAAAGCACAAGCACACTATATTACTTATATTACATCGCATTATTACAACTCTTTATTCCGACTCACTTGTTTCTTCTTCTTCGGACTTGGTTTGTTTCGCTAATTTCCTAGGGATATAATGCTCCCCTAATACGAGTCGTTCTTTTCACAAATGGTCTAGAAAAACCTGGTGGCTTAGATGTTCCCGGGTTATAGCTAAAACTTAAGAAATACGGGTGTTGACGGTATTTTCCATCGGGATATTTCATGTTAACATAGAGGTCATCGAGGTTGGAATTAGGTTTCTCTATTTTGATGCCTTTTTCCTTATTATTTTCTTTTGCCTTTTCAAATTGGGTCGGGATAATTTCTATAACATCATCGGAATCCTCATCGGGTTCCGATTCATCGGAAAATTGGTAGTCTTCCCAATATTTTGCTTCCTCGGTGGAAACACCATTGACCATTATTAATTTTGGTCCATTGGTTGAGGGTTTTCTTTTATTTATCTATTTTTCAGTGGTTTCTAATATTTCCTCCTCCGGAACCTCTTCTTCTTCCAGTTCATCTTCTTCCGGTTCCTCTTCTTCTGGTTCCTCTTCTTCCGGTTCCTCTTCTTCCGGTTCCTCTTCGAGAATTTGTGAGTCTTCCCAATATATATTTGACTCTTCATTATTATTAGGTGAGTCAATGGAATTTGTACTAGAGGTAGACATATATCACACAATATCAAACACATTAAGAGATTAATATATCACATAATATTTACATGTTAATAATATATAGTTTTCAACAAAAAAATGTTAAGCAATCGTTTTTCAAGTAAACACGGTCGAAGTCCAGACTCACTAATGCATCCTAACAAACTCGCTTAGACACACTAATGCAAATTTCTGGTTCTCTAAGACCAACGCTCGGATACCAACTGAAATGTCCCATTCATATTGTAGTGACCCGAACTTTTCCATGTTTATATATATATATATTAAATGAAATTGTTATTTACATGATTAAGTGTTTCCAACATGTTAAGCAATCAAACTTGTTAAGACTTGATTAATTGAAATAGGTTTCATATAGACAATTGACCACCCAAGTTGACCGGTGATTCACGAACGTTAAAACTTATAAAAACTATATGATGACATATATATGGTTATATATATAGTTAACATGATATTATGATAAGTAAACATATCATTAAGTATATTAACAATGAACTACATATGTAAAACCAAGACTACTAACTTAATGATTTTGAAACGAGACATATATGTAACGATTATCGTTGTAACGACATTTAATGTATATATATCATATTAAGAGATATTCGTACATCATAATATCATGATAATATAATAATTTAAAATCTCATTTGATATTATAAACATTGGGTTAACAACATTTAATAAGATCGTTAACCTAAAGGTTTCAAAACAACACTTACATGTAACGACTAACGATGACTTAATGACTCAGTTAAATGTATATACATGTAGTGTTTTAATATGTATTCATACACTTTTGAAAGACTTCAAGACACTTATCAAAATACTTCTACTTAACAAAAATTCTTGCAATTACATCTTCGTTCAGTTTCATCAACAATTCTACTCGTATGCACCTGTATTCGTACTCGTAGAATACATAGCTTTTAGATGTATGTACTATTGGTATATACAATCCAATGATCAGCTCTTAGCAGCCCATGTGAGTCACCTAACACATGTGGGAACCATCATTTGGCAACTAGCATGAAATATCTCATAAAATTACAAAAATATGAGTAATCATTCATGACTTATTTACATGAAAACAAAATTACATATCCTTTATATCTAATCCATACACCAACGACCAAAAACACCTACAAACACTTTCATTCTTCAATTTTCTTCATCTAATTAATCTCTCTCAAGTTCTATCTTCAAGTTCTAAGTGTTCTTCATAAATTCTACAAGTTCTAGTTTCATAAAATCAAGAATACTTCCAAGTTTGCTAGCTTACTTCCAATCTTGTAGAGTGATCATCCAACCTCAAGAAATCTTTCTTATTTACAGTAAGATATCTTTCTAATACAAGGTAATACTCATATTCAAACTTTGATTCAATTTCTATAACTATAACAATCTTATTTCGAGTGGAAATCTTACTTGAACTTGTTTTTCGTGTCATGATTCTGCTTCAAGAACTTTCAAGCCATCTAAGGATCCTTTGAAGCTAGATCCATTTTTCTCATTTCCAGTACCTTTATCCAGAAAACTTGAGGTAGTAATGATGTTCATAACATCATTCGATTCATACATATAAAGCTATCTTATTCGAAGGTTTAAACTCGTAATCACTAGAACATAGTTTAGTTAATTCTAAACTTGTTCGCAAACAAAAGTTAATCCTTCTAACTTGACTTTTAAAATCAACTAAACACATGTTCTATATCTATATGATATGCTAACTTAATGATTTAAAACCTGGAAACACGAAGAACACTGTAAAACCGGACATACGCCGTCGTAGTAACACCGCGGGCTGTTTTGGGTTAGTTAATTAAAAACTATGATAAACTTTGATTTAAAAGTTGTTCTTCTGGGAAAATGATTTTTCTTATGAACATGAAACTATATCCAAAAATCATGGTTAAACTCAAAGTGGAAGTATGTTTTCTAAAATGGTCATCTAGACGTCGTTCTTTCGACTGAAATGACTACCTTTACAAAAATGACTTGTAACCTATATTTATGACTATAAACCTATACTTTTTTTGTTTAGATTCATAAAATAGAGTTCAATATGAAACCATAGCAATTTGATTCACTCAAAACGGATTTAAAATGAAGAAGTTATGGGTAAAACAAGATTGGATAATTTTTCTTGTTGTAGCAACGTAAAAATTGGTAACAAATCTATATTAATCATATCCTAGCTAACTTATATTGTATTATACATGTATTCTAATATATTATGTAATCTTGGGATACCATATACACGTATGAAAATGTTTTGACATATCATATCGACCCATGTGTATATATTATTTGGAACAACCATAGACATTCTATATGCAGTAATGAGGGAGTTAGCTATACAGAGTTGAGGTTGATTCCAAAAATATATATACTTTGAGTTGTGATCTAGCCTGAGACGTGTATACACTGGGTAGTGGATTGATTCAAGATAATATATATCAATTTTTTTCTGTACATCTAACGTTGGACAACTAGTTGTAAGTTACTAACGAGGACAGCTGACTTAATAAACTTAAAATATCAAAATGTATTAAAAGTGTTGTAAATATATTTTGAATATACTTTGATATATATTGTAGTGACCCGAACTTTTCCATGTTTATATATATTAATTGAGATTGATATTTACATAATTAAATGTTTCCAACATGTCAAGCAATCAAACTTGTTAAGACTTGATTAATTGAAATAGGTTTCATATAGACAATTGACCACCCAAGTTGACCGGTGATTCACGAACGTTAAAACTTGTAAAAAAACTATATGATGACATATATATGGTTATATGTATAGTTAACATGATATTATGATAAGTAAACATATCATTAATTATATTAACAATGAACTACATATGTAAAAACAAGACTACTAACTTAATGATTTTGAAACGAGACATATATGTAACGTTTATCGTTGTAACGACATTTAATGTATATATATCATATTAAGAGATATTCGTACATCATAATATCATGATAATATAATAATTTAAAATCTCTTTTGATATTATAAACATTGGGTTAACAACATTTAACAAGATCGTTAACCTAAAGGTTTCAAAACAACACTTACATGTAACGACTAACGATGACTTAACGACTCAGTTAAAATGTATATACATGTAGTGTTTTAATATGTATTTATACACTTTTGAAAGACTTCAATACACTTATCAAAATACTTCTACTTAACAAAAATGCTTACAATTACATTCTCGTTCAGTTTCATCAACAATTCTACTCGTATGCACCCGTATTCGTACTCGTACAATACACAGCTTTTAGATGTATGTACTATTGGTATATACACTCCAATGATCAGCTCTTAGTAGCCCATGTGAGTCACCTAACACATGTGGGAATCATCATTTGGCAACTAGCATGAAATATCTCATAAGATTACAAAAATATGAGTAATCATTCATGACTTATTTACATGAAAACAAAATTACATATCCTTTATATCTAATCCATACACCAACGACTAAAAACACCTACAAACACTTTCATTCTTCAATTTTCTTCATCTAATTGAACTCTCTCAAGTTCTATCTTCAAGTTCTAAGTGTTCTTCATAAATTCCAAAAGTTCTAGTTTCATAAAATCAAGAATACTTTCAAGTTTGCTAGCTCACTTCCAATCTTGTAAGGTGATCATCCAACCTCAAGAAATCTTTGTTTCTTACAGTAGGTTATCATTTTAATACAAGGTAATAATCATATTCAAACTTTGGTTCAATTTCTATAACTATAACAATCTTATTTCAAGTGATGATCTTACTTGAACTTGTTTTCGTGTCATGATTTTGCTTCAAGAACTTTGAGCCATCCAAGGATCCATTGAAGCTAGATCCATTTTTCTCTTTTCCAGTAGGTTCATCCAAGGAACTTAAGGTAGTAATGATGTTCATAACATCATTCGATTCATACATATAAAGCTATCTTATTCGAAGGTTTAAACTTGTAATCACTAGAACATAGTTTAGTTAATTCTAAACTTGTTCACAAACAAAAGTTAATCCTTCTAACTTGACTTTTAAAATCAACTAAACACATGTTCTATATCTATATGATATGCTAACTTAATGATTTAAAACCTGGAAACAAGAAAAACACCGTAAAACCGGATTTACGCCGTCGTAGTAACACCGCGGGCTGTTTTGGGTTAGTTAATTAAAAACTATGATAAACTTTGATTTAAAAGTTGTTATTCTGAGAAAATGATTTTTATTATGAACATGAAACTATATCCAAAAATTATGGTTAAACTCAAAGTGGAAGTATGTTTTCTAAAATGGTCATCTAGACGTCGTTCTTTCGACTGAAATGACTACCTTTACAAAAACGACTTGTAACTTATTTTTCCGACTAGAAACCTATACTTTTTTTGTTTAGATTCATAAAATAGAGTTCAATATGAAACCATAGCAATTTGATTCACTCAAAACGGATTTAAAATGAAGAAGTTATGGGTAAAACAAGATTGGATAATTTTTCTCATTTTAGCTACGTGAAAATTGGTAACAAATCTATTCCAACCATAACTTAATCAACTTGTATTATATATTATGTAATCTTGAGATACCATAGACACGTATACAATGTTTCGACCTATCATGTCGACACATCTATATATATTTCGGAACAACCATAGACACTCTATATGTGAATGTTGGAGTTAGCTATACAGGGTTGAGGTTGATTCCAAAATATATATAGTTTGAGTTGTGATCAATACTGAGATACGTATACACTGGGTCGTGGATTGATTCAAGATAATATTTATCGATTTATTTCTGTACATCTAACTGTGGACAACTAGTTGTAGGTTACTAACGAGGACAGCTGACTTAATAAACTTAAAACATCAAAATATATTAAAAGTGTTGTAAATATATTTTGAACATACTTTGATATATATGTATATATTGTTTTAGGTTCGTGAATCGACCAGTGGCCAAGTCTTACTTCCCGACGAAGTAAAAATCTGTGAAAGTGAGTTATAGTCCCACTTTTAAAATCTAATATTTTTGGGATGGGAATACATGCAGGTTTTATAAATGATTTACAAAATAGACACAAGTACGTGAAACTACATTCTATGGTTGAATTATCGAAATCGAATATGCCCCTTTTTATTAAGTCTGGTAATCTAAGAATTAGGGAACAGACACCCTAATTGACGCGAATCCTAAAGATAGATCTATTGGGCCTAACAAACCCCATCCAAAGTACTAGATGCTTTAGTACTTCGAAATTTATATCATATCCGAAGGGTATCCCGGAATGATGGGGATATTCTTATATATGCATCTTGTTAATGTCGGTTACCAGGTGTTCACCATATGAATGATTTTTATCTCTATGTATGGGATGCGCATTGAAATATAAAATCTTGTGGTCTATTGTTACGATTTGATATATATATAGGTTAAACCTATAACTCACCAACATTTTTGTTGACGTTTAAGCATGTTTATTCTCAGGTGAATACTAAGAGCTTCCGCTGTTGCATACTAAAATAAGGACAAGATTTGGAGTCCATGTTTGTATGATATTGTGTAAAAACTGCATTCAAGAAACATATGTCGATGTAATATATTTCTATTGTAAACCATTATGTAATGGTCGTGTGTAAACAGTATATTTTAGATTATCATTATTTGATAATCTACGTAATGCTTTTGAAACCTTTATTGATAAAATAAAGGTTATGGTTGTTTTAAAAATGAATGCAGTCTTTGAAAAACGTCTCATATAGAGGTCAAAACCTCGCAACGAAATCAATTAATATAGAACGTTTATAATCAATATGAACGGGACATTTCAGTTGGTATCAGAGCGTTGGTCTTAGAGAACCAGAATTTTGCATGAGTGTGTCTTATCGAGTTTGTTAGGATGCATTAGTGAGTCTGGACTTCGACCGTGTTTACTTGAAAAATGATTGCTTAACAAATTTTGTTAGAAACTATATATTTTTAACATGTGAATATTATGTGATATATTAATCTCTTAACGTGTTTGATATTATGTGATAGATGTCTACCTCTAGAACAAGTCCCATTGACTCACCTAATAATAATGAAGAGTCAAATGTAAATTGGAATGATTTGTGGACTGATTCACAAGTTCCCGAAGAGGAACCGGAAGAAGAGTCTGAACCGGAAGAAGAATCGGAACCGGAAGAAGAATCGGAACCGGATGAAGAAATAGAACCGGTGGGGGAAATAATAAAACGGTTAAGTAAAAGAAAATCCTCAACCAACCGACCAAAGTTAATTATGGTCAATGGTGTTTCCGCCAAGGAAGCAAAGTATTGGGAGGATTACCAATTCTCCGATGAATCGGATCCCGACATGGATTCCGATGATGTTATAGAAATTACCCCAACACAATTTAATAAGTCAAAAGAGAACAATAAGGGAAAGGGCATAAAAATAGAGAAATCTAATTCCAACCCCGATGAACTTTATATGTATCGTCAACCCCCGAAGTCCTTAAGTTGTAACAATGACCCGGGAACCTCTAAACCACCAGGTTTTTCTAAACCAATGTGGAAAACGACGGCTCGTATTAGGGGAACATCATATATCCCTAGAAACTTGGCAAAACGAACCAAAACCGAAGAAGAAGAAACGAGCGAGTCGGAATAAGATAGTTGTATTCGTGTTGTGTAATATATGTAATATAGTGTGCTTATGCTTTATGATATATGTAAAAATTGCTTGTATTAATAAGTATTTTTTTATGAATCTAACTCTTGTCTATTTTACAGTATAAAAACACAAAATGGATAGACAACCCAATATTTTAAGAGACCTACCCGGAGACATGATTGATGAAATCTTGTCTAGAGTCGGTCAGAATTCCTCGGCACAACTATTTAAGGCGAGATCAGTTTGTAAGACATTCGAAGAACGTTCTAAGAATGCCTTGATTTATAAAAGGCTTTCGTTCGAAAGATGGGGGATATCACATTGGGAAATCCATAAGTTACGATGTGTTTACTTTGACGCATATATTGCGGGGAACCCAAATGCTATTTTACGCAACGGGTTAAGAAATTATTTTGACTCAATATATCCGAATATAGGACTTCGTGACTTAGAAAAAGCGGCTAACATGCAACATAAAGAAGCATGTTATGTTTATGGGTTAGTAATGTTCACTTCTCACCAAAGTGAGAACAAGAACATCGAGCTACAACTATTAAACAAAACGTTCCCACAAGTGACGGAGTCGGTAATTGGGGTAAGAAATGAGGTTTTTAGGTTATTACGAGACTGTTGGTCATTACGTAACCTTCATCCTTTTGACGACGTTACAACACATTGTCTTACTATCGGTCACAACGGTTATGTTCCACAAAACCAAGGATGGGAAGTGGTATTAGTAAAACCAGAATGCATGACTTGTTTCTGGACATATGAATTACGTGTCTTTATTGCCTTTGCTGAACGCCTTATTTATTAACTAGAATTATCTTCGCAACTACTTTGTATCAAAGTTTTATGTGCTATATTTCATGCTATATGTAAAAAAAAGCGGTATTGTAAGTTTGTAAGTTATTGTATAAAGGTTTGAATATGATATATAAATTTTTTTTTTTTGTGAATAGTTTTTCATATAGAATTGTAGTAGTTGAAATGGTATGTTAGCTACTAAGTATGAACTTAACGGGTAGGTACTACCCGAATTAAAGAGTATAAAATGCTAATATGAAGAAAGAGCTTTTATAAATAAGTTCATATTACGCTACGAAATACTATTGACTACTCTTGATATTCTATATGATTAACTCGTTTCATTTGACTATTTTGAAGGAAATGGCACCGACTACTCGACACACCTTGAATATGAGCGAAGAGGAATTTCGTGCCTTTCTTGCTTCAAACATAGCCGCAGTACAGGCTGCGCTACATGCCAACAATAACTCCGAATCTAGCAATGCAGCTAACGGCGCAAGAAATCGTATAGGATGCACCTACAAAGAATTCACTGCCTGCAAACCTTTGGAATTTGATGGAACCGAATGACCGATCGGATTGAAACGGTGGACCGAGAAGGTCGAATCGGTGTTTTCCATAAGTAAGTGTACTGAAGAGGACAAAGTGAAGTACGCTACGCATACCTTCACAGGTACTGCGTTAACATGGTGGAATACCTATCTAGAGCAAGTGGGACAAGATGATGCTTACGCACTACCGTGGTCAGCATTCAAGCACTTGATGAACGAGAAGTACCGTCCCTGAACCGAGATCAATAAGCTTAAGACAGAACTTAGAGGGTTACAAACCCAAGGATTTAATATTACCACGTACGAAAGACGATTCACGGAATTGTGCCTATTGTGTCCGAGAGCGTTCGAAGATGAGGAAAAGAAGATCGACGCGTTTGTGAAAGGATTACCGGGAAGAATCCAAGAAGATATAAGTTCACACGAGCCCGCCTCCATACAACAGGCATGTAGAATGGCTCACAAACTAGTGAACCAGATTGAGGAAAGAATTAAAGAACAGGCGGCTGAAGAGGCCAATGTGAAGCAAGTCAAAAGAAAGTGGGAGGAAAACGGTGATAAGAATCACCAATACAACAACAACATCAATTACAACAATAATCGCAACAACTATCCCAACAATCGCAACATCAATCGCAACTACAACAAACGGTCCAACAACAACAACAACAACAACAACAACAACAACAACAACAACAAAAACAACAACAACAACAACAACAACAACAACAACAGCAACAACAACAATCATCCCAACAACAATAACAACCGCAACAACAACAACAACCAGAAACAGCTATGCCAAAGGTGTGAAAAGTATCACTCGGGGTTCTGCACCAAATTTTGCAACAAGTGTAAAAGAAATGGTCATAGCGCGGCGAAATGCGAGGTCTATGGACCAGGGGTTAACAGAACGAAAGGAACAAATGGTTTTGGAATGAGTAATGGCGGAGCAAGTAGTGTCGGAGCAAGTTATGCCAATGTAGTTTGTTATAAATGTGGAAAACCGGGCCACATTATTAGAAATTGCCCGAACTAGGAGAACACGAATGGACAAGGCCGCGGAAGAGTTTTCAATATTAATGCGGCAGAGGCACAGGAAGACCCGGAGCTTGTTACGGGTACGTTTCTTATTGACAATAAATCTGCTTACGTTTTATTTGATTCGGTGCGGATAGAAGCTATATGAGTAGAGATTTTTGTGCTAAATTAAGTTATCCATTGACGTCGTTGGATAGTAAATTTTTACTCGAATTAGCAAACGGTAAATTAATTTCAGCAGATTATATATGTCGGAATCGAGAAATTAAACTGGGTAGCGAAATATTTAAGATTGATTTGATACCAGTAGAGTTAGGGAGTTTTGATGTAATAGTTGGCATGGACTGGCTGAAGAAGGTGAAAGCAGAGATCGTATGTTATAAAAATGCAATTCGCATTATATGAGAAGAAGGAGAACCCTTAATGGTGTACGGAGAAAAGGGCAACACGAAGCTACATCTTATTAGTAATTTGAAGGCACAAAAACTAATAAGAAAAGGTTGTATGCTGTTCTAGCACACGTCGAGAAAGTACAAACTGAAGAAAAGAGCATCAATGATGTTCCCGTCGCAAAAGAATTTCCCGATGTATTTCTGAAAGAATTACCGGGACTACCTCCACGTCGATCTGTTGAATTTCAAATAGATCTTGTACCAGGAGCTGCACCAATAGCTCGTGCTCCTTATAGACTCGTACCTAGCGAGATGAAAGAACTGCAAAGCCAACTGCAAGAACTATTAGAACGTGGTTTCATTTGACCAAGCACATCACCATGGGGAGCTCCTATTTTGTTTGTCAAGAAGAAGGATGGTACATTTAGGTTGTGTATTGACTACAGAGAGTTGAACAAACTTACCTTTAAAAACCGTTATCCACTGCCGAGAATTGACGACTTATTTGATCAACTACAAGGCTCGTCTGTTTATTCAAAGATTGACTTACGTTCCGGGTATCATCAAATGCGGGTGAAAGAAGATGATATTCCAAAGACTGCTTTCAGAACACGTTACGGTCATTACGAGTTTATGGTCATGCCGTTTGGTTTAACTAACGCACCAGCTGTGTTCATGGACCTTATGAACTGAGTGTGTGGACCATACCTTGACAAGTTTGTCATTGTTTTCATTGATGACATACTTATTTACTCAAAGAATGACCAAGAACACTGTGAACATTTGAGAAAGGTGTTAGAAGTATTGAGGAAGGAAGAATTGTACGCTAAGTTTTCAAAGTGTGCATTTTGGTTAGAAGAAGTTCAATTCCTCGGTCATATAGTGAACAAAGAAGGTATCCAGGTGGACCCGGCAAAGATCGAAACCGTTGAAAAGTGGGAAACCCCAAAAACTCCGAAACATATACGTCAATTTTTAGGATTGGCTGGTTACTACAGAAGATTCATCCAAGATTTCTCCAAAATAGCAAAACCCTTGACTGCATTAACGCATAAAGGGAAGAAATTTGAATGGAAGGATGAACAAGAGAAGGCGTTTCAATTATTGAAGAAAAAGCTAACTACGGCACCTATATTGTCATTGCCTGAAGGGAATGATGATTTTGTGATTTATTGTGACGCATCAAAGCAAGGTCTCGGTTGTGTATTAATGCAACGAACGAAGGTGATTGCTTATGCGTCTAGACAATTGAAGATTCACGAGTAAAATTATATGACGCATGATTTGGAATTAGGCGCAGTTGTTTTTGCATTAAAGACTTGGAGGCACTACTTATATGGGGTCAAAAGTATTATATATACTGACCACAAAAGTCTTCAACATATATTTAATCAGAAACAACTGAATATGAGGCAGCGTAGGTGGATTGAATTGTTGAATGATTACGACTTTGAGATTCGTTATCACCTGGGGAAGGCAAATGTGGTAGCCGACGCCTTGAGCAGAAAGGACAGAGAACCCATTCGAGTAAAATCTATGAATATAATGATTCACACTAACCTTACTACTCAAATAAAGGAGGCGCAACAAGGAGTTTTAAAAGAGGGAAATTTAAAGGATGAAATACCCAAAGGATCGGAGAAGCATCTTAATATTCGGGAAGACGGAACCCGGTATAGGGCTGAAAGAATTTGGGTACCAAAATTTGGAGATATGAGAGAAATGGTACTTAGAGAAGCTCATAAAACCAGATACTCAATACATCCTGGAACGGGGAAGATGTACAAGGATCTTAAGAAACATTTTTGGTGGCCAGGTATGAAAGCCGATATTGCTAAATATGTAGGAGAATGTTTGACGTGTTCTAAGGTCAAAGCTGAACATCAGAAACCATCAGGTCTACTACAACAACCTGAAATCCCGGAATGGAAATGGGAAAACATTACCATGGATTTCATTACTAAATTTCCAAGGACTGCAAGTGGTTATGATACTATTTGAGTAATAGTTGATCGTCTCACCAAGTCAGCACACTTCCTACCAATAAGAGAAGATGACAAGATGGAGAAGTTAGCACGACTGTATTTGAAGGAAGTCGTCTCCAGACATGGAATACCAATCTCTATTATCTCTGATAGGGATGGCAGATTTATTTCAAGATTCTGGCAGACATTACAGCAAGCATTGGGAACTCGTCTAGACATGAGTACTGCCTATCATCCACAAACTGATGGGCAGAGCGAAAGGACGATACAAACGCTTGAAGACATGCTACGACCTTATGTTATTGATTTCGGAAACAGTTGGGATCGACATCTACCGTTAGCAGAATTTTCCTACAACAACAGCTACCATTCAAGCATTGAGATGGCGCCGTTTGAAGCACTTTATGGTAGAAAGTGCAGGTCTCCGATTTGTTAGAGTGAAGTGGGGGATAAACAGATTACGGGTCCGGAGATAATACAAGAAACTACCGAGAAAATCATCCAAATTCAACAACGGTTGAAAACCGCCCAGAGTCGATAAAAGAGCTACGCGGACAGTAAAAGAAAAGATATAGAGTTTGAAATTGGAGAAATGGTCATGCTTAAGGTTGCACCTTGGAAAGGTGTTGTTCGATTTGGTAAACGAGGGAAATTAAATCCAAGGTATATTGGACCATTCAAAATTATTGATCGTGTCGGACCAGTAGCTTACCGACTTGAGTTACGTCAACAACTTGCGAATGTACATAACACTTTCCACGTCTCGAATTTGAAGAAATATTTTGCTAAAGAAGATCTCACTATTCCCTTGGACGAAATCCAAATCAATGAAAAACTTCAATTCATTGAAGAACCAGTCGAAATAATGGATCGTGAGGTTAAGAGACTTAAACAAAACAAGATACCGATTGTTAAGGTTCGATGGAATGCTCCTAGAGGACCCGAGTTCACCTGGAGCGTGAAGATCAAATGAAGAAGAAATACCCGCATTTATTTCCAGAAGATACGTCAACACCTCCAAGTGCTTAAAATTTCGGGACGAAATTTATTTAACGGGTAGGTACTGTAGTGACCCGAACTTTTCCATGTTTATATATATATATTAAATGAAATTGTTATTTACATGATTAATTGTTTCCAACATATTAAGTAATCAAACTTGTTAAGACTTGATTAATTGAAATAGGTTTCATATAGACAATTGACCACCCAAGTTGACCGGTGATTCACGAACGTTAAAACTTGTAAAAACTCTATGATGACATATATATGGTTATATATATAGTTAACATGATATTATGATAAATAAACATATCATTAAGTATATTAACAATGAACTACATATGTAAAAATAAGACTACTAACTTAATGATTTTGAAACGAGACATATATGTAACGCTTATCGTTGTAACGACATTTAATGTATATATATCATATTAAGAGATATTCGTACATCATAATATCATGATAATATAATATTTTAAAATCTCATTTGATATTATAAACATTGGGTTAACAACATTTAACAAGATCGTTAACCTAAAGGTTTCAAAACAACACTTACATGTAACGACTAACGATGACTTAACGACTCAGTTAAATGTATATACATGTAGTGTTTTAATATGTATTCATACACTTTTGAAAGACTTCAAGACACTTATCAAAATACTTCTACTTAACAAAAATGCTTAAAATTACATCCTCGTTCAGTTTCATCAACAATTCTACTCGTATGCTCCCGTATTCGTACTCATACAATACACAGCTTTTAGATGTATGTACTATTGGTATATACACTCCAATGATCAGCTCTTAGCAGCCCATGTGAGTCACCTAACACATGTGGGAACCATCATTTGGCAACTAGCAAGAAATATCTCATAAAATTACAAAAATATGAGTAATCATTCATGACTTATTTACATGAAAACAAAATTACATATCCTTTATATCTAATCCATACACCAACGACCAAAAATACCTACAAACACTTTCATTATTCAATTTTCTTCATCTAATTAATCTCTCTCAAGTTCTATATTCAAGTTCTAAGTGTTCTTCATAAATTCTACAAGTTCTAGTTTCATAAAATCAAGAATACTTCCAAGTTTGCTAGCTTACTTCCAATCTTGTAGAGTGATCATCCAACCTCAAGAAATCTTTCTTATTTACTGTAAGATATCTTTCTAATACAAGGTAATACTCATATTCAAACTTTGATTCAATTTCTATAACTATAACAATCTTATTTCGAGTGGAAATCTTACTTGAACTTGTTTTTCGTGTCATGATTCTGCTTCAAGAACTTTCAAGCCATCTAAGGATCCTTTGAAGCTAGATCCATTTTTATCATTTCCAGTAGCTTTATCCAGAAAACTTGAGGTAGTAATGATGTTCATAACATCATTCGATTCATACATATAAAGCTATCTTATTCGAAGGTTTAAACTCGTAATCACTAGAACATAGTTTAGTTAATTCTAAACTTGTTCACAAACAAAAGTTAATCCTTCTAACTTGACTTTTAAAATCAACTAAACACATGTTCTATATCTATATGATATGCTAACTTAATGATTTAAAACCTGGAAACACGAAGAACACTGTAAAACCGGACATACGCCGTCGTAGTAACACCGCGGGCTGTTTTGGGTTAGTTAATTAAAAACTGTGATAAACTTTGATTTAAAAGTTGTTCTTCTGGGAAAATTATTTTTCTTATGAACATGAAACTATATCCAAAAATCATGGTTAAACTCAAAGTGGAAGTATGTTTTCTAAAATGGTCATCTAGACGTCGTTCTTTCGACTGAAATGACTACCTTTACAAAAATGACTTGTAACTTATATTTCTGACTATAAACCTATAATTTTTCTATTTAGATTCATAAAATAGAGTTCAATATGAAACCATAGCAATTTGATTCACTCAAAACGGATTTAAAATGAAGAAGTAATGGGTAAAACAAGATTGGATAATTTTTCTTGTTGTAGCAACGTGAAAATTGGTAACAAATCTATATTAATCATATCCTAGCTAACTTATATTGTATTATACATGTATTCTAATATATTATGTAATCTTGGGATACCATAGACACGTATGCAAATGTTTTGACATATCATATCGACCCATGTGTATATATTATTTGGAACAACCATAGACACTCTATATGCAGTAATGAGGGAGTTAACTATACATGGTTGAGGTTGATTCCAAAAATATATATACTTTGAGTTGTGATCTAGCCTGAGACGTGTATACACTGGGTCGTGGATTGATTCAAGATAATATATATCAATTTTTTTTCTGTACATCTAACGTTGGACAACTAGTTGTAGGTTACTAACGAGGACAGCTGACTTAATAAACTTAAAATATCAAAATGTATTAAAAGTGTTGTAAATATATTTTGAATATACTTTGATATATATGTACATATTTTTTATAGGTTCGTGAATCGACCAGTGGCCAAGTCTTACTTCCCGACGAAGTAAAAATCTGTGAAAGTGAGTTATAGTCCCACTTTTAAAATCGAATATTTTTGGAATGAGAATACATGCAGGTTTTATAAATGATTTACAAAATAGACACAAGTACGTGAAACTACATTCTATGGTTGAATTATCGAAATCGAATATGCCCCTTTTTTTTAAGTCTGGTAATCTAAGAATTAGGGAACAGACACCCTAATTGACGTGAATCCTAAAGATAGATCTATTGGGCCTAACAAACCCCATCCAAAGTACCAGATGCTTTAGTACTTTGAAATTTATATCATATTCGAAGGGTGTCCCGGAATGATGGGGATATTCTTATATATGCATCTTGTTAATGTCGGTTACCAGGTGTTCACCATATGAATGATTTTTATCTCTATGTATGGGATGCGTATTGAAATATGAAATCTTGTGGTCTATTATTACGATTTGATATATATATAGGTTAAACCTATAACTCACCAACATTTTTGTTGACGTTTAAAGCATGTTTATTCTCAGGTGAATACTAAGAGCTTCCGCTGTTGCATACTAAAATAAGGACAAGATTTGGAGTCCATGTTTGTATGATATTGTGTAAAAACTGCATTAAATAAACATATGTCGATGTAATATATTTCTATTGTAAACCATTATGTAATGGTCGTGTGTAAACAGTATATTTTAGATTATCATTATTTGATAATCTACGTAATGCTTTTGAAACCTTTATTGATAAAATAAAGGTTATGGTTGTTTTAAAAATGAATGCAGTTTTTGAAAAACGTCTCATATAGAGGTCAAAACCTCGCAACGAAATCAATTATTATGGAACGTTTATAATCAATATGAACGGGACATTTCACATATCGATTATAAACGTTTCATATTAATTGATTTCATTGCGAGGTATTGACCTCTATATGAGACGTTTTTTAAAGACTGCATTCGTTTTTTTAAAAAAACCATTACCTTTATTTTATCGTTAAAGATTTTAAAATCATAACGTAGATTATCCAGTAATGATAATCTAAAAGATAACATTTTTCACACGACCATTACATAATGATTTACAATAATATTACACATCGATTGAAATCTTCGAATGCAGTTTTTAAACAATATATTACAAGCATGCTGACTCCAATTCTTTTCCTTAATTAGCATGCAACAGCGAAAGCTCTTAATAATCACCTGAGAATAAACATGCTAAAAAACGTCAACAAAAATGTTGGTGAGTTATAGGTTTAACCTATATATATCAAATTGTAATAATAGACCACAAGATTTCATTTTTCATAAACATCCATCTCATATCAGGCATTTCGCATAAACTGCATAGAGATAAAAATCATTCATATGGTGAACACCTGATAACCGACATTAAAAGAACGCGTCTAGAATATCCCCATCATTCTGGACTCTCATCGGACATGATAAAATTGAAGTACTAAAGCATCCGTAACCCGGATGGGGTTTGTTAGGCCCAATAGATCTATATTTAGGATTCGCGTCAATTAGGGTTTCTGTTCCCTAATTCTTAAATTACCAGACTAAAAAGGGTGATATTCGGTAATAATAATTCAACCATATAATGTAGTTTCGCATACTTGTGTCTATTTTGTAAAACATTTATAAAACTGCATGTATTCTCATCCCAAAATATTAGATTTTAAAAGTGGGACTATAACTCACATTCACAGATTCTTAATTCGTTGAGAATTAGACTTGGCCACTGATCGATTCACGAACCTATAAAAAATATATACATATATATCAAAGTATGAACGAAATATATTCACATTATGTTTTATTACGTTTTAACGATTTAAGTTTGTTAAGTTAGCAGTCCAAGGTTATTAATCTACAACTAGTTGTCCACAGTTAGATGTACAGAATTAAATTAATATATATTATCTCGAATCAATCCACGACCCAGTGTATATAAGTCTCAGGCTAGATCACAACTCAAAGTATATATATTATTTTGGAATCAACCTCAACCCTGTATAGCTAACTCGAACATTACTGCATATAGAGTGTCTATGGTTGTTCCCAAATAATATATATATATGGGTCGATATGATATGTCAAAACATTGTATACGTGTCTATGGTATCCCAAGATTACATAATATATGTTAGAATACATGTATAATACAATATAATTTAGTTAAGTTTTGATTTGTATAGATTTGTTACAAATTTCACGTAGCTACAACAAGTAAAAATATCCAATTTTGTTTTACCCATAACTTCTTCATTTTAAATCCGTTTTGAGTGATTCAAGTTGCTATGGTTTCATATTGAACTGAAATTTATGAATCTAAACAGAAAAAGTATAAGTTTATAGTCAAAAATGTAAGTTACAAGTTGTTTTTGTAAGAGGTAGTCATTTCAATCGAAAGAACGACGTCTTGATGACCATTTTGAAAAACATACTTTCACTTTGAGTTTAACCATGATTTTTGGATATAGTTTCATTTTCATAAGAAAAATCATTTTTCCAAAAGAACAACTTTTAAATCAAAGTTTATCATAGTTTTTAATTATCTAACCCAAAACAGCCCCCGGTTTCACTACGACAGCGTATGTCCGGTTTTACGGTGTTATTCGTGTTTCCAGGTTTTAAATCATTAAGTTAGCATATCATATAGATATAGAACACGTGTTTAGTTGATTTTAAAAGTCAAGTTAGAAGGATTAACTTTGTTTGCGAACAAGTTTAGAATTAACTAAACTATGTTCTAGTGATTACAAGTTATAACCTTCGAATAAGATAGTTTTATATATATGAATCGAATGATATTATGAACATCATTACTACCTCAATTTTAGTAGGTAAACCTACTGGAAGTTACAAGAAATGATCTAGCTTCAAAGGATCTTGGATGGCTTGAAAGTTCTTGAAGTAGAATCATGACACGAAAACAAGTTCAAGTAAGATTTTTACTCGAATTAAGATTGTTATAGTTATAGAAATTGAATCAAAGTTTGAATATGAATTATATCTTGAATTAGAATGATAACCTACTGTAAATAACAGAGGTTTCTTGATTTTAGATGATCACTTGGAATGGATTAGAAAGCTTGGAAGTAAACTTGTAAACTTTAATGTGTTTATGAAGTGTTCTTGAGTAGTTGTTTTGTATGTTGATATAGGTTAACTAGATTGAGCTAGATTATGAATAAAATGATGAAGAACACTTAGAACAATAAGAGAGGAATTGAGAGAGAGTAATTTGATGCATAAAAGTTGGAATGAAAATGTGTTTATGGTTGGTGAAGAAAAACGTGATCCTATCCTTGAATATAAGGTTCCATTAGTTTGTATTTTTGTTAGATATTTCATGCTAGTTGTCAAATGATGGTTCCCACATGTTTAGGTGACTCATTAAGGCTGCTAAGAGCTGATCATTGAAGTGTATATATCAATAGTATATACATTTAGAAGTTGTGTATTGTACGAGTACGAATACGGACTGAATACGAGTAAATAGTGTACAGTAGTAAATAGTGTTTACTGTAGCAAATAGTATTTCACTGTAGCAAATAGTTTTTACTGCAGCAATAGTATTTTTACTGTAGCGAATAGTATTTTACTGTAGCAAATAGTATTTTACTGTAGCAAAGCGAAAATTTGCTGTAGCAAATAGGGGTTTACTGTAGCAAATAGTGTTTTACTGTAACAAATAGTGTTTTAGTTGTACATCTTTGATTTAATTGTATTTCTTCTTATATATATATATATATATATATATATATATAAATATATATATATATATATATATATATATATATATATATATAAAATAAAAACTTACATCATTAAAAAATAAAACGATTATATAATTATCACAAGTTATGACCTTCGTGAATCATCAGGCAAACGGGGTGGTCAATTGTCTACATAAACTCATTTCAATTAATCAAGTCTTAACAAGTTTGATTGCTTAACATGTTGGAAACATTTATTCATGTAAATATTAATCTCATATAATATATAATCATGGAAAAGTTCGGGTCACTACAAATATGATATTAAACTCATTTGATTTATATTAGAACAAGAATATATAATCTCTAAAATATTAGAGATTACACAATCGCCATGTTGAACGAAGATAAATTAGATAGAACGATACATAGAACGATGATTTTGCTCAAGGTACAGAATGTGATGTTGAGGCATGGAATATTGATGGTACTGGTGCTGTTATTGATGGTACTGTTGGTACTGGTGATGTTGTTAAAGCTGGTAAATTTTTGCACCATATTTTTTAAGGCTACAACTCGGGCGCGAAACTCCTTGACTTCTTCGATTACTCCGGAATGATTGTCGGTCAGAATAAGTGGATGAATAAAGTTGAGAATTTTGGATATCATATAATCATTGTGAGATATCCTGAAAATGAGAGTGAATATAGTGTATCGAACTGGTTCGCCGGTAAGTGCTTCAGGTTCTTCGTCAAGAGGTGAATTCGGTTGGTGGAAAGGATCGTCTTCTTTGCATTTCCATTAATTAAGTCGACTATGAATCTATCAGATAAATTGGAGATAGATGATTGGTTGATTCATTCTGGTGACGCTGCTTTCGGAGCTTAGGTGAACACCCATGTCGGAATATTTATCGGGTTCCGAAGAACTTGAACTAGTGACGAGTTCCATTTCGTACTATTGAGTAAAGGGTTTTTTGGTATGAAATGATTTTCGGATGTCGGATGATATTCTAATTACATAGAATACTTATATATAGTACAGAAGGACCCGTTGATTACGGAGGAATTTACGGAATGTGTCAGGCAAAGTCTACCGTAACAGATACGTTAAGATATGGATTAGCAGATACGCTAAGATATGAATTTTTATCTATACACTATTCATGCAGTCAATGCAGTAAGATGTATCTAGACTAAGAATGATAAGCAAGTGATTCCCTAAGAATGATAAGCAGGTAATTTTTGACATGAAATGATAAGCAAAACTTTTGACATGAAGACACGGTCGAAGTCCAGACTCATTAATGCATCCTAACAACTACTAGTTACACACACTAATGCAAGACCTGGTTTGCTAAGACCACCGCTCTGATACCAACTTTAATGACCCGTCCTAATCCATCTGGACGAATACATTACATTTGGTTACATCGCGAGGTACTTGACCTCTATATGATACATTTTACAAACATTGCATTCGTTTTTAAAAGACAAACTTTCCTTACATCGAAAGTTGACGATATGCATACCATTTCATAATACATCCAACTATAATTGACTTAATAATAATCTTGATGAACTCAACGACTCGAATGCAACGTCTTTTGAAATATGTCATGAATGACTCCAAGTAATATCTTTAAAATGAGCAAATGCACAGCGAAAGATTTCTTTCAAACCTGAGAATAAACATGCTTTCAAGTGTCAACCAAAAGGTTGGTGAGTTCATTGGTTTATCATAAACATTCATTTCCATCATTTTAATAGACCACAAGATTTCATATATTTAATTGTACACGTAACCATAGTACAAAATAACACGCGTAACCCGCGAATTAAAAATCATTCATATGGTGAACGCTTGATAACCGACTTAACTTTAATGCGTAGAATATCCCCAAACAGAACCTCTCGTCTGTATACTAATAATAATAATCTCGAAGTACTAAAGCATCCGTACCCCAGATGGGACTTGACGAGGTCCATAGATCTATCTTTAGGATTCGCGTCAATTAGGGGTCATACCCGTTTCCTAATTATTAGGTTACCAAGCTAAAAAGGGGTGATATTCAATATTCATAATCCAGCCATAGAATTTAGTTTTTGATCACTAGTCTCTATTTCGTAAAACATTAATAAAATCAGCGCATGTATTCTCAGTCCCAAAAATATATATAAAAAGGGAGTAATGAAACTCATAATACTGTATTTTGTAGTAAAAATACATATGACGAAACTGAACAATGCAAGGTTGGCCTCAGATTCACGAACCTATATCATTTGTATATTCATTAAAACATATATTCGTAATCAAATAAATTTATATATTATTATTAATGATGTATTTGTTATATTTAATAATTTATAAGTTTCTTTATTTATTTATATATAAAAATATTAATATAGTTAAATTTTGTAATTTAAATATATATATATATATATATATATATATATATATATATATATATATATATATATATATATATATATATATATATATATATATAATCTTTATTTATATACTTATAATCTTTATTTATATACTTATAATCTTAACAACGTTATTAAAACTTTTATTTTCATAATCAATATTATTTTTATAATAATGATATAGATAATACATGTTAATAATAATAATGTTAGTTTTTAATTATAAAGGCAATCTTGTTATAATATGAAATTTTCAGTACAAATGTAAATCTTGATACTAATAATAATAAGAATGATAATAATGATAATAATACTAACAATACTATATATATATATATATATATATATATATATATAATCTTTATTTATATACTTATAATCTTTATTTATATACTTATAATCTTAACAACGTTATTAAAACTTTTATTTTCATAATCAATATTATTTTTATAATAATGATATAGATAATACATGTTAATAATAATAATGTTAGTTTTTAATTATAAAGGCAATCTTGTTATAATATGAAATTTTCAGTACAAATGTAAATCTTGATACTAATAATAATAAGAATGATAATAATGATAATAATACTAACAATACTAATCATATTTTTGATAATAATGATAACATTAGTAATAATACTTATGTTAATAATGATAGTAACAATAATAATAATACTAATACTTATACAATGATACTAATACTAATATTAATGAAATTAGTAATAATTTGCATTATTTTCATAATAACACTAATAATAATAATCATAATCATAATAATAATAATACTTGTATCAATATTAATCATAATAATAATACTAATACTACTTAATGATAATATTTAGTAATAACAAAAATGATAATAATATTAATCCTAATATTTATTAACATAATAACAATAATTATTAATAATAATAACAATAACAATAATATTAATAATAATTAATAATAATAATAATAATAATAATAATAATAATAATATTAATAATAATAATAATAATAATAATAATAATAATAATAATAATAATAATAATAATAATAATAATAATAATAATAATAATAATAGAAGTAATCTTAGTATGAAAACTACCTCATTAGGCTTTTTTAAAAAAATAATGCCTCTGCCTAGTCTCGAACCCGTGACCTCCCGCTCGTTACCCACTCCCTTATCCGTTGGGCTATTGCCCATTTTCTGTTTTAAACCCAGCACTTTTAATTATAACTCGATTATTCTTCATTCCTTTTTCACGTTTCTTCTTCAATTAAAACTGGATCTAATTCATATCCAAAATCATAATCGCTACATATAAGTTGAATTGAGACTTGAATTTTAATTATAAAAGACTTGTTTTGGATTCTCTTACTCAGCAAAAAAAAAAAAATTTCAACAGTCGCTGAATGAAATAAAAATATTGAAGAACATAAAATCGAATTTCATCATAGGGATGTTTTGAGACCTCAAATCCTTCATGAAATATTTTCTAAATCGCCATTAAAATACTCTGGAACTAACAATTAAACTGGAAACAACGTATAACTCATGAATTCGAAGGAAGAACAAACGTTTGACTTTTTTTAAAAAAAACTTTGACCCAAGAATTCTTACTCGCTATTAAAAATTGAGATTTGAAACGTTCCAGGAAGTTTATATGAAAGATTTATAACAGGATTGCATTAATGGATTTTGACATAAAACTCAAATTCGAAATTTAGATGAAAATATGAAGAACAGAGGTGTTCGACCCTTTTATTGATTTTTCAGTTTTTAAATCACTCACTGAATGCAGTGGCCAATAAATAGCGAATGATTTCTGTTTTTACATGGTGATTGAAGTTGACTTGTAACAAATTTCGATATTTACAAAAATTAAACACAGTTGATTGTTGAAATTAACAGATTCGTACCAAGTTGTAAATATAAAACAATTTACAAAAAAATTTGATAAGGATGGGGAACTGTATACGTAAATTTCTGTACATATATATGTATATAATCGAAATTTTATGTATATATGTATATAGCTGTATGTATTTATATATTTATTAGTATTTTGTACAGGTATGTATCTGATTATAATTTGCATATATACATATATAATAATATTAATACTAATAATAATTACATAAATAATAATAATAAGATTTATAATATTGATAATAATGTTAATACTTAAAACAATACATATTAATAATAATAAATAATAATGATATTAATAGAATTAACAATTTTAATAAGTTTAATAATGATAACAAATAATATTTTTAATAATGTTATTAATAACACTACTTATAATAATACAATTATTAATTTTAATATTAACATTAATAATAATAATGAAGTAATGATAATAATATTGATATAACATTTATATTTTAACTTGTAACTACATATAATATAACAATTTATGAATTTTCTAATATTTAATAATTATATCATATATTATATGAGTACATCTATTGAATATTTAACATTTATATGTTCTATATATGTTTTAACATAATAATTATTAATAGAAATCATTTATATATATTTATCTTATAAAGATTCATAATAATATTATATATATTTTATATATCCATTTTAATAACAACTTAATTATTCTGTTTATTATTTTACATTTTTAATTTCAAATTGACTACAGTGTATTTTATTAATTCAAAATATTATATATATATATATATATATATATATATATATATATATATATATATATATATATATATATTATTTACACACAATTGTTCTTGAATCGTCGAGGTATCCATGTAAACAGTTCAAAGATTTTGCGATTCAATTAAATAGACTTTGCTTATCATGTTAAAATCGTAATAAATTAAGTTTAAATTTAGTCAGAAATTTCTGGGTCGTCACAAAAACTCCCCTTCAGGGCGTGTTTGGCTGGAAGATTGTAACGGAATCAGGCAGGAATTGGAATTAAATTCCCTCTAGTGTTGTGTTTGGTTTGTTCTTTTTGAAGGAATCAAATTCCCGGGGAATCTAAATTTTCCTTTACATATAGAATCTTCATTCCATCCAAAGACCGATGGATTTCAATCCCATGTACTCTTGAATTTCCCAAAGACCAAAATATCCTCGCCAAAAATATCACCACTTTTCATCTCTTCCATTTCAATTAACAATTCCATCCTTCTCTTCTACATCTGGTCCATATCTCCCACCATAAAAACCAGTTGTCGCCCAACCGTTCAACATCCTAGAACCGGACCACCATCACCGTCGCGCTAGTTATCGGTCGCCGGCACCGCTCTACTTGATCCAGTCACATACCACCACCGGTTGTCAAACTACTTCCCGTAGAAAGTGTAACATCCCGCGTTTTTCCGTTAAATTTATTTTAACGCCTTTTTTTTAGATAATATCTTTCGTTATCTAAATTCGTACCTTTCATTAACTAACGTTCTTAATATTTCTGATATTCAATTATAAGATCTCTCGTTAATGTGCATTTTTAAAAATATTCGTTCGATTAATTCCCGCACCCGCTTTTAAACTCGAGGGACTATTGGTGTCAAGTGGGCAAACTAGATGACTAGGTCAACTAGTCAACCCACCACTACCACCACTCATTCAATCCCATATCTCTTTCTCTCTTTTCTCTCTACTTCCATTTTTGGAACTCAAACACCCAATCCACTAATTCATCATCTATTTCAATTCAAGCAATAAAACATCAAAACAAATTACATTTTCGTGATCCTCTCTTCATCATCTACATTTTGGTACCAATTTCATCTCGTTTGGGTAACGTTTCTAAAACACTAGATTTCTCTAAATTCGTTTTATATACTTGAAATGGTGTTAATTAGTGTCTATGGCTCAAGTATAACATGAATACATGTTTTGTTTGCTCGATTTGTTGTTTTGAGCAACTAGTTTGAACATTTGAAATGGGTGTGCTTAATCTTGAGTTTTGGGTGATTAAATGTTGTTAAATTGTTAAAGTTCATGTTTTAATTGTGTTGCTAGTATCACTAGCTTCATTTTGATGTGTAGGTTGATTAAGAAAACTTCAATAACATGATTATGAGTTTGTGAATTTTGGTTAGGGTTTGATAGACTTTAAAATGAATTTTTGAGGCATTGAATGCTATGAAATGAAGTTGGTAAGTGTTTAGTTGTATTGCATGTTTCATTACCTTCAAAACTGCATATCATATGTATAAATTGGATTCCCGAATCATGAAATGCATTTTGCGAACTTGAGACTTTGATTATGAACATTTAACGATCATTTGACAAGGTTTTTGTTGTGGTAAATGATGAACTCGATTGATGATATGTGGTTAGCTGTATTCCTTGTCAAAATACCTTTCCAACGATATAAGATACATATTCTAAGTGTTTTTGGTTCACAAATTGTGTTAGTTTGAGTTTTGGTTCGTGCACTTGTGTGTTTCAGCAAAACAGGGTCTGCATACTGATCTGGACGCCGTCCAGATTCTTGGACGCCATTCAGTCCTTCAATGCTGGACGCCGTCCAGCAAATCCAGACGCCGTCCAGATGAACTGCCAGATTCTGTTTCGCTTGGTCGTTCACCGTTTAATTCTAACTATGCTACGCACCTCCGATTAACATGAAACTTGGCCAACATGCTCATATATGATTATATAACTTAGAAAAATTGTCGGATACCCGACCTGACCCCGTTGACTTTGACTTTTACCTAGTTTGACTTTTAGTCAAACTTAACCAAATACTTACGCAATCGTCCTAATCTTTCTTTTATACTTGATTGTTGCATGAAACTTGACAACGTGATTCACATGCTATACTAATCGAGTCGTAATGAGCCATAGGACTAATTGAACACATTTCGCCCGACCTTGTGTCGTAACCGGTTAATTGATACAACTTACTTGTTTAGGTCGAGGCTAAGCAACTTTCATGCACACGTTTACTTTGTGAAGTACATTTATACTCGTGCACTCAAGGTGAGATCATAGTCCCACCTTTTCAACAACTTTATATACTTTTAAATTGTGGGCTGAGAAACATATACTTTGTTACATTTTGTACTACTTGATTTTATACTTTGAACACAAGTACGATGAAACAAACATTCCACAGCGAGTTAGAACAAAAATACTCAATTCGATTATCATTAGTTACACTTGCAGGGTGTAACCGAGAACTTATATTGTGTGGCCATACGGGTTTGACAAACCCTCATTTTGGACGGTTCGCTACCGTCTACGGATGAAATATATTTTTGAGAAACAGTGTATGTTCTAACACTATTGTGATGGGGTTCTATGGAAGGAAACGTTAAGTCTTGATAATTGGGTGCTCGCGAAACATACTTTGGGAATGCAAACGATTTGAATAATCAACTTGATGGAAATACTAAATCTTTTGGTTCAAAATATAACGTTTACAAATACACCTATGATTTCACCAACGTTTTTCATTGACAGTTTTCTATATGTTTTCTCAGGTTCATACTTGGCTACTTGATACATGCTTCCGCACACTTTGATTACTTGCTTGGAGTCAAGCATGCATGCATACGCTAGCGATAGCACTTTTGGTTTTAAACTTAGAGCCTACATAGTTACGCTATTTATAGCAATCGTAATTTTAAACTAATTATGTC
Organism: Rutidosis leptorrhynchoides; assembly: GCF_046630445.1. Lineage (NCBI taxonomy): Eukaryota > Viridiplantae > Streptophyta > Magnoliopsida > Asterales > Asteraceae > Rutidosis > Rutidosis leptorrhynchoides. The sequence goes on along the minus strand of NC_092336.1, from coordinate 611,864,446 downwards.
GCAAGTTGTTTCATTTATACTTTATAACTTTTGTAAACTTAAACTTGTTGTCGATCCGTTTGGTAAACTAAACTTTGCAAGTTTTGTACATTTCAAATGAATGCGACATAATTTTGGTCAAACGCGTCTCATTTAGGGACTATGACCACGTAACGGGACCTAAGTTAACGGCGCCGTCAATGACGATTTTGTCAGGTCACTACAGATGGTATCAGAGCGTTGGTTGTAGGGAACTAGGATGTGCATTAGTGTGTCTGACAGAGTCGTTAGAACGCATTAGTGACTCTAGACTACAACTGGATTGTTAGCCATTGCATTTTGACATACATTTGCTATAGATAGCACTTACCTGACTACTTGTGCATTATACTTGAATCATTCTTAGGCAAACTTCTTAATGGTACCAAATTCTCATCATACGAACTCGTACTCTGCCACTTTCTAGTGACACACGTAAATTCAAGATTCATACGCGTAAGGATGACGACGACTTCATTAGTCACACTTGTCCGGGAACTCTGTCTCCCAGATTGTTATTCGCCACCGTCTCAACTTGCTATCGGTGTCACACCGGTGTTTCTTACTATCTACCACTTCTTGTTACTACCATCACTACTCTAGGTGAGTATCGTCGTCACTACTTATCACTACGGTTGCGTACTATTCGTTATCATGATTCGTTACACTTCGCGTACCGGAATACATTATTATTTGACTTGAACCGCATTGACGTGAACAATCATTTATACACTTCCCTCGGGGAACGCTTCTTTAGAGTTGCACTAATTCTTTCGATTCAATACGAGTCACGTTAGAGACGTCGTTACACTTTGTTCATTTTAAATTTTCACGATTACACGAGCTTGAATCTATAGAGTGATGTGGGAATGGAGGTATGAGTTAGCGTAATATAACGACACTCGATCAACGTGGTTATATTACGGTAAGCCATACCAAAGTTCTAATGACTCGTGATGGTGATTGGACTCGATCAACCTAATCACCACCATGTGCCATGTAAATGACTTCATTTTCTTGTTTGAACATCCGAAAACTCCGAGAATACTGATAACAACCATACCCGGGACACATCTTCGATTATTGTCGAACCATATTTATGTTTCCAAATGAATGGCAAATTCTTTCAACATCAGACGTATGTTACACAAGTGTATACTATCTCGTTTTCGTACAGTTTTATCGACGAACTACAACATGCTTGATATGCTCACATCGAGGCAGAAACTTCTCTCGCATTACACTCGTACTTCCGTATAAGGAAATCTTTTATCTAATTTCAATGGAGAGAGAGACTCTTCACATTATACTAGTATTCGCCACGAGGGTGAATAGTCCTAACAAACGTTTTTAGAAACCGATAAATCTTCTGCGGCACGAATTTCTTGAGAAACGAAAACTTGTTCAAATATATCTTAAAGAGATGTACCTCGTCTCGGATCGAGATTCTCGTTTCACTTCTATATTTTTGGAATGCCTTAAAAGAAGCCTTGGGACCACGCTTAGATATGGGTACCGCGTATCACCCACAAACCGACGAACCAAGCAGACATACGATTCAAACCTTGGAAACTATAATATGAGTTTGCGTTATCGATTTCAAATTTACTTGAGAAAAGTATTTTTCCTTTTAGCCGAATTCTCCTACAATGACGGTTATCATTCAAGTATTAACGTCACACCTTTTTGAAGCTTTATATGGCCGCAAATGTCATTCTCCTATTTGTTGGGCCGAAGTAGGCGCCAAGCAAACCACCGAACCCGAACCCATCCATGAAACAACCGAGAAATTTTTCAAATCCGAGAAAGACCCAAAACGACCCATAGTCGTCGAAAGAGCTATGACGATGTTAGACGTAAACATTTCAAATTCCAAGTGGGTAACCACGTAACGTTAAAAGTCGTACCTTAGAAAGGTGTAATCCATTTCGGGAAACGTAGAAAGCTAAATCCGCAATATTTTGATCCTTTGAAAATCTTGGGGCGTTTTGGACCCGTTGCTAGCCGTTTGAATTTGTCCGACTCATTGAGTCTCCGTTCATACTACATTCCATGTATCAAACTTAAAGAAGTGTCTTGCCGAACAAGAACTTGTTATTCCTTCCGATGAGCTTAATATCGATGACAAACTCCGCTTCCTAGGAGGACCGGTTAAAATTTTGAATCGTGAAACCAAACTCTGAAACAACGTAAAACCCCGACAATCAAAGTTCGTTGAAATGTCCAAGGGAGTACCTTCACTTATTTGTAGAATTTGCAACGCAAGACCTCGAGGAAGAATCAACAACTACTACTTCCAACTAAATTTTGGGACGAAATTTCTTTTAAGGTATGGGTAATGTAACATCCCGCGTTTTTCCGTTAAATTTATTTTAACGCCATTTTTTTTATAGATAACAATGGGAATATAATGTGTCTGAGCCATCAAGTTTATATATGGTCGAATCAGCCGTGGGAGCTTCTTTAAGACGAGATACAGTGAAAAAGATAACTTGTGTGGAATATTATGCATCTTTTGAATTGTTTGCTAATGTGTTGGTTTTTTAAGGATGATGTTGTCTTTTGTTCATGGAATATGATTAAATGGATAAGTGCTTAGGCATATGTAAATCCATTCGATCCACATTTGTACTGTTGGCTATTCACAATTTTTTGAACAGCTTTTTATATTACTGTTTTTTTGTCACACAAAAAAAAAATAAAAAATAAAAATATAACAATGGGAATAAGAAATTGGTATCTGGCAATAGTGATGAGCCTGATATAATGGTAGTAGGGCAATATAGTAATTTAGGGTAACTAAACTTCCAATTCCTCGGTATATTTTACTGACCCAAATGTACCATCGATTTTAATTCCTTTGCATTTTAATTCCTTTCAATTCCATTCCATTCTTTTGGTAGATTCCAATTCCATCCATAAATATTCTTTCAACCAAACGGAACCTCAGGATTTGAACCTACATCTATTTATTCAAGGATACGGGCCCAACTGAGATTTTTTACCACTCAACCAATAATTCGGTGGTATCAAGTATTTATTATTATTTAAGGTTGGATATATATATATATATATATATATATATATATATATATATATATATATATATATATATACATATATACATACACGAAGTACTAGTTTTATGAGTCTGTATGCTGAAAGGAAATTGTAAATCTATGTTTTCACAAATGTAAATAAATTACGGAATGCTATTGACATTTTTGTGAGCAGGTATACAATTTGAAATTATAGACGAATCGGCCAAACATTCCAGAATAGTTTAGCTACTTTAATCAAATTTGCCACCACCAAGTTGGGGGTGCATGGGTAGAGGGTGATACTTCATTCAAAACATATCATAGTGACACACAACAATAGTTGGTTTTGGTAAGTGAGCATTGTCGTTCTAGTTATTGGGAATGTTCAATATTGACATTAACCTGAAGGACAAGTTGCATTCAAAATACGCAGTTTACAAACTCCATGAAATGCATATATGTGAACCTTAATTAGTCATGAAAATTTCTTAGATGTGGTAAAATGGGTAGAATCGGGAGGATATCTAGCTACACAAATTAAATAGATTGTGGACTTACAACCAACGGTCATCCCCAACAAGTAGAACGTCATTCTCATGATCAACGTAGACAAAATTCCAACCAATTTTTTGCCGATCCTCGAATTGACCTTCAATATAATACCAATCCTTCGAGCAAGGTCTTGTTTAAGATCGTCATACCCTGAATATGTCTTGACAGATTAAGTCCTATACTATTTTGTATTTACGTAGGTTTTAGATCGTCATACTTCCTTCGTCCAACTAATTGTATTATTTGACTTTTCAAAATTTTATTTTTAAATTTTAACTTTAAGTATTTTTATTTATACTATATAATATTTGATGAGATTTATATAAAATGAATTCGGTTTTAAAATATGTTTTCATTATTATAATTTTCATCAAATATTATATAATACAAGAAAAAATTATTTAAAGTTAAAGTTGTACAAAGGAATACTTAAAAAGCTAAAATGAAACAATATTTTTGAAACGGAAAGAGTAATATAAAATAATCTGTAACATAAATTATATAAATATTATGTTCGTTTTGTTTTAAATAATTTGTCAAAAAAAGATCCGCATTATTTTTTTTATAAAATGTATTATATATCAACCATTTTCTAACGAATTTTTACGATTCAATCAGTGTAACAAGAGTTACTTTGAATACCATATGTAGAAGTAAAGGTGCACACTAAATTTCATTCGAAACCGATCTGACTCGAAAATCCGAAACCAAATTTTTGGGAAACTGGATTTTAAAAAATCCGTATCAGGGATCCAATCCGGATATAACCGGATCTTAAGTAGCCGTTACAACCGGATAAAAACAGGCTTTTATCCGGATAAAAAAACCAGATAGGATCCGTATGTTATGTGCTAATTAAAACTAGAAGTTTTTTTTATATATTTTTAACATTTTTATGTTTTCTTTTAGTGTGTTTTGACCATTTTATCCCTATAAAATGTAGTATATATAAATAATATTGTTTTGATTGAAAACACGCTAACAAACTCTGTGAGTAGGTACATAACTAAATATGTGGATGACATTATGTTTTCAAAAAAAATTCAAAAAGTGAACCACTTTGGTACACATGACAGATGAAATTCATGAACCCACATGGGAAATCTGATAAGATTTGTTAATGTATCTTTTTTTACACACTTAATTAGACTTAGACTGTCTTTGAAGCGGCGCCATAGCACCGAAAACACCACCATCGCACCATCATAGCGCCACTATGTGGCGTGATGGAGCCTAAAAAGCAGCGGCCGAATGGGAGCATCACGGGTATCATCGAAGCGTGATTGAGAATGCGTTTAAATTTGGTTGGCTTGACCAATGTATCCGTTACAAATTGACCTCAACGGTTCTCGTTTTGAATTTTTTATTTATTTTTAATAAATTTTAATATTATAAATAAAATAAAAGAATTTATCCATATAAATATAAAACACACCTTCCCCTCATAATCCATTAGTGGGTAGAGTGGTAAACTTAGATGTGTCGGTCTCATTTTCAGACGTGTCCTCGACAACCTGGTGGTTCTTCGATCTCCGCTTTTGGGTCTAACTCTGCATATGACTTGCATTGGCAACTTTATCCCACCCTACATCGGCCGGTGTGTGTGAGCTTCAAAATTATTTCCCTGAAGCCTCCTATCAAGTAAGGTATGTAAGTCAACATTCTATATAACACACTTCTACACAATTTTTTTTCACAAAACTTACACATTTATCTTATTCTCTCCAATCATCTAACCATGTTAAATCAAAATCAAAATCTCAATCCTAATGAGATTGGTTCCTCTAATCTCTACACTTTTGGGTAACCAAATTTTCCCGGTTCGACCTCAAATTCCCCGCGATATTCGGGGTAATCAAATTTTCGAAAATGTCCCATCTCAAAATCTTCTTCAGTATTTCAATAACGTTCAATTTTTTACCCAGTTTTTACAAGCTCAACAACAAAAACATTTTCAACAACCACCATTTCAACAACAAATTACATAACAACAATTTCCCCAACATTTCTCATAATTCGCGTGATCGGGCGTTATACCATTTCAGGTTCCTTATACGCAACCATGGTCACAATCACAAGAAAATTTTACACCGTTACAAGACGACGAAGGGGAAAAATTCGTGGTGAAACGCAATAACCACGAGTACGGATTCGAATGAGTCATAGAAGAAAAGGAAAAGAATTTGCGAAAGAACCACAAATTAAAAAAAATTTGGACACCTCCAAAGAAATTTGGTTGGCGTCGTGTTGGATTGATTCTTCGGAAGATGGATTTCATTGTAATTTACAAAGAGGTGCGACTTTTTGGGGTGTAGTTCATGAAAAGTTTAACGATAATGGTTCTAATTGATTACGAGGAGACGATCAATTAAGTGGAAAATGGATTCATATGGATAAGGTGTGCAAAGATTTCACGGCCCTATATAATGACGAAAAACGTAACTCAAGGTGTAGCGGTTGAAACGAGGAAAACATATATAACATAACGGTGCATAGCTATCAAGATCGGTATCAGAAGCAATGAGGTTACAAAGAGGTTTGGAAATTCTTGAAGAAGAGGCCTAAGTGGTATACAACACCTCTAGTTGGTGGAAGTAGTGCGCGAATATGATCTTCATAAGTTGTAATTGAAGAAGACGAGAATGTAGTTGCCGAAAACCAAACAGTCAGTCTCGGGGAAGATCAGGTAACAACTGTAGAGACCCGTCCCAATCCATCCGGACGAAGTCCATATCGATTACAAACGACTCACAACAGTTGATTATATCGCGAGGTAAATGACCTCTATAAGATACATTTTACAAACATTGCATTCGTTTTTAAAAGACAAACTTTCGTTACATCGACAGTTGACAGGCATGTATAGCATTTCATAATATATCCAAATATAATTGACTGAATAATAATCTTGATGAACTCAAAGACTCGAATGCAACGTCTTTTGAAATATGTCATGATTGACTCCAAGTAATATCTCTAATATGAGCAAATGCACAGCGGAAGATTTCTTTCGTACCTGAGAATAAACATGCTTTAAAGTGTCAACCAAAAGGTTGGTGAGTTCATTAGTTTAACATAAATAATCATTTCATAGTTTTAATAGACCACAAGATTTCATATTTCCATTTCTCATAAACATACGTCCCATGCATAGAGACAAAAATATCATTCATATGGATTGAACACCTGGTAACCGACATTCACAATATGCATATAAGAATATCCCCATCATTCCGGGATCCTCCTTCGGACATGATATAAATTTTGAAGTACTAAAGCATCCGGTACTTTGGATGGGGCTTGTTGGGCCCGATAGATCTATCTTTAGAGTTCGCGTCAATAAGGGTGTCTGTTCCCTAATTCTTAGATTACCAGACTTAAATGGGCATATTCGATTTCGATCATTCAACCATATAATGTAGTTTCGATTACTTGTGTCTATTTCGTAAAACATTTATAAAAGCAGTGCATGTATTCTCAGTCCCAAAAATATATATTGCAAAAGCATTTAAAAAGGGAGTAATGAATCTCACGCATATAAATATTGTAAAACAGTTAATAAAACATTTGCATGTATTCTCAGCCCAAAAACATAAAGAGTAAAAGAGGCAAATGAAACTCACTATACTGTATTTTGTAGTAAAAATACATATGACGACGTTGAACAACTGAACGATGCATGGTTGGCCTCGAATTCACGAACCTATATCATTTGTATAATTATTAAAATATTTAATAGAAATTTCATAATTTCATTCATTAATTGTATAGGTTTTTAGATACGTGTAGTTATATAGAATTCATACTAAAATCTATTTAAATATAAACTTTATTTATATATAATATATCTTATGTTATATTTGTATATTTGGTATATATATTTCAAATTAATTTTTATCTATACATTTAGTTATATGTAAGTATTTATATAAAATGTTAGTATGTTTGATATATTATTATATGAAATTTAATTATAGTATATATAGTAAATATAAGTTTTGGTATAAAATATTTATTTGTTAAAATGATAGTTTTGATAATAATGATTTACTAGTAATAATAACTTTATTAATAATGATAATACTAATAATTATAAGAATGATTCAAATACTAATATTACTGAAGTAATAATATTTTTGCATCATTTTCTTAGTAATAATAATACCTATAATAATAACACTGAAAATTCTAAAATTCTAACAATAGTACCTTTATTGATATTGATATAGATAACAATATTAATGAATATATAATGATAAGAATTTTAATGATAAACATAATAATAATTGTAATAATACTTGTTCTATTTAGTAATAAGTTAATGATAATAATTAGAACAATGATAATAATTCTAATAAACCTAATAACAAAAATACTTATAATCATAATAATCATAACAATAATAATAGTCATAATACTTTCTAGTAATAATAATAATAATAATAATAATAATAATAATAATAATAATAATAATAATAATAATAATAATATTGAAAAGTGAAGCTACCTTCAACAAAATCAGCCTAAAAAGAAAAAACTGCCACATTAGGGGCTCGAACCCGCGACCACTTGAATACCCGCAAACACCCCACACCACTCTTCCATCATCTGTTTATCTGATTATGTTTCATTTAAATTTAACTTAACCATTCTGTTCTGTTTCAAATCCTTCTTCATCTTCTAAAAAAAAAAATCGATCAACATGAACTTCCATCATCTCAGCAATGATTTTTGATAATTCAAGGTAGTTATAAACGATCAATATTCAGGTTTATATTAATAGGAAAACGAAGAAGAAAATAAAATAAAAAAAAATCAAACAGTCCTCCTGCTGTTCGTTAAAAAAATGAAGAACAATTTATTGCTTTTTGATTTTGATACAATAATAGGTCGTACTCATAACATGAAATATGTTCTAAACACTTCCTAAAAACTTTCCAAGTCGTCAATTGATTCAAAAACCTCAAAACCAGATCGAATTTTGTATGAACAAGTTCATTGACTTTTTAAAACCAAAAGTTTGACTCACGAATTCGAACTCGATAGATGGAATTGGAATGTGAAATTTTCCAGATAGTTGGAATGAAGGAATCCTAACAACACCTCATTAATAGATTTTGAAATAAATTTCGAATTCGAATAAGTTGAAAAATAAAACGAGAACAGAGGTACCTGATACATTTGTTTATATATTTCCTATTTTTTTTCGATAAATAAAATTTAAGAGAGTATATAACTGATAATGGTAAGGTGAATATTTCGTTTAATACTTGAGCTGATTAATTACCTAATGAATTGTGAGTGTCAACACTTTAATTCAATCAGACAAAGAAAGAACAGGAAGAAAGAAAATAAAATAAAAAAAAAACTAAAAGAAGATCATGATTGCTAACAGAATTCGTTGGTTTCCTTGAACTGAATTTGTCATTTATAGAGACAGGAATAAAGTTTGATAGTAACTCAAAACAGAATCAACTCTTTACACATATATACGTATTTTATCTATATTTATATATATTGTTACTATTTTTATACATAATCTATATATATAATTGAATGTATACGTACTGTATATATATATGTATCAGAATCTGAATAAGACTTGTATTACTAAATAATATTAATACTAATAATAAGTTGATTAATAATAAAATTAATAATAATGATAATAATATCATTAATTCTAATAACTAATAATTAATAATTTAATAATTTAATAATAATACTAATAATAATAATAGTATTAATGACAATGATAATAATGATAAATAATACTAATAATAATAGTTATAAAATGATAATAGTATTATTTATGATAATAATAATAATATATATTGTTTCATTTATAATAAGAATGATAACTATAAAATAATGCTTTTTAATGATAATGGTAATAATAATCTCTACAATAATAATAATAATGTAACAAATTACATGTATCATATAATACTAATATTAATATTTATATTTTTAATGAAAGTAAATATAGCAACTATGTTTTATTTTTCAATTACATGTATTAATATTATATGTTATGAATTATGTAATGTCATAATATATATACATTGAATATTAAATTTTTTTATATGTATAATAGTATTCATACAATCAATAATTTTGTATCTCAATCATATATATATATATATATATACTACTTACATATTTAATTATATTATAAATATCAGGTAAATAATATACTAACAATAATAATAATGAAAGTAATGAAAATAATATTAATATATAAATTATATTCAAACTTGTAATTTAATGTAATACCATATATTATTTATGTAATATTATATTATGTGATGCCATTTACTGAACAGTTAATATTTATATATTTTATATATTTATTTAATAGAAATCTTATATAGATTCATAATAACATAAATATATATATATATATATATATATATATATATATATATATATATATATATATATATATATATATATATATATATATATATATATATATATTTATTTATTTATTTATTTTAACAGTAGCTTAATTATCCCAATCATTACATTCCAATTAATTAAAGTGTTCTTAATTATATCATAATATTATATATTCTTTAATTTATATTTATATAATATATATACATATTTATTTACAAATAGTTGTTCGTGAATCATCGGGAATGGTCGAAGGTCAATTGAATATATGAACATTGTTTCAAAATTTTCTAGACTCAATTCTACATACTTTGCTTATCATATCGAAATCATATAAAGATTAAGTTTAAATTTGGTCGGAAATTTTCGGGTCGTCACAGTACCTACCCGTTAAAGAAATTTCGTCCCGAAATTTGAGTGTGGTCGTTATGGCTAACAATAAAAATGTTTTCATGACGAATATGAGCAGATAGAATAAAGTTTTATCATTATTAAGTAATATAGATAAAACAATTCGATTACTCGAAGAGTACGAGTGAAGCTATCATAAAAGATTGAAATGAGTAAATGCAGGTTTGTCTTAACTGGTGACGTAGTCAGGGTTGAATTCCGGAATTCAAGGGATTTAAAAGAAAATCTTGAAGATCTATAAGATCTGATTCTTCGGGATTTATGGAAATTAAGATCTCTTTAATTAAATACGGTGATCTTCCCCTATTACTACGTCTGATATTTCCTTTATAAATTTACCTTTTCCGTTGCATTTGTTTTCACCTCTTCTATACTCAATTCCCAAATTCAAAAGATTTATGAAAATCCTTAACCCCGTTCTGATTGATACGGAAACCCCCCGCAGATGGGTAGAGAATATAAGAGGGACCCTAATCTCCTAAAACCAGTCATTAGGGAATACCGACGAGTCGTTCTTACTATAACTATCGTAATGATCGTTCTTCTTTTCCAACTCCCACCTGAAGAATCTGTTTATTTCTATTATGCTCTAGGGATTATTGTATTTATAATCCTCCCGTGTCTTTATATTGCTATACGTACTGATATCCATGGTTTGTAATTTCGGTGTTGTCATTGGGCTTTATATTTTCTCTTATATTTTGGATCTCTTTGCCATTTTATTATCCTCCCGACCCCTAGTAAAGCGAGTAATGGTCCAGAATTCATAAGTATGGAATTTCGGATAAACATCATGTTCTAAATAAGAAAGAAGGTATTAGCACGATTTGATTTGTCAAATTATCAGAATCACTGAGTATAGAACTATCAAGAATATATATTTTTGATATGTTCAGAAGTTATGCAGAATGAAAGAGTTATGTAACATGGCACGTGATGACGTTATGATCTGTGAATCATCATGTCTCATTAGAAACTCAGCATGACTTACTGTAATATAATCACGTTGATCAAGTGTCATTATATTATACTAACTCATGCATCAGTTCCCAACATTACTTCAATAACATTCATATTTTAGGCTTGAAAGTTTACATAATATAGAAACTAACAGTTTCTATATGATGTAACACTGATAGTTCAAAGAGATAAATGATTTTAGATAAGATTAGTTATGAAAATATATTCAGAAATATCGAGGATATTTATAATGAAAGATACGATAATATCTTTGAATATTTAAGATCAAAGGATGATGGAAACTATTGTTCGCAATGGTTTAGAGTAAGGAGCAAGATATTCGCTAAAGACTTCAGCAGGCATTGAATCATTTGGATTCTTTGATGTCAAACTTATTCTTTGTGATTTGTCCACGGTTTCCTTCATAGTTTTGCATAATCCGCTTTTCGGTACTAAATTTTTCTATTGAGTGTTTCCAATACTCCATTCTTTATCATCAAACTTTCGATGGTTAAGGTCGTGTACAGTTTTTGCTGTTGTATTCAGCTTTTTCAGAATTTGTGGTATTGATTTGTAGACTGGGTGCTTTTCAGAATTTCAGAATGAAAGATCATAATTCTAAGAGATAAACGTTATATGTTTACATATAACTGTTGATGTAGACATGCTGCGAGATTTCAAAATACTGATTATTGATTCCCGGTAATTGATATGGCAGTTCTCGTTACAAGATGCGGATGAGTACATGATAGGGTTTTAACGAACAAATATAATGATTATTCGGAGAACTTAAGTCGACGAGTAATGAAGTTGTTGATAAGTTTCTGTTAATGTGGTGGAATATAAATAGTTCCTTGGTAACGATGACGAAAGGCAAGCTTATAAATCAAGATTATAATAAGGCTTGTCCAACTGAAAAGTCGAAGTTGACTTGCTGGAGCTGTGACAAAATTTGCTACTTTGAAAAGGGATCGCAAAGTTATTTTTGCTAATAAATACCAAAGGATCTGACGCGGCTACGTGTTAAACTTTTACTCAGTTGCCGAGAGTTTCTCAGGTGCATAACTATATACCAAAAATCTTTCCTTCCGTAGATGAAGTGCGGTTGATTCATCCTATCGATTGAGATGTTTTCAAGAATCATGAAAGGTTTGAACGCAGATTGTAATCGTCAAGATACAAATGAGGTTTAAGATGAAATCAAGTGGCAAACTTGAAGATTTATTTAGTTTCATATGTTATAATCAATATTTTAATTCATTTTAATTGTCCAATGTTGGTAGTCCTCGATTGATAGTCCACAGTTAGCAATTCAACAATTCATATTTAATATATAATATTCGAATTAATTAATACGTATCGTGACCCGTATACATGTCTCAGACTCGATCACAACTCAAATTATATATATTATTGTAGAATCAACCTCAACCCTATATAGAGAACTCGATCATTACTGCATATAGAGTGTCTATGGTTATTCCAAATAATATATATAGATGCGTCGATATGATATGTCAAAACCTTGTATACGTGTCCTGATATTTAAAGTGTGTAAAAATAAATAACAGAAATTAAATAACGATAAGTAAAGTGGGTAGAGTAAATAACAGAAATTAAATGACGATAAATAAAATTGCGAGAATGTAAATTGCGATAATTAAATTGCGATAATATAAAATGTAATCAGTTAGCTAGGAACAATTAGCTAGGAACAGTTAGCGTGGATTCTTAACAAAATTTCTCATAGTTAATTTGTTTGTTTCTAATAAATTTTATTTTGTCAAATGTTTTCTTCATTATGCCACTTGTTGGATTTAGATAAATCAAAATCCAAATATGAAATTGGATGAATATGGTTATTCTGTGGTGAACGGATTCGTATATCTGTGGATGTAAGTAGAATAGTAAATTATCGTTGAATCAGATTCAAAGAATGTACAGTGTAACTTATTAATGTGGATTATAAATATTTCCTCGGGTATTACCTACCCGTTAAAATATTTCACCATTAACAATTTGTACAATACAACTTTTAATTACAATTCTTATGAAAACATATATACATATATATTTTCTTTAGACGTAATCATGGATTTAATGAGTCATTATGAGATTAAACTCATTAGATTTACGGCTAGAACTAGAGTACATAATCTCTAAAACATTAGAGATTACATAATCGCCATGAAGGACGAAGATAGTTTATGTAGAACGATTAATAGAACGATGATTATGCTTGAGATATAGATTGCTAGGTTGAGACGTGTGATGATGTTGTTGTTGTTGGTACTGGTTATGCTGCTGGTGCTACTGATGGTGGTACTGTTGTTGTCAGTGCTACAAGTGTTGTTGGTGCTAAGGTTGGTGATGATGTTGGTGTAGTAAGTATAGCTTGTAAATCACGCACCATTCTTGTCAGGTTTTCTATCCTACCCTCTATCATTTCTATTCATCCACTCATCTGATTCGATAGATCTTGATTATCAATTCGAAATTCCCTAACTTCTTCTAATATTCCCCTTCGATTGGTATTCGGAAGTAGAGGTTGAATATTTTCTGAGATTGCAGTAACGCGACCTTTGAGGTGGAAAACTTTAGCAAGAAGGGTGAATACAGTGTTGCGCATAGGTTCACTGGTGAGTACATCGTTTTCTCCGATGTTAGGAGGTAAGTTTGGTTCGCGGTAGGGCTCGCCTTTTTCATTTCTCCATCGAGTGAGTAAGTCTCGGACCTACCCCCATCTCTTCCAGAATGAAAAATAACTAAATGGTTGAGGCACTTCTGGTTCATTGACTTCAGAGTCTGCTTCAATATACATCTCGAAATCACTTCCGGAACTAATGGAATCCAAGCTAGGTGTAGGATCCATCTCTCACGATCAGTTAAAGGGTTTTGATATGAAATAATTTTCGGTTATCAGATAATATTCTAATTATATAGAATATCTAATATGGTACAGAAGATCTCGTAGATAACGGAGGAAATTAAGGAAACGTGTCAGATAAAGTCTACAGTAACATATACGCTAAGATATGAATTTTGTCTATACACTATTCATGCAGTCAATGCAGTAAAACGTGTCTAGACTAAGAATAATGAGCAGGTAATTTCCTAAGGATGATAAGCAAATGATTTCCGACTAGAAATGATAAGCAAAACTTTTGACATGCAGACACGGTCGAAGTCCAGACTCACTAATGCATTTAAACAACTATCAGTTAGACACACTAATGCAAGACCTGGTTCGCTAAGACCATCGCTCTAATACCAACTGTAGAGACCCGTCCCAATCCATCTGGACAAAGTCCATATCGATTACAAACGACTCACAACAGTTGATTACATCGCGAGGTAATTGACCTCTATAAGATACATTTTACAAACATTGCATTCGTTTTTAAAAGACAAACTTTCGTTACATCGACAGTTGACAGGCATGTATAGCATTTCATAATATATCCAAATATAATTGACTTAATAATAATCTTGATGAACTCAAAGACTCAAATGCAACGTCTTTTGAAATATGTCATGATTGACTCCAAGTAATATCTCTAATATGAGCAAATAAACAGCGGAAGATTTCTTTCGTACCTGAGAATAAACATGCTTTAAAGTGTCAACCAAAAGGTTGGTGAGTTCATTAGTTTAACATAAATAATCATTTCATAGTTTTAATAGACCACAAGATTTCATATTTCCATTTCTCATAAACATACGTCCCATGCATGGAGACAAAAATATCATTCATATGGATTGAACACCTGGTAATCGACATTCACAATATGCATATAAGAATATCCCCATCATTCCGGGATCCTCCTACGGACATGATATAAATTTCGAAGTACTAAAGCATCCGGTACTTTGGATGGGGCTTGTTGGGCCCGATAGATCTATCTTTAGAGTTCGCGTCAATTAGGGTGTCTGTTCCCTAATTCTTAGATTACCAGACTTAAAGGTGCATATTCGATTTCGATCATTCAACCATATAATGTAGTTTTGATTACTTGTGTCTATTTCGTAAAACATTTATAAAAGCAGCGCATGTATTCTCAGTCCCAAAAATATATATTGCAAAAGCATTTAAAAAGGGAGTAATGAATCTCACGCATATAAATATTGTAAAACAGTTAATAAAACATTTGCATGTATTCTCAGCCCAAAAACATAAAGAGTAAAAGGGGCAAATGAAACTCACTATACTGTATTTTGTAGTAAAAATACATATGACGACGTTGAACAACTGAACGATGCATAGTTGGCCTCGGATTCACGAACCTATATCATTTGTATAATTATTAAAATATTTAATAGAAATTTCATAATTTCATTCATTAATTGTATAGGTTTTTAGATACGTGTAGTTATATAGAATTCATACTAAAATCTATTTAAATATAAACTTTATTTATATATAATATATCTTATGTTATATTTGTATATTTGGTATATATAATTCAAATTAATTTTTATCTATACATTTAGTTATATGTAAGTATTTATATAAAATGTTAGTATGTTTGATATATTATTATATGAAATTTAATTATAGTATATATAGTAAATATAAGTTTTGGTATAAAATATTTATTTGTTAAAATGAAAGTTTTGATAATAATGATTTACTAGTAATAATAACTTTATTAATAATGATAATACTAATAATTATAAGAATGATTCAAATACTAATATTAGTGAAGTAATATTATTTTTGCATCATTTTCTTAGTAATAATAATACCTATAATAATAACACTGAAAATTCTAAAATTCTAACAATAGTACCTTTATTGATATTGATATAGATAACAATAATAACAATATTAATGAATATATAATGATAAGAATTTTAATCATAAACATAATAATAATTGTAATAATACTTGTTCTATTTAGTAATAAGTTAATGATAATAATTAGAACAATGATAATAATTCTAATAAACCTAATAACAAAAATACTTATAATCATAATAATCATAACAATAATAATAGTCATAATACTTTCTAGTAATAATAATAATAATAATAATAATAATAATAATAATAATAATAATAATAATAATAATAATAATAATAATAATAATAATAATAATAATAATAATATTGAAAAGTGAAGCTACCTTCAACAAAATCAGCCTAAAAAGAAAAAACTGCCACATTAGGGGCTCGAACCCGCGACCACTTGAATACCCATAAACACCCCACACCACTCTTCCATCATCTGTTTATCTGATTATGTTTCATTTAAATTTAACTTAACCATTCTGTTCTGTTTCAAATCCTTCTTCATCTTCTAAAAAAAAAATTCGATCAACATGAACTTCCATCATCTCAGCAATGATTTTTGATAATTCTAGGTAGTTATAAACGATCAATATTCAGGTTTATATTAATAGGAAAATGAAGAAGAAAATAAAATAAAAAAAAAATCAAACCGTCCTCCTGCTGTTCGTAAAAAAAATGAAGAACAATTTATTGCCTTTTGATTTTGATACAATAATAGGTCGTACTCATAACATGAAATATGTTCTAAACACTTCCTAAAAACTTTCCAAGTCGTCAATTGATTCAAAAACCTCAAAACCAGATCGAATTTTGTATGAACAAGTTCGTTGACTTTTTAAAACTGAAAGTTTAACTCACGAATTCGAACTCGATAGATGGAATTGGAATGTGAAATTTTCCAGATAGTTGGAATGAAGGAATCCTAACAACACCTCATTAATAGATTTTGAAATAAATTTCGAATTCGAATAAGTTGAAAAATAAAACGAGAACAGAGGTACCTGATACATTTGTTTATATATTTCCTATTTTTTTTCGATAAATAAAATTTAAGAGAGTATATAACTGATAATGGTAAGGTGAATATTTCATTTAATACTTGAGCTGATTAATTACCTAATGAATTGTGAGTGTCGACACTTTAATTCAATCAGACAAAGAAAGAACAAGAAGAAAGAAAATAAAATAAAAAAAAAACTAAAGAAGATCATGATTGCTAACAGAATTCGTTGGTTTCCTTGAACTGAATTTGTCATTTATAGAGACAGGAATAAAGTTTGATAGTAACTCAAAACAGAATCAACTCTTTACACATATATACGTATTTTATCTATATTTATATATATTGTTACTATTTTTTATACATAATCTATATATATATAATTGAATGTATACGTACTGTATATATGTATGTATCAGAATCTGAATAAGACTTGTATTACTAAATAATATTAATACTAATAATAAGTTTATTAATAATAAAATTAATAATAATGATAATAATATCATTAATTCTAATAACTAATAATTAATAATTAAATAATTTAATAATAATACTAATAATAATAATAGTATTAATGACAATGATAATAATGATAAATAATACTAATAATAATAGTTATAAAATGATAATAATATTATTTATGATAATAATAATAATATATATTGTTTCATTTATAATAAGAATGATAACTATAAAAAAATGCTTTTTAATGATAATGGTAATAATAATCTCTACAATAATAATAATAATGTAACAAATTACATGTATCATATAATACTAATATTAATATTTATATTTTTAATGAAAGTAAATATAGCAACTATGTTTTATTTTTCAATTACATGTATTAATATTATATGTTATGAATTATGTAATGTCATAATATATATACATTGAATATTAAATTTTTTTATATGTATAATAGTATTCATACAATCAATAATTTTGTATCTCAATCATATATATATATATATATATATATATATATATATATATATATATATATATATACTACTTACATATTTAATTATATTATAAATATCAGGTAAATAATATACTAACAATAATAATAATGAAAGTAATGAAACTAATATTAATATATAAATTATATTCAAACTTGTAATTTAATGTAATACCATATATTATTTATGTAATATTATATTATGTGATGCCATTTACTGAACAGTTAATATTTATATATTTTATATATTTATTTAATAGAAATCTTATATATATATATATATATATATATATATATATATATATATATATATATATATATATATATATATATATATATTTATTTATTTTAACAGTAGCTTAATTATCCCAATTATTACATTCCAATTAATTAAAGTATTCTTTATTATATCATAATATTATATATTCTTTAATTTATATTTATATAATATATATACATATTTATTTACAAATAGTTGTTCGTGAATCATCGGGAATGGTCGATGGTCAATTGAATATATGAACATTGTTCCAAAATTTTCTAGACTCAATTCTACATACTTTGCTTATCATATCGAAATCATATAAAGATTAAGTTTAAATTTAGTCGGAAATTTTCGGGTCGTCACAACAACCTCCATGAGCTATTTGGCGATGATACGATTGGACGTCCTATGAGAAGAGACCGAGCGAAAAAAGCTTCTAGAAATTACGCATTGTTTGATGCGGGGACTTCATCACGGAGTACAAACTCTTCAAGATTCGAAGAGTTGGCTTCAAACTGGGATATGCAAAAGGAGGCGGAATTGGAGAAAAGAAGCAACGGTATCGATGCTATCATAGAGGAAGAACAAGGACGTTCTACATGTGAAGTCATTAAATTAGTTCAAAATTATATTGACGAAATTGCGGATCCACGTGAAATGAAATCAAGTTTGAAGTTGAAGAAGAAGATGGTCGGGTGATACAAAGATTATATCTACATTTCTTGCAAATAGGAGCATTTGTAGTTTTTTTTATTAAGCTTTAGGAGTATTAATTGTTGTAATTTTTAAATTTTAGGACTTAAAATAAGTAGTAATTTAGGACTTTTGATTATTGTAATTTTATATTTGTAGGACTAATAATAATTCGTAATGGTTTTATTTTATTAATTTTAGTGTGTTTTATTAATAAATAATTATACATGTTTTTTAAATATGAACTAATAATAATAAATAACTCAAATAAAAATTGAAAAAAGAAAAAAAAATGGTAGGGGCTACTATCTATCACACAACTATCACCTCATATCACTACAAACTACATCACGTCATCACACTATCACATTTGTCATATCATCACTATATCGCATAAAAACACCCCATCACACTTATCACGCAATCACCATTAGACTATTGGTGATTGCGTCATAGGTATGATGGGTGTTTTTGTAGGATGTAGTGCTGATGTGGCAAATGTGATAATGGAGTTTGTAAGGGTATCAGGTGATGGTTATGTGATAGAAAAATAAGCATCACATTTTTTCCTCTTTTTCATTCTTTTTGAGTTATTTTATTATATTATTTAATTAACTAATTTAAATTATTATTATTACAATTTATATACATGTATAATTTGCAATTAATATCATATGCTATTATGTAGTAATTTATAGGGTCAATCACCAAAATACCCATTTTTTTGGTCTTTTCTGAGCTGGTACCCAAAAAAAAAAAACCTTGACAAAATGCCCGCGCAAGGCGCAAGAGACCTTGCGACCTTGCGACTTGCGTCCTTGCGCCTTGCGTCCTTGTGTTAAAAAATTAGGTCAAATATAGAAATCAGACACCACATACACACACACACCCCGACACTCAGCTCTTGCGACCACTTTGCGACCGACGGCGATTACAAAGAACCTTGCACTTGCGACCCCCTTGCGACCCGTCTACCCTTGCGACCTTTCTTCTGAGACTCACCACATCACCACCACCACCACCACCATCGCCAGAACCACCGCCATCAGTACATCTCACCACCATTACCATCACCGCCTCCATTAGCATCACCATCACCACCACGATTGAGAAAAAGGAAGAGAAAAAAAACCGACAAAAAACGTGATCAATATGTCACAAGAACAGGTAAGTGTTTCCTTTCAACTATCTCCGTTCGATTACTCCATTTCTATGTCGAAAATGATATATAATTTTTGTTGCACACCAAGTGTTCGATGAAATGCTTCAACGAGCTTGGTGATGCAAAACTCACTTATAGTGTTGCTAGATTTGTTAAAGTTACAGTATTTGGAAGCTAACATTTTATAAAAACTGGAACACGATTGTTTTAGGGCTTAAAACTAGAATCTGGTATAGGCGCAAGGAAAGTCTTGCGTCCTTGCGTTTGTCCGTAGTAGCTGGCGCAAGGCACGTCTTGCGTCCTTGCGCCTGTGTGATAAACGAGACGCACGGTGCGACTTGCGTCCTTGCGCCTGTATTTTTCTTCTGAAAAACTGTCTGTTTCAGGGATATGTTGAGGCGAAGTTGACGATGAAGAATATGCTTAATGTTATACCTCAACTAAAGGCATCAATGACTGAGAATCAACAAAAAATTTTTAGGGGAACTTGTTTTGGTCCTTGGCTAAATTCTGGGTTTTCTTCATCTTGCTGACTGTGTAGAGTTGGCATATTCCAGAATACATCTTGTTTTTCTTCATCTTCTTCATCTTCATCTTCCTCGTCACTTGCTTCATCCGATTCACTAGACCCAACAACAGGTATAAACGGGTTCTCTATTTTTTTTATTTTACACACGTTCTCGGCGCCATGGTTGAAGAAGTCAAATTCTTCTGTGTTTGGAGGTGGTATTTCAGCCTGTTTTTCTCCCGAATAGTGTGTTTCGAGGTTTGGTTCGGAATTGTGTATTTCATCCTGTTCTTTTTGCAGATGGTGAGTTTGTTTGTTTGGTTGAGACTCGAGAATCCGGAGGTTTTGTTGGAGATGGTGTGTTTGTGGATTTTGTTGGGGCTGGTGTGTTTGTGAATTTTGTCCGGGTTGAAGCATTCTAACTTTGTCGACAACATAAATATCAATAGGCTCGTTTGTGACAGCGTGTTTTAAAAACTCAAAAAAATCTTCATGATCATCAGTAATATCAAAAATATGATTATTATCAATATATCTTAGCGAAACAGGTGCATTAGGTGGCAATTCAATTTTTTTGAGAATTTTCCTTAACAATACTCTTCGATTTATTGGTTTTTGTGGAGCAAGTGGTAGTTTTAATCTGGTTCTAAAACAGTCAAGAGGCAGATACATAGGTATGTTGTTAACAAATTCAAAATTACCCCCACAACATACATGAACAACAAATGCTTCATCATTACTACAGCTCATTAAGACACAAATTAGTGAAAAAATAGATAAAAGTTGGTACCTTAACGATGCTCTAATGACTTGATCTTTTTGAAAATGAAGTAAAATAAAATTATTAATCTGGAGTTCTAGCCTCATTAAATAGACAGGTACATAATCTTATCCGTAAAGGTACAAAGAATCCAAAAAAATCTTATCCAGAAATCAGGAAAAATCCATTCTGATAAGGCGCAAGGCGCAAGGACGCAAGGACGCAAGCCCTTATCCTTGCGCCTTGCGTTTACACGCAAAGGCGCAAGCCGCAAGGTCGCAAGGTCTAAAGATACTTGCGCCTTGCGCGGGCAAATTCTCAAAAAAAAAAAAAAAGGGGGTTCCAGCTCAGAAAAGGCCAAAAAAATGGGTATTTTGGTGATTGACCCTAATTTATATACATGTATGGAGTATAATTTATAATGGATTGTACTTGTAAACTTTTTCATATTAGAGGGAGTAAAGCCAGAAATTTAATGTAAATGTACCATCTTTCTCATCAATGTTGACTTGTTGTACCAGATAAAAAAGTGCTTCAACCAGAGAAAATGAAGCTTATAATTTAAAACTTCACCAGTGAAAAAACAGAAATAACACATACGGAGTATGATGCTACATGTCAGTCCTCGATTGGTTGAAATGGTGTTCACGCTACTCCCTCTTCCGGTGAAGCTCCCATCGCGCTGACGAATTTTGCAACCCATCACGCCGCAGTGTGGCGGCATGGTGGCGTGATGGTGTTGTTTTTCAGGTCATAACGCTACGTTAATAAGATTCTTAATAATAGTCTTAATCGCACAAAACGTGCTACTTTTATCACACCTAAATTTCCATCTGGCTTCTGCTTGAGAAATTAGATCTTAGATTAATATTACAAAATAAGGTTTATTTTGTTCTAGTACTTGTTATCAACTAGTTGATTAAACTCAAGCGTTGCTACGGAAATAATACGTTTTTTTTTTTTTTTTTCATTTACCAAATTAATTATCAAGTAAAATAATAAAATATTAAATAGTTGAAATAAAAACCCAGAGCTAAAGAATATAATTAATAAAAATTTTACCAATGACATTTATTATGAAAACTAAAGAGAAGGCCAAATAAACCCTTAATTTAAAACATAAAAAAAAAAAGGAAGTAATACTTCGAATTAAAGAAAAAAAGGAGCAAAAAAGTCTGTTAAGACAGATACGTAGACAAGAATTGAAACGTGGCAAAGAGTTTATATTAATAAGAAAAGATGGGGATGGCTTGCGGATCGAACTCGCAGAGACTATCATATCCCATTCCCATCTACAATGATAATAGAAACCTTAAATATAAATCACAATGTGAGTGTAAAATTACCAAGCATGACAAATTGAACAGTTCCAGAAACTTTTGTCTTTAGAATGTAGGGATATAAATAAATGTAAAATTAGAAACTTTTTTCTTTAGAATGTATAGGGATATAAATGTAAAATTACCAAGCAGGGCAAATTGAACAATTTCAGGAGCTTTTGTTTTTGGAATGTAGGGATAATTAGTGAGGATGTAACCGGACGTTCAATAGTTTAATAGTTGTATAGTCAAACAAATTTATGAATTCAAAACATTTATTTAATTGAACTTAAATCAACATCAAATATTCTTTAAGAATGGAAGTGGCATAAAGAATCAAAATTTGGTAAATAACGGTGCATTAACCAATTTTATGTAATGGATTACCGGCCCTATTATAATACATTTGCAGACATCTTCAATAATTATAATAGATTGATTAATTCTTTTTGTCGTAAGACATTATTTTAGGATGGAGGGGGAACTATATAATATACATTCTTTAAAGTTCGTTAACCACACAATCGGAATTGGAAACAATTTCATGTAGAGAAGTTTGAAAATGGATATCTTGTATACTTTGACTTCTCTTATATCTCTTGTTCTTCTTGCCTTTTATTTATTTGTGTACACTTGGAAGCGATACAACGATCAAGAATTACTACCACGTGGTAGTACAGGGTGGCTGGTGATTGGCGAGACTTATGAGTTTGTTGCTGCCGGGTTGAAAGGTCATCCCGAAAAGTTCATATACGACCGCATGTCTAAGTTTTCATCTCTAGTTTTTAGAACATCTAGCATGAGAGGATGTGACAATATTATGTGGTCCTCAAGGTAATAAGTTTGTGTTCACAAATCAGAACAAACTTATGCAACCTTGGTTACCAGAATCGGTGCACAAAATGTTTCCGGCTTCAAAAGATACTTTTAATATAGAAAATAAGCTGCGAAAATTATTTATGAGCGTTCTCAAGATGGAAGCTTTGCAACAATATGTCCCCATTATGGATGATTTTGCACAACGATATTTCAAAACTGAATGGAATGGGAAGAAAGAAATTATGGGTTATGATGTCACAAGAACCTATGCTTTTGGGCTTGCATGCAAAATTTTTCTTAGTATTGATGATCCTGAACGACTCAAATATTTGTCCGGCCCGTTTGAGGCCATAACTACAGGCTTCTGTCAATCCCAATTGATTTGCCTATGACACCATTTAGAAGAGGGATCAATGCAGCCAACTTTATACGAAAAGAACTCGTAGAAATATCGAAGCAAAGGAAAATTGATTTAGAACAAGGGAAAGCAACACCAACCCAAGACATATTGTCACGTTTGATTCTGTTTAATGACGAAAATGGCGAGTTCCCTGTAGAACATGACGAAATTATTGCTGACCAGATACAAGGGTTGCTGATTGGAGGCCACGATACAATGAGCGGTACTTTAGCTTCTCTTGTAAACAATGGCGAAGCCAGGAATTTATGTTGTGGGTGGCTCAGATTTTTCGTTACCAGATTTATTTTGGGGGTGGCTCGGAATTTATACGCATTAGTAACACATAAAATACTAAAATCAATAATGTCTTTCACTTATATCCGCTTTTTTATCTATTTTTATATATGTACAAAATTCATGTTTGATTCATTAATAAAAATAGATAGATTGTACTGATAAAATAAAGTTTATATGGTTTTTAGTTGTATTTATTATCCATGTTTTACATTTTACAATCGATATACTAATATACTACTGTATTGTATTGATCAAGAGAAATTTAAAGGTTAAAAGTGTAGTTCCTCGAAAAATTAAGGGAGTTGTATTGACAAAAAAACAAAAAAGTACATCCCACTCTTTCTTATTCCTCTCTCTTCCTGCTACTTAATTTCTTCCATTATCATTTTCAAATTTTCTCCATATAAATCATACTTGAGTTTCTCTTTTAGTCTGAAACAAATGAAAAATATATACTAATTCTTCTAGATCTTAGGAGGCCAACACCCCTCCATACCCCCTAAAGATCCGCCCCTATTAGATGAGGGACCAAGATAGGGGATGCTCAAACCTCATATGAGTAAACTTTTTATGAAGTTTGCATGTGAGCTTGAAAAATACTCTGTAATATACTGTAATGTTGTGGTAGTTGGGGGATGCTCAGCACCCCAAACACTCCCTCTAGCTCCGCCATTGCTTGTAAAGTTTCTTGCTGAGTTACCAGAGATCTATAAGGGAGTCTACAATGGTATAGTATAAACCAGCTAATCTCTAATGTTTTTATATGTTAATGTATGCAAAATAGCAAAGTGTAGCTCATATGGTAGTGGCCTTTCTCTCTTAGCTACATGTCGGGAGTTCAACTCCCGTGAAGTGCAGCATTGCATACAAGGTTGCCCCTATCCTGGAATTCCACCCAAGGGTGCCTTCCGCACATCGCGTTGTAGGGGCACTGGGGAAAGGGGTTTTACCGCCCATGCCCTCGGATTGAGCCGGATTTCCCACCGGACAGTAGTTGGGGGCGGTTTATACAACTGCGGGGAGATGAACGCGTGGTGGTTAAGTCCCCTGGGTGATCCCATACTGTCGTTCAAAAATAAAATTATGCAAAACACGCGTTTAATTATAGCTTATAACAATATTTATTTTTTAATATATATGATAAACATATGTAGAGCAAACTGAAATTGTAAAGGCTAAAGCACCTGGAGAATTATTGAATTGGAAAGATGTATCAAAGATGAAATACTCATGGAAAGTTGCATGTGAGGTCTTAAGAATAACCCCAACGAGCCAAGGTTTTAGAGAAGTTATGACTGATTTCGTGTACAAAGGCTA
Organism: Rutidosis leptorrhynchoides; assembly: GCF_046630445.1. Taxonomy (NCBI): domain Eukaryota; kingdom Viridiplantae; phylum Streptophyta; class Magnoliopsida; order Asterales; family Asteraceae; genus Rutidosis; species Rutidosis leptorrhynchoides. The sequence continues at coordinate 611,838,769 of NC_092336.1, read as the reverse complement.
CTCTATCCCCAAGGGCTGGAAGGTAATTAATCAATTAATCAACACGTACTTATCATTAAAAAGCTAGTTGCTACAAATTTTGTAATTACCTCTAATACGATTTAATTTTCTTATTATCATTTTAAAAAAGGTATATTGGACTGCATTCTCAACCCACAAAAACTCCGAGTTCTTTCCAGAACCTGAAAAATTTGATCCATCAAGATTCGATGGCAACTGTCCAATACCTTATACCTTTGTTCCGTTCGGTGGAGGAGCACGAATGTGTCCTGGAAAAGAGTACGCTCGACTCGTAATACTTGTGTTTATGCATCATCTTGTAACAAAGTTCAAGTGGGAGAAAATATTTTCGGATGAACAAATTGTTTACAACCCGCTACCCAAACCAGCGAAGGGTCTTCCTATCCGTATTTACCCTCATATATCTTAAATGTGTACGTGGTCATTTATATATTTTGCTAAGGATTATGTTAGTTTAATTTCCATATATAACGTTATAAATACAGTTAAGTGTAAACTATCATGTATATGTAATATATATGCAGTATAAACTTTCTGTAATATATGAATGAAATTGTAACAGCTGCAAAAATCTAAAATCTCTATTTGCTCATCCTTTTCATATATCTCAAATATATTCATATAAAATCAATTTCGAACTAAATGGTTAAATACATTAACCCATTTTACGTAATCGATTTGCAAGTATTTTGAATTTGGGCATTACAAATAACAGAAAGTTTATACTCCATATATATTACATATTACATATACATGATAGTTTACACTTAAATGTAGGGGAAGGTTCAAACGAGAACCACAAAAAATGCGAGAACTGCGAGAACCTTTTGATTTCATAGTTTTAATGCATTTATATGCAACAAATTACATGAAAATGTTAATTACTGTTTATTTCATTAACAAACATATGTTCATTAGCACAAAATACATGTTAAATTGTTAATTTTACGAATTTATTCACATGTTCACAAACAAATATGCACATGTGAACGAGAAACTATATATTTGATTATATAGGTAAAATATAAGTTTTTTTAACACTATTTTATGTTCATTCTTACTTTTCATCAACATTTATCGATGATTCAATCTGCTCACATGTGAAAATCTTTGTAAATTAAAAAATCTCACAGTTCTCGTCCTTTTTGTGGTTCTCGTTTGAACTTTACGGGTATGTAAAAAACCGTGCAAAAAATGTAATTTGCAGTTCATATTGGTATATAAATAGCGATACTAAAAAAAAGATTAAGTATAAGAATTATTTAAGAGTATGTGGTGTTGACAAATTTTAAAAATTCTTTTGAGCTTAAGATCCCGTAGTGTTGACAAATTTTAAAAGTGTTGTTAGTAACTTAACATTTACAATTATTTCTTACAATTAATATCTTTTTCATTATTCTTTTGAGTTTAAGAGCCCGTTGTGTTGGTTTTAGAGCTCGTGCGTTGAACGGCAGTAAAGTATTTTACAATTGTTATATAAAATTATTTTTTAAATAATGACACTTCTGATGAGACGTATGTAATATAATATAATCATTAAAATCACTTAACTTTGTAAAAAGAAGATAACTGTAAGCAAGACAATGAAAAAAATTTGAACTTCTTATATGACTGTACTAAGTACTCATTCCATAGTTATAGAATGGTTACATTAATAAAAGTATACGGAGTAATATAATGATTATGAAATACGGAGTAATATATCTCAAATTGAAAGCATATATACGAAGTATCTATTAATTTAATATTAATTAATATATATTTTATATAATAATAATAATTATATATATATATATATATATATATATATATATATATATATATATATATATATATATATATATATATATATATATATATATATATATATATATATATATATATATATATATATATATGTCCATAAATAACTTTCAACCACAAGCTTCGAAAACTTTGTGTTATATATATATATATATATATATATATATATATATATATATATATATATATATATACATATATATATATATATACACTAGTGAAATGACCCGTGAAATCACGGATTTGTTTAAACGAAACAGTTTAATGATATGTTTTAGGTATTAAGTGAATGTAAATGCTAAAGTCATTTAGTTTAATGATCCGTGAAACCACAGAGTCCGACTAAGAAACTTAGTCAGAATAAATGAACTACATTTATTCTCCCACCACCTTGTTCCAATTTTCATCACAATTATTATTATTTTATCATAAAAGCTACATTACAACATTTTATTAAGACATGTATTTCGCATAAATATATAACGTAATTAATCCCGTAAAGATGACCCAGTTTTGAATAATAATAATAATATAATAATAATAAATTTTCCTCTAAAATTGAGTATTTATATTTATAATAATAATTATTAGTAATAACAAATGTCTCTTTAATTTTATTTTTTAGAAAAATAAAATACAATTATTATATGAAGGTTGTACAATATGCTTCAAAGTTTGTACATGTGTTCATGGGGTGTTTTATCATAAAGTTGTACATAATGCTTCAAATATTGTACATATGGTCATGAGGGTGTTTTATCATAAGGTTGTACATATTGCTTCAAATATTGTACATATAGTCATGAGGGTATTTTATCATAAAGTTGTACATAATGCTTCATATATTATACAATTAACATGTTAATAATTTTATTTAAAATAATTAATTATTTTAATGACATCATCAAGTTAGTTACTATAAATACAATTTTTTTAATTATATAATATTTAAGATTAATGACATCATCTAAGTGACCTAGAATTTTTTCTTTTTATTTTCAATTTTTTCTTAACAAAGAAATTAGCCTAATAATTACATCATCATTTTAGCATTTTAATAGAAACTATATATATATATATATATATATATATATATATATATATATATATATATATATATATATATATATATATATATATATATATATATATATATATATATATATATATACACACACATTACTATACATAAAGAGGCTTTTTTATCTATAGCTTCATCTTCTGACATGTGTCACACTCTAAATGGCCGAACATCAAAAAGGGTTGGCTCATCCATTTCTTCCGGTTCTTTTTGTTCCAATCCACAACTGGCAGCTTCCTATTACCTCTTCTTTTTGAAGCTTGACAGCTCTCCTTTACAGGGTCCCTCAATAGTTCAAAAAAGGGCAAATTATAAAAAAGGTAACTTATTTTACTCATTTTCCTATTTTAGGTAATCTATTTCATTTTGGCACAAAAAAAGGAGTCAGTTTTTTAAAGTTAATCAAAAAAAGGAGTTTCGTTAACTTTCTCCATTAAATGCCATCGTGGCATGACACGTCACTCATTTTTTCCACGTGGACCGATTATAAGTGGACCATAATATTTATTCTTCAGCTTCATCCCTGATTTATAATTTATAAACCTAATAATTAACAAAAAAAAAAAAAAAAAAAAAAAAAAACGATTTTTCAGATGTCTTCATAAACTTGAAATAGAGCAACCTCCCTAAGCTTCTCTTCATAGAATGGAAACAAAGAAGCATTAACAAGTTCCAAATCTGTTTTTACATCACTGTCAATTTCATATCTGTTTTTCAGATTCGAGATTAGGGTTTGAAAGAAATGTTTTCTTTTAGTGATGATGACAAAGGTGATGGTACCGGTGACAGCGACTGAGCGACGGCGTAGTTGGTTGCGGCGGAGGAGGTGGAAGCGATGGCAATTACGATGGAGTTGGTGGCGATGATTTCCAAAGACCTGTTCCAGTCATCAATCTCGTCATCTTCATCGATTTTTGTAGCGGTGGGTTTCATAAGGTTTTGTGTCTCAAATCTGAATGCTTAAACTTGTTGAATTGAAGTTATATGTTTTGATTGCTTGTTGTAACCGATGTAAACCAAATACAAGCAATAATACATATTTTGTTTCAATTTGTTATGCAAGTACATTGAAATGTTTTTAGTCCCACTGCTTTTTGACAATGAAATTTGAAACCCGGTAACTTTGATTTGGGTTTTTGTTTAAGAATTAGGGTTTTTAATTTTTAGATGATGAAGATTGAAGAAGTCAACAAATATTGAAAGTTACTGTAGCTCCGATATTGAATGAACTTGGAATCTAAATCAGTAGTTTAAAATTAGGGGTAGCACAGTCAGCAACGACTTGGAAAACAGAAGTGACGTGTCATGCCACGTTGGCATTTAACCAAGAAAGTTAACGAAACTCCTTTTTTTGATTAACTTTGAAAAACTGACTCCTTTTTTTGTGCCAAAATGAAATAGATTACCTAAAATAGGAAAACAGGTAAAATAGGTTACCTTTTTTTTATAATTTGCCCTTCAAAAAATCATCTGGGTTTTACCACTTGACGGTTCATCTCTCATAATATTTCAATTTTAAGCTTTGTACGTCTACCATAGCACACTTTCCAGGTAAGTTTTTCTTTCTTTTTTGCAAATTTGAATATTCTAATTAACTAATTTTCATTCATGTTCTTAATTTTTTTTCCAAAGTTTATCTTCTATGTATATTTTTTCTTCCATATATATTTTTTTATATTATTAATCCTTTTTAAACCTGTAATCATTTTAGGGTTTAATTTTTTCTTTAGCCTTTATATGTTGATTTTTATGAACTTGAGGGTTTTAATTTGATTTTCATCTTATGGGCTTTTTCCCCTTACTTTATTTGTCGTATTCAATCTGACACGTTCAACCTGTAACCCCTAACCCTTAGTCATTAATGGTTGTAGCTCATCACCTTTGTAGAATCATAACCTGGTAATTGATGGCGTTTTGTGTTTGAGCTTCGATATCTGGAGTTGATTCTGTTTACTTTAAATGTAATTTGTATTGCTTATTATTTATTTACAGTCAGGGTTTGGTTATTTCTATGCTATGTTGGTCAGGAGTATTATATTTGATGGTGGTTATTTTTGTGCTGCATATTATGTGGGTTACTACTATGTTCAATAGTTCAAAAATCTTACTTTGTTTAATTGATTCTCTTTAGTCATTTTGAATTAATTTTTTTCTCATGTGTATGCAGTACGCTCAAGAACAAGAGTTTATTTTGATATATTCTTCAATGTATGCGGTATGCTCAAAACAAGTAGGGCTTCTCAGAAATCAGAAGAAACGGGTGAGATTTTTGTTTCTGTTTTTTGAATTGTTTTCGATGATCGATAACGTGTGTGAAGTGGTAATTTTTATCACACAACCTTCAACCGATTTCACAACTGTAAGCTTCCAAATCGTCATAATTTTTGTGTGAATTTTATTTATGTTTTAACTCAATAATAATTTATGAATATGTATCTATTCTTCTTTACCTGTTGTTTTATAGTTGATTGTAATACGTGAATAAACTTATTGTGTTGATCCGTCATTGTTTGTTTCACTTCCGGTGGTATATAAAGGTTTTAATAGGAAATTAACAATGGCATGAAAGATCATCAATCAAAGACTATGATTTAAAGAGACTTTTGAAGGAACATTTAGGTACATATGTATAGATGTGGATTCAGTTTATTTTGTGCATCTGTATCTATACATTTGGTCCTTTTTTGCTTTTTCCCTTTGTCCTAAGTTTTGCATCAGTAAGAATGTAAGAAAGACGTTTCAACTAATTAGCAGTGGATCTTCACTTATAGTTAGTGTTTGGATGTGCTTTAATCGGCCATGTAATTGAACTCTTAATTGTTTATTTTTGGGGTTGGTAACTTCTATCTCAAATATAACATCAACAAATTGAGGTAAAAACATAGAAATTCAAGAGATGCAATGTATGATCACCTATTAATGTCAAACTGATACAAGTCATCAACCTACTATAATCACTTTGGAAATGTTGCAACCAAAAAGCACTTGAGGTAGATAGAGCATAAAAAATACCCACTTCCACTTGGAGCTTATCTTTAAGAGCAGGACAATTATTAAAGAGATGGCAGAGATAAAGATTTTCTTATATTTCACCAGTTCATAATTAGTATTAGTATGATGCTTATATTAGATGAAAAATTATCAAGGTACTTTTGTCATTATATAAAGGAACTGATCTTATGGTGTGTGTGTGTGTGTGTGTAGTATATGAATTTTTAGTGCTCGAGAGCGTAGTCGGGTTTGGCCTTCTTTAGAAACTTAATTACGACATGGGTTATTTAGTATCATAGTTTACTTTGCTTAACAAACCTAACAATTTCCTTTTGCCTAATTAGGTTTTAGCCCGGCATCTAAACAACGGAGTAATACACCTCAATTTACTTTTGTTGACTTTGGTTATATGTTTATTTTCTTTATGCATAAATCATGTACTGGGTCTTGATAATTGGGTCTCTATCGCATTCAGTTAATTTGTAAATTACATGCTCAAAGGTTAGCTATTATTTTAAGGCGCTATGATTACGTTCACTTATTTAACACCTTTTTAGCTAAGATTTAAAATTCTATCTGTTTGGCCCATTTGCGATGATGTATCACCCAAATTGACCTTTTATGGTTTAATGGTTTGATATTTGTATATGTAACGAAATCACAACCACTATCTCTGCCGAATGGTTTTATTCAAATATCCTGAATTCTAAACTGCTAAAGAGGGTCACAGAAGTAGTAAGAGATGTTTATAGCATTAGGGCCCCCAATGTGGATTCGGACAGTGACGAAGATGCATCCATTGACCGATCATTAGCATCATTCTGATAATAATAGTAATTTAATTTAATTTAATTCAATACCAACGTTCTAAAGTGAACTAGCATGTCTACATGAGGATAAAATCATGTCTCCAGTCATAACAATGATGAAAACGTTGTAACTAAGGCAATTTTCTCAAACGATGAAAGAAGCCAAACAAGAAATCAACCAAAATAACGGCTAACATATGGAGCATCCGCTATTTACAACCGAGCTTTATCTGGTCTGAACTAACTACGCAACCCCAAACAAAGGAGGATTGAAAGCTACACAAAGCAAACACACCACTTAACGCTAAACAAACACTACAACGCAAAGTAAATTTGTTTAAGTTTAATTCATTCTCAATTTTCATGAAGTTTGGTCACATAGCAACATTATTTGCCAAATAATTGAACTTGATTGAACTTTTACTTCATGGGTCGTGCATCATGCACAGCGAGAACATACTAGTGTATATATATATATATATATATATATATATATATATATATATATATATATATATATATAGTGGTAGGATCAAGAGGGAAGTAACCAATCGGGGGGAAGCAAAATCTTTTTTTTCGTTTTTTGAAAAAACTTTGTTCACGAACATTATAGATTGGATGAAAATATGAACATTTAATAAAGACACTTTGTGATAAATGTTTTTATTTTGGCGGGAAAACGCTCAAAGAACTAATATATAACAATTATCGTGTTTTTCGAGCGTATGTTGAGGCTTTAGATATTAGGGTTTAGATATTAGGGTTTATAGGGTTTATATATTATGGTTTAGAAATTTAGGGTTTAGGCTTTAGATTTAGGGTTTAGATTTAGGATTTAGATTGAGTTTTTAACACGAACGATTTAGAGTTTAGGGTTTAGGGTTTGGTGTTTGGTGTTTTGGGTTTATGGTAAATTTTACTTCACAAAACATGAAGAAAAAAAAAACATGAACAATAATATCTTGAATGTTATTTTTGTCGATCGTTTTTCCGCCTAAATAATAACATTCATCACGAAGTGTCTTTTCTAAATGTTCATATTTTCTTGTGATCTTGATGCCTGAAAAAAAAATTCCAAAAAAACAAAAAAAAAATTTGCTTCTCCCCGCTTCTCCCCGATTGGTTACTTCCCCATTGATCCTGCCTATATATATATATATATATATATATATATATATATATATATATATATATATATATATATATATATATTAACGGGAGACCATTTTATTAGGACACTAGTAAAAAAACTAGAAGACAAATCAAACATACAACAACAAATTTTAATGGTTTGAAAAGCCAATTGTTCCAATTAACAATATCTCTAAGTTCTTTGATACAACTAAAAGTGAGAAGTAAAACGAATAATATCAATCAAATCCTCTTTTATTGAATTTAACATCACGGAACGCAACTCCATTAAGATAGAACCCATAAGCAAGCCGCTACAATAGTATAAGCCTGAGTTTTAGAGGACTTTGATTTGGACCAGTTATCAAACTAGCAAATCCAGTCAGCCCAATTACAAAAAATGGTAACACCAACATCCAACCAAATCCTTATTTATGCTAAACTTTAAATGCAATTTGACATGAAAATAAGATATGCTCAATAGATTCCACACCATACGATCAATTAGGACAACTGATTTAAATGATCTTGATACCATGCTTAGATAGATTGAGACGGTTCAAAAACCTATCAAGGGCAACTGTAGACACTATTAGGGATATTAGAACAAACGTCGACTCGATCTAGAGGCGGATAACACTATAACAAGCTTTAATCAAATAAACTCTAACTTTCAGGATCGATTATCAAACTTACGAGAGATTAGAACGACTTCTAGAGCTGTTATTTGTGTTGGGTATGCTTAGGATCAATAATCAGACAAAACTAGACTGTTAGGGTATGTATAGGGAGTAAACTATCAAAGTTACCCGACACATATATTTATATTATCTGTAGACATGGTCGGTCGACTGACTAAGTCAGTTGGTCGAACGTGATCAATATTAACATACAAACAAGTATTCAATAGTCATAATACGTTTACAGTAATGTTCGATAGACAAATGACTGAAATAACATGCAACGTAACCGAACTAGGGATTTACTTAAAATGCATTAACAAACTCCCCCTAAGACCTAGTTCAATAAATTAAAATCTTCAATCATGATTTAACTCACATAACCATGCTATTCATATAACAAACTTTAGAAAATTGTACAAACTACTCTGCTTGAACTTAGTTCTTCTTACGATACAACATCCGATTGTAATACATAGTAAAAATATCAGTCTCAGTAAAATTTCTTACCTAGACTGGATCTAAAACCCTGATCACATAATCATTGTCCCAGGCTTTTTCTCAAACACTATGACGGCTTCCTCAGAACGATCGTCATAATACCACCATCTAAATCTCAAGCTAAAATTCTGTGGCATTTTTCTTAAAGGAACCTTCTTCACAGTCTTCGTAGGTTTGAACTTAACATTCTCTGAGATTTACCTGTAGTGAGATAAGTCTTATAACTAATCTTAAGACATTGTGGACGAAACCCATCCCAATTCTTAGAATTAAATGCTTCTGAAGTAAACCAGGTAAATCATCATATTCACAATACATCATATTTAGCCTTACAATTTACTCATTGCTACAAAAGATAAGACATATAGTTATCTAATCAAGATAAATATTATAAATATGTATATAAATATATTAGTATATTAAATATACACACATATAAATATAATTTTTATTATTGAATATAGATAAATATAAAGTTATATTACATACACACACACACACACATACATACATACATACATACATACATACATACATACATACATACATACATATATATATATATATATATATATATATATATATATATATATATATATATATATATATATATATATATATATATATGATATACATACATACATCCCTAAACATACCTATATATAGACATACATACATACATACTATCACGACCCTACTTTTTTCGTTATCTTTTACCGTTTATTATTTAACGTCCATTAATTGGTATTCGTGCCACATTATTTCTATGAATTATATTATTATTTTAGTAATAATATATTATTTATTATGTGTTACATGAATATTTGTATTCGTATTTAAAATTGTACGTTTCCACATGTCGTGGATTTCTTTCCGGCGAATCATTTCGGTTTTCAAACCAATGATTAGAATTTGGGATTTTTGAATCCAAATTATTTTATTTATGATATTTTTATATCATATGATACTATAAAATATTTCCATATTTTATTTTTCGCGGATGCGTGTTCTTTTCGAAATTTTAATCGCGTAACGGCGTTTTCTCGAATCGGGCTACGATTGGACTTTCGGGCCACAAGGATTTTACAAATGGACATTTTAGGCCATGTGGGGCCCACCCACACTCTAATTCGGCCGAATGCTACCCCCTCCCCACATTTGATTTTCATTTTTGACTTTATCATCTCATTTAATCACTTTGTTATTTTTGTAAACCCTAAACAACCTCTCCCACTTTCTCTCCTCTCCTTGAACGACACACAGCTCCATCTTCATCATCATAATCGGCCAACATCATCATAGCAAGGATTCTTCATCATTTCTCAAGGCTTGTTACATAATCAGGTTGCTATTTTCGCGTTCTTTCATCCTCTTCTTCTCGATTCTTGATTAGGGTATATACATAAACCCTAGATTTTTAATTGTCATTTATTTTTACTGATTTTGTATGTTTATTTATGCTATAGTACTTGTGTATGATTGTGTTGTTGATATTACGAGTAGAATTGTTCGATTTCATGTGTTTTCGTATGATCAAAAAGTGGACGGCCTATATAATGTTAAAATCAGTGCACTTAACTGTTGTTTTTGATAATTTAAAGCATTTATATGAGTTCCTCTCACCAAGACAATAATTTTGGACTTTGGATTCATGTTATTTCGAGTTTCGGATCAAAAGTTATGCTTAATTTGGTGTTTTGATGAAATTGAAATGTAAAAATGTGTGTAATCAGTTTTGGTCCGACTTTGTGACCATTTTTGGAGTCTCTAGGGTGTACCATTGGGTTAGGATTGATGATTGGATGAACATTCATGTTCGGGTCATCGAAATCCGAGCCACGGATCACCCGGAATGGCTAAAATAAGATTTTAAGCGGATTAATACTCCAAGTTGATTCATGTCTGTAGGTCATGACTTGGGAACTGACTTTAGGATGTTCTTGAGTACACTAAGGTGTTGGGTGGTTTGGTTAGACGAGGATATATATAAAAATCGTCAAAAACCGACACCCGGGGCTCAAGTTATGACCCGACGAACGTTTAATTAAACTTATGGTTATAAAATTTAATCTTATGTTATAAATAATGTATGGAATTATAATTAAATTACTTATGATATAAAAGTAATTAAATTTAATTAAGACTTATGATATATATATTTATTATATCATTTGATAATTACTTATGATTCAGTTATTCATTTAATTAAACTTATGATTAATATTACATTTTATTATTAATGAAAAATACTTATGATAAGTATTAAACTTATGTTATGGAATTATTATATCAAAACTTATAATAAAGTTTAATTAATTATTTATTTATTATAAGGCTTAGTTATTATTTAATTATAATTAATTATAATTAATTATTTAATACTTATGGTTTAATAATTATAATTAAATACTTATGATATGATTAATAATTCATTATTTATTAATAATACTTATGATATGATTAAAAATTTATTATTAATTAATAATACTTATGTTATGATTAATATTTAATTAATTAATTAAATATTTATGTTATATTAATTATATCATTTAAACTTATGTTAACTTATTAATTTAATTTAATTTAATTAAACTTATGATATGACGTGATTATACATATATGACTTTGAATAACCTTATAACTTATATTATTAATATAATATACACTTTAAAATTCAAGGTTGACTAAGTTTGACCAAGGTTGACTTTTGAGTTGACTTTCAGTTGACTTTGACTTTTTGTTGACTTTCTAATAAAGGAAACTTTCCTAAGTTGAAAACTTTTCAAATATAGCAACTTTCTAAATATGGAAACTTTCCAAAAATAGGAACTTTTTAAAAATAGAAACTTTCCAAAAATGGAAACCTGCTAAAAATAGAAACTTTCTAAAAATAGAAAGTACATGTTATACGCTGTCCTGATCATAACGAAACATACTGAGTGTTGTTCTACGCTTATTTGTAACAAGTACTATAGTTATCATACTAAGACTTGACCTAAGTTAGTTATTTATATCGACCTGCTTTATTTATAGGTCGGGGGTTGTGGTCATTCTTGATCACTTTACCATTTGCTGTTCGCATTTCTGTGTTGTTGCTTCGTTTACGTTAAGGTGAGTTATAGTCCCATTTTTCTATTTTAAATCTGTTGGGATGAGAATAAATGCAATTTATTTTACATATTGGACACAAGTGGAAATTGGTTTAAATTATTCATTGTGAGTCGAATGAAAATATTCCCTAATCTGGTAATTTTAATCACTGGTTTCTACTAGTGAACGCGAATCCTATGGATAGATCTATCGGGCCTGACAGCCCCATTTCGTGCTAGTCGCGCTAGCAGTTACAAACGGAATGTATTAGTACTTCGTACTTTGAAAGATACACCTGTTCAGTGTATATTGTTATATTGGTTTTGTTAAGGGTAAGGACTTGTTAAGTGAATTATCAGGTGGCTCACGGGTTAATGGAATAATGTTTTTATATGTTTTCGAGCATATAATTTTGTGGTCCAAGATGAGTCTTTATGTTTTCAAACATAAATTTTTATGGTTTAAATTAAATATTGTTTGCAATGTTAAACCTATAATTTACTCAACATTTCTGTTGATAGTTTACTCGCATGTTTTATTCTCAGGTTCATGATTGATTGCTTCCGCTGTGCTTAGAGAGTCTGCATATTTATGATGGCAACTTTTGTTAAACATTAACTTGCATTCTATTTTTTGATACATTAAATTGTGGGTATTTATTGACTTTGTTTTGTCAACTTTTGGTTAAGTAATTATGTATAGGTTTTCTAAACTTACATATTTTGGTAGGTTTCCCTTATAGGAAATCATTTTTAAATAAAGAATTGAATGCAATGTTATTTATTGAATTCATTTAGAGTTATTATCAAGCTATGGGACCAAGTGACGGAGCCGTTAAGAGTACTTGACGGGTCATCACACATACATAGATATATTTTAACGTACATACACAAACATACATACAGGCATGCATACATACAGACATACCTACAAAAATATACATACATACATACATGTATGCCTATATTGTACATATTTTTATATATCTTTTACATGATATATCATTGTTATTTTATTTGTATTTGAATCAATTATATGAACTTTTGATACTTGATAGATTATAGATGATTCCAAATAATTATGGAGATTTTGATTAAGTTTAAGAAAATGGACGATGAGAAGCTAAATTGAAGAGAGGAAGAAATCTGAGCTGCTGAAAAACAAAAGAAAGCGTCACTTGTGAACTGATGATAAAATTTACCAAGTCATATGAAAGAGCCTCTTTAAAGTTGGAAGAGCCGTTTTGATGAATAAGGCGCCACTTAGCAGTCAAGCGCCGCATTTGTTTTTGTTCGAGAATTTTGAGCAGAAGATGAAAGTGCCTCATTCTAAAGAAAGTACCGCATTGTTTTTAGAAAGCGGCAGGAAAGAGCCGCTTTGTTCTAGGGTATGATGCAAATTCCGTCGCAGAGGCACCGCTTCCCCATGTAAGTAGCGCTTTCTTCTGTCAGTATTGGATAACTTTAAATACAAACTTTATGTGATTTTGGAGCTGCAAGCATTATTTTTAAAAGGATTGCGCACCAGATCGAGTTCGAATTGAATTTTGGCGATTTTAGGAGTATTTTGGAACTTGGAAATGCGATCTAATCATCAAAGAGATGTTTGTAACATTGTTTGATTCCTAAAACACTATTCGTGTTAGGTTAATTCTCATACTTTTTATGACGAATTATTATTTGAACATGTATTTTAATTATTATGATTTGTGGCTAAGTTCATTATGTTTGCTTAGGCCAAATACTAATTATGTTGGGATAATTTTATCTTAATGATAAGTGCATTGATTGTGTGATAATATACTATCTAGTAAAGATCGATTCTTGCTTAGTAGTATTATTTAACGATGACATCTGGTTATTATGTTTGTTTCATTGAAATGACAACTCATATAATAAGTTTGATAATTCATAACTAGTGACTATAAGGTTATGCATGCTATATGACAAATAGTAGAGATTGATTGATTAGAGAAAGTAGTATGTGTGAATTTTTGCGACGACTACATAGCGCAATTATTGGAGATTGCGACCGTACAACGTTATGTTCTAGTAAATTGATTCAGTTGAAAATAGTTTAAAGCTTATGGATGGTTTGTTACATTGGTTAGTGTAAGATGGAATGACACTTTTGAATGCTAACTTATTGTAGTTGAGTCTAAAATACATTAGTATTTATATGATCACACACATGATACGGAATTATCTATTTTTATTCAAAATCTCATCATAAGAAGTGAATAGTGCCTAAGTGAACATATATGTTTGAATCTGATTGTGGCTCTAAATTTTTACTTGCTTACTTTTGTTTTAAAGTCTTTTAAATTAATATATTGTCTTTGACATTTCAGTTGCTAAACAGAAACCCCCAGATTTAATGTTTAATTAGAATAGAATTGTAATTATTTTTTTACACCTACTAAAGGAGGTGGGAGTTAGGTGTCGTCCCAGGCATTTTTTTTTTTTTTCACCACCTCCTTTCACAATCTAAATTTTAAACCATCCAGGCATAGCCTGAGTGACCACCAGGACTTCCAATGAAGCAAGAGGTCACGGGTTTGATTCCCTTCAAGGCAAATACTTTGGGGCGAGCTCCATTTAGTGACTGATTGACTAGAGGATGCTTTGCCTGGTAGCGGTGGAGGCCTGGCTTGCCGTTTACCCGAGGTTTACCAACTAGAGAGGAGCCATTATGGCTCGTCGCTAGGGGGTTCCTCGTAAAAAAAAAAAAAAAACAACAATTTAACTGTTACACTTGGTACAAATCATAAATTCTAGGGGTTTAAAACGTAAATTTAATTTAAAATTTAAATTAAAAAAATAACACCCACCATAAACTTCAACGGGTCTTATCCTCTTATATGCCGCGAGTTAATTTTCGCCACTACCACCATTAACCTTGAAATAATTTCACGAACAAAACGAGACTAACTACGTTCGAAACAGACACTTTTTCAAAAACGCTAACCACACTTACATCTAAAATGGGATCTACCAAATGGGCCGTTTCCCACTCTGTACATACACAACGCTATGTTAAATACGAATATGAATATACAGACCGAAAACCCCCGCCGCATCGCACGGGCCGGTCGGGACTAGTTAATTACTATAATAAGGTACTAGCTGCTATCCCTAGAAACAAGATCCTCGGATTTACCATAGCCTTACTATTACATGGTCAGGTTCTCGTGCCTATATTTTTGTGATCAGTAGTTAATTGGTAATTCTAATGATTATAAATTTTATAACCTGATTTCACAACATAGTCATACAACCATTTTCAAATCACTCCCCTATAGTACTTGTGAAAAAAGTACATATAATTGAGAATAAAAGTTTCTCTAAAAACAATGTTAAGTTTGATAATGTACACACAATCTTCTCACATAATCGCTTTATTATTAAATATCTATGTTATATATAGTTTATATTGATCTTCTAAATAACAATGATAAATATTTTGAAAGTAATTAAATGAGATTATAAACGTCTTGTTGTATTTCATAACTTTTTTTGAAATAAACACTATAATTGTTATACTATTTTAGATTTAATTGTGCCGTGAAAATTTATGTGTTTCTAAATTTTTTATATCAATAAAATAGTCTAATATTTCATATGAAGTTACATTCTATACAAATCAAAATGATACTCGTACAAAATACTGTATATTTATAACATATATTGATAATTTATAAAATCATGTTTGAATATAAATTATTATTAATTTTATAATGTATAATAAAGTTGTATATGTACTTTAAATGGAAAAGATAATATAATATTTTTATTATATATCATTAATATGTAAATATTTATAAAAAAAAATATGTATATGTATATGTTGTTCATCGTAAGTTATGAAAGGATTAATTCATCCAAAATAGCATTTAACTAGTGAAATGACTCGTGGAATTACGGGTTTGTTTAAACGAAACAGTTTAATGATATGTTTTAGGTATTAAGTGAACGTAAATGCTAAAGTCATTTAGTTTAATGACCCGTGAAACCACAGAGTCCGACTAAGAAACTCGTCTGCTGAACATTTCATCAAACACTTAAAATGCATATTAAACAATCAACATCCAATTATAAGAGATAATATTGGTTGTCATTTTATTTTAAAAGTGTAAATTAAAATATAAATTTAAAATTGGTTTCCTTCTACGTAGCTTTTATACCTTCTCGTACTCAATTCAAAATAATTAATTAAAATAATTCAAAATTATTTAATGTTAATAATTAAAATAATTATTAATAAGATTTAATAATAATAATAATTAATTAATAAGATTTGATTTTAATTCAAAATTATTTAGATTAATTATATCACCCACCATGCTTAGATTTTTTTCTTTTATTTTTTGATTTTTTTAACAAAACAATTTGTCTAATAATGACATTATTATTATTATAGCATTTTAATAGAAACTATAGATATAGATATCAACAAATAAAAATATTAGTTAAGTACACCTTTTAAAATACAAAAGCACTTATATTTTTTATAAAACACTTATATTTTCTATGAACATTTCTTTTTTAGGTAAATGACATATACACGGTAAATGTAAAAAACACTTATATTTTCTATAAAAATATATATCTATATAAGAAACATAAATGTAAGATAATTTTTTTAACTTTTGATTTTTAATATCGTAATTGACTTTTAAATAATAAAACATAAAAAAAATATAAAGTGGAGTAGTATCTATTTATATGAGATCCATTTGTTGGGAGTTCCTATGATGTGCTTTGACTTCAATAATAGGAACATATTTATTAATTAAGATCACGTACCTTTGAGATGAATTTTTAATTGATATCATCTTCATCAAAACAAGAATATAAATGTAATTCTATTTATCAAATGAAAAATACATATCTATCTATAGTTGATATTAAAATCCTATAATGATGATGTCATTATTAGGCTAATTTCTTTGTTAAGAAAAAATCAAAAAGAAAAAGAAAAAAATCTAAGCATGGTGAGTGATGTCATTAATTTAAATAATTTTGAATTAAAATTAAATCTTATTAATTATTATTATTATTATTAAATCTTATTAATAATTATTTTAATTAACAAAATTAAATAATTTTGAATTATTTTAATTAATTATTTTAAATTGAGTACGAGAAGGTATAGAAGTTAGGCAGAAAGAAACCAATTCTAAATTTATATTTTAATTTACACTTTTAAAATAAAATGATAATCGATATTATCTCTTATGATTGGATGTGGATTATTTAATATGCATTTTAGGTGTTTGATGAATGTTCAGCTGACGCGTTTCATAGTCAAACTCCGTGGTTTCACGGGTCATTAAACTAAATAACTGTAGGATTTACGTTCACTTAATACTTAAACATATCATTAAACTGTTTCGTTTAAACAAACTCGTAGTTTCACGGGTCATTTCACTAGTATGTTTAATAAACTTTTTAATAATTATTAGTTTACTACTCTAGTTATTTTTGGATAGTACAATAATATTAAATAAATATAATATATATTTTGTTATTTTATTAAATATGAATGATGGAGCATCATATTATTTCGAAAGTCGTACAGCTCGTCACTTAATACACGCATTCCATTTATTTAAAAAATATAGATTATTAATTATTATTATTATTAATTATTATTATTATTATTATTATTATCAATTATTATTAATCCTACGTACTTTTAGTCACGAGATTTTTAATCGTTTAACTTAACACCAATTATGGTCTTAAAAGAACGCAGTCGTTTAGCTTCTTTTCTTAAGTACACTTTACTATTATTGAAATGCTTTTGCAATATATATTTTTGCAATATATATTTTTGGGACTGAGAATACATGCGCTGTTTTATAAATGTTTACCGAAATAGACACAAGTACTCAAAATTTACATTCTATGGTTGGATTATCGAAATCGAATATCGCTCCTTTTACCTTGGTAGCCTAAGAATTAGGGAACTGACCCCTAATTGACGCGAATTCTAAAGATAGATCTATTGGCCTAACAAATCCCATTCTGGAATTTAGAATGCTTTAGTACTTCGATTTAAAAGGTGATTGCGATTGCCGTTATATAGCATACTTGCGAGTATGCGGGGGATATTCTATATGCATCCTTGTTAGTTCGGTTACCAGGTGTTCACCATATGAATGATTTTTATACACTTGAAAGTGTAATGTTATTTATGAAAAATGAAATCTTGTGGTCTATTAAAATTATGAAAATGAATGATTATGATAAACCTATGAACTCACCAACCTTTTGGTTGACACTTTTAAGCATGTTTATTCTCAGGTATGAAAGAAATCTTCCGCTGTACATTTGCTCATTTTAAAGATATTACATGGAGTCGTTCATGACATATTTAGGACAGTACCTCGCAATGGGACCAAATGTTGATGACTTCGTCCAGATGGATTAGGACGGGTCGCTTCAGGTGGCATCAGAGCGGTGGTCTTAGCGAACCAGATCTTGCATTAGTGTGTCTAACTGGTAGTTGTTATGATGCACTAGTGAGTCTTGACTTCGACCTAGTAGTTGTTAGGATACATTAATGAGTCTGGACTTGGACCTTGTCTGCATGTCAAAAGTTTTACTTATCATTCCTTATCGAAAAATATCTACTTATCATTTTCAGTCTCGACACGTCTTATTGCGATTATTGCATAGATGGTATACAGACAAATTCATATTCCATCACATTAGACCTTGTCTGACACGTTTCCTTAATTCCCTCCGTAATCTACGGGATCTTTTGTACTAATTATAGGTATTCTATGTAATTAGAATATCATCCGATATCAGTAAATCATTTCATATCGAAAACCCTCTAACTGATTGTGTAAGATGAATCCTGCACAAAGTTCGAGATCCTATAGTTCAGAAGGCAATTCTGAAGACTCTGAAGGTAGTGTGACCGAAGTGCCCCAACTGGTTGATTATACTTCTTTCTGGAGGAAATGGGGATGGGTTCGAGACATACTCACTCGCTGGGGAAATGAAGAGGGAGAACCCTACAGCGAACCAAACTTACCTCCCGACATCGGAGAGTTTGTCGCACCCACCAGACAACCAATTCGCAATACCATTTTCACACTCTTTGCCAGAATATTTCGCCTCGAAGAACGCATTCATAGAGTTATGTTAGTGATTCAACCTCAACTCCCGACTACTAATCAAGTACGGTTAGTGGAAGAAGTCAGGGAGCATCGTGCTAGGGTTGAAGAAAGAATGGAGTCTCTGGAAAATACAGTACGCAATTTGGAAGATAGACTTACGTCTACTTCGCCAACATCAGTAACAGTACCACCAACAACCCAAGCCTCAATATCACAAGCCTTAACATCACAATCTATACCTCGAGCATAACCCTCGTTCTACATCTTACTCTACATCAATTATCTTGGTTCTACATCTTGTTCTACATCGAATATCTTCGTCCTACGTATCGTTCTACATCATTTATCTTCGCTCGACATGATGGTTATGTAATCTCTAAGGTTTTAGAGATTATGTACTCTAGTTCTAATCGTAAATCAGATGAGTTTAATATCATATTAACTCATTAAATCCATGATTACATCTGAAGAAAATATATATGTAAGTATATTTTCATAAAGATTATAATTAAAAATTCTCTTGTACAAACTGTTAATCGTGAAAATATTTTAACGGGTAGGTAATACCCTAAGAAATATTTAGATCTCACATTAACATGATGCACTGTACATTCTTCAATTCAGATTCAGCAGTCATTAACAATATTGCTCAAATCCACACACATACGTATCCGTTCAGCAAAGAACAACTATTTTCATTCAAAATCAATACCATATTGGGATTTTGACCGATCAGAATCCAAGTCAAAATTTGACAAGTGGCATAATGAAGAAAATAATGGACAAAATAAAATTGATTAGAAACAAATTAATTAATTATGTAAAACTTTAAATCTATACTAACCAAATCCTAGCTAACTGTTCCTATAACCGTTATGACTATTTCCTTATTACATTTTATTTATTGTCATTTTAATTATCGCAATTTATTTATCGAAATTTTAATTATCGCAATTTATTTATCGCAATTTATTTATCGCAATTTTAATACTCGCAATTTTATTTATTGTCATTTAAATACTGTTATTTATTTTACGCACTTTATTTATCGTCATTTAAATACTGTCATAATATACTAGTCTTGGTTAATCCCGAGACAATATAATATAACCTTGATTAATTAGATTATATATTGGACTATTGGACTACTAACCTTGGACAATTAAAAAGTATTAAAAGAGTAGAAAATATTAATTACAACATTCTGACTTAAAATATAGTTAATAAGTTACATCTACTACAGTTAAATAATTCCTCAAGTTTGTCACTTGATTCCATCTTAAACATCATTTGTATCTTGACAATTACAATCTTCATTCAAACCCTTCAAACTCTTGAAGACACCTCGGATTGATAACCAATGATTCAGATATGAGAGTGCTAATGAAAAAGCAAAAGCTCTAGATGGTCCTAATGACCAGAAGCTTAATAATAAAGAATGGTGTGTTGAAGAGGTTCAGTTTTGGAACTGAAAAACGGATTGAGCAGACTATGAAGGAGGCTGTGGATAAATCACAAAATCTGTACTTACAGAATCCATATGATTCATTATCTGCTGTCATTTTTAGCGAACACTTTGCTCCTTACTTATTCTAAATCCTGGCGGAAAAGTTCTGCAACATCCTTTGTGAAATTTCTCGTTCATACTGATTATAAACGTTCCATATTAATTGATTTCGTTGCGAGGTTTTGACCTCTATATGAGACGTTTTTAAAAGACTGCATTAGTTTTTAAAACAAACCATAACCTTTATTTTATCCACAAGGTTAAAAGGACACCACCTAGATTATCAGAAATGATAATCTAAAAATATCACACTTACACACTACCAATACATATTGGTTTACAATATTAATATGTTACAACAAAGTAAATCTCGAATGCAGTTTTAAACAATATTATACAAGCATGCTGACACCAAGTCTTGTCCATATATTAGCATGCAACAGCGGAAGCTCTTAATAATAACCTGAGAATAAACATGCTTTAAACGTCAACAAAAATGTTGGTGAGTTATAGGTTTAACCTATATATTGTCAAATTAATATAATAGACCACAAGATTTCATTTATTCAATAATCCTACACTCGCAAGTGTATAAAAATCATTCTATGATGAACACCTGGTAACCGACATTAACATAATGCATATAGAATATTCCCCGCATACTCGCAAGTATGTCATAAATTGGCAATCGCAATCACCATATAAATCAAAGTATTAAAGCATTCCAAATTCCAGAATGGGGTTTGTTAGGCCCATAGATCTATCTTTAGGATTCTCATCAATTAGGGGTCATTTCCCTAATTCTTATGCTACCAGACTTGAAGGGGCAATATTCGGTTTAATAATCCAACCATAGAATGTAGTTTCACGTACTTGTGTCTATTATGTAAAACATTTAGAAAGCTGCATGTATTCTCATCCCAAAAATATTAGATTTTAAAAGTGGGACTATAACTCACTTTCACGGATTTTTACTTCGTCGGGAAGTAAGACTTGGCCACTGGTCGATTCACGAACCTATAACAAATATGTACATATATATCAAAGTATGTTCAAAATATATTTACAACATTTTTAATACGTTTTACTGTTTTAAGTTTATTAAGTCAGCTGTCCTCGTTAGTAACCTACAACTAGTTGTCCACAGTTAGATGTACAGAAATAAATTGATATATTATCTTGAATCAATCCACGACCCAGTGTATACACGTCTCAGGCTAGATCACAACTCAAAGTATATATATATTTGGAATCAACCTCAACCCTGTATAGCTAACTCTAACATTACTGCATATAGAGTGTCTATGGTTGTTCTAAATAATATATATACATGGATCGATATGATATGTCAAAACATTTGCATACGTGTCTATGGTATCCCAAGATTACATAATATATTAGAATACATGTATAATACAATATGAGTTAGCTAGGATATGATTAAAATAGATTTGTTACCAATTTTCACGTAGTTACAACAAACAAAAATATCCAATCTTGTTTTACCCATAACTTCTTCGTTTTAAATCCGTTTTGAGTTATTCAAGTTGCTATGATTTCATATTGAACTTAAGTTTATGAATCTAAACATAAAAAGTATAAGTTTATAGTCGGAAATACAGGTTACAAGTCATTTTTGTAAAGGTGGTCATTTCAGTCAAAAGAACGACGTCTAGATAACCATTTTGGAAAACATACTTCCACTTTGAGTTTAACCATGATTTTTGGATATAGTTTCATGTTCATAAGAAAAATCATTTTCCCAGAAGAAGAACTTTTAAATCAAAGTTTATCATAGTTTTTAATTAACTAACCCAAAACAGCCCGCGGTGTTACTACGACGGCGTATATCCAGTTTTACGGTGTTTTTCGTGTTTTCAGGTTTTAAATCATTAAGTTAGCATATCATATAGATATAGAACATGTGTTTAGTTGATTTTAAAAGTCAAGTTAGAAGGATTAACTTTGTTTGCAAACAAGTTTAGAATTAACTAAACTATGTTCTAGTGATTACATGTTCAAATCTTCGAATAAGATAGTTATACATATATGAATCGAATGATGTTATGAACATCATTACTACCTCAAGTTTAGTAGGTAAACCTACTGGAAATGTTGAAAAATAACTTGAGCTTCAAAGGATCTTTGATGGCTTGGAAGTTCTTGAAATAGAATCATGACACAAAAACAAGTTCAAGTAAGATTATTACTCGAATTAAGATAGTTATAGTTATAGAAATTGAATAAATGCTTGAATATGAATATTACCTTGATTTAGAAAGATAACCTACTATAAATAACAAAGGTTTCTTGATCTTAGATGATTGCTTGAAATGAATTAGGAAACTTGGAAGTAAACTTGTAAACTTGGAAGTGTTCTTGATGTCTTCTTGATTAATTATTTTTATGATGATTATAGGTAATAACCAAAGCTTGTATTTGATGATTTTTGCTCGAAAAATAGTAACTTAGACGTTCATGGAAGAGTGTGTGTGTTTTGAGAGAGAATTGGGAAGAAAATTGAAAGTGAAATGGAGTAGGTGTTGAGTGGTGAAGGTGAGTAGGGTTAAAAGGAGTTCTTGTTTTTGTTTTCTTGCTCATAAGTCATGCTAGATATTAAATGATGGTTCTCACATGGTTAGGTGACTCACATGATCTGCTAAGAGCTGATCATTGGAGTGTATATACCAATAGTAAATACATTTAGAAGCTGTGTATTGTACAAGTACAAATACGAGTGCATACGAGTAGAATTGTTGATGAAAATGAATGAGGATGTAATCGTAAGCATTTTTTGTTAAGTAGAAGTACTTGAATAAGTGTCTTGAAGTCTTTCAAAAGTGTATGAATACATATTAAAACACTACATGTATATACATTTTAACTGAGTCGTTAAGTCATCGTTAGTCGTTACATGTAAATGTTGTTTTGAAACCTTTAAGTTAACGATCTTGTTAAATGTTGTTAACACATTGTTTATTATATCTAATGAGATGTTAAATTATTACATTATCATGATATAATGATGTATTAATATATCTTAATATGATATATATATATATATATATATATATATATATATATATATATATATATATATATACAGTTAAATGTTGTTACAACGATAATCGTTACATATATGTCTCGTTTCGAAATCCTTAAGTTAGTAGTCTTGTTTTTACATATGTAGTTCATTGTTATTATACTTAATGATATGTTTACTTATCATTTAACATGTTTATATATAGTATATCAATATCTGATGATGTAGCGTGAGGGTACGAAATAGTATTATTTTTAATACAAAATACTACAAAATATGACACAAGTTTTATTAATTTACGGATGGGATATACCTAAACCTTGCTACAACACTATAGGCAGTGTACCTAATCGTAGAGTAGTGTAGTTTTTAGTAAGTCCGGTTCGTTCCACAGGGAATCTTTTTAAACAAAGCTTAACGCTATATTAGTTTACTTTTATAAAAATACAAATATATATATAAGTAATATTATTATTATAAAGGGGGGTTTTTACCGTTTAATGACCGGTTTGTCGATTTTAAAACTTTAGTCGCAGTTAAAACCAAATGTAAAATATTAAAAATAAATACAAGATTTAAATTAAAGCGTAAAGTAAATAACGATAATGAAATTGCAAATAATAAAAATGCGATAAAATAAACTTGCGATAATTAAAAAGTATGATAATTAAAAGTGCAATTAACTACAATAATAATAAAAATGTGATAATTAGAAGTGCAATTAAATATAAAATAAAGGAAATTAAATATGAAATAAAAGAATTATGCTTATTTAAACTTCCGTAATCATGATGTTTGACGTGTTGATTTTAGTTTTATACCTATGGGTTAATTGTCCTTTGTCCTGGATTATTTAATATGTCCGTCTGGTTTTTGTCCATAACAGTCCATCAGTCATAAATATAAAGTGCGAGTGTCCTCGTCAAATTATTCTTATACCCGAAGTTAAATATTCCAACTAATTGGGGACTTAAACTGTAACAAGATTTTAATACTTTGTTTAATAATTACACCAGGATGTCGACTGAGTGTAACCCAAGGTTTTAATATTTTGTTATCAATTATACCAAGTGTCCTTGTACATAATTTCACCCCTATTTTAATTATTCTAGTGGCTATTAATCCATTCCCGTGTCCGGTTAAATGAACGATTATTCGTACATATAAATACCCCGCCCATCGTGTCCGATCGAGTGTATATGGTAACTTATAGGGACGCCCAATTGTAAATCTTTATATTAACATTAACAAACTATCATTTAGTTAAACAAATATAAAGCCCATTAATAGCCCATAGTCTAAATTCAACAAGTGTCGTTCTTTTGTCCAAACCCCAATTATGGTACAAAGCCCAATTACCTAATTTTAGTAATTAGCCCAACATCATGATTACTTCGTTTTAAATAAGCATAATAATAACTTAGCTACGAGACATTAAATTAAAAAGGTTGAACATAACTTACAATGATTAAAAATAGCGTAGTGTTACACGGACAGAATTTCGACTTACACCCTTACAACATTCGCTAACATACCCTTATTATTAGAATTATAATTAAAATTAAAATTAAAATATAAATTATAAATATAAATATTACGTATGAATAGAGAGAAGAGAAAGATCGATTTTTTTGTGGTGCACCAAAGCTCGATTTTTATAGGCATGTGGGCTGGAACTGGGGCTCATGCGATCGCATGGATTTATGCCTTCCAGGCCATGCGATCGCATGGCCAGCTGGGGAGGCTCATATTTGGTTGTTTTCTTCTGCCGACGATTTTATAAATAATATAATATATTAAATAATTATAAGAATTATTTAAATATTATATTATATTTATGTGCATAGTTGACTTGTAATTTTTATTCCGTTGCGTCGAACGTTGAGAGTTGACTCTGGTCCCGGTTCCGGATTTTCGAACGTCCTTGCGTACAATTTAATATCTTGTACTTTGCGTTTTGAATCTTGTACTCTTGTAAATTCGAGACATTTCTTATCAATAATTGGAACCTCTTGGATTGTATTTTGTACTTTTGAGCTTTTTGGTCGTTTGCGTCTTCAATTCGTCGAATATGTCTTTTGTCTTCACCTTTTATTATTTAAACGAATATCACTTGTAAATAGAACAATTGCAACTAAAAGCTTGTCTTTCTTGAGGAATAATGCTATGAAATATATGTTCGTTTTTAGCATTATCAAATATTCCCACACTTGAGCGTTGCTTGTCCTCAAGCAATATCGTCTTGAAATACTAGAACCACTTCTTTATTCTTTACACTTTGTACATCAGTGATTTTTATACGGCGGTATAAACAATGGTAGTA
The DNA here is from genome assembly GCF_046630445.1 of Rutidosis leptorrhynchoides. NCBI lineage: Eukaryota > Viridiplantae > Streptophyta > Magnoliopsida > Asterales > Asteraceae > Rutidosis > Rutidosis leptorrhynchoides. The sequence continues at coordinate 611,812,657 of NC_092336.1, read as the reverse complement.
ACGATGTGGTTTACAGTCCCATATGACTATAAAAATTTAGATCCATTAAGGAAATTGGATCTTTATAAAAACATTTGATCTTCTGAAAATTAAATCTAGTTTTTACCCTAGATAAGTTTTCCGGATTAACCCTTCACCGGTGTTTGCAAAATATTTTTGTGGGTTTGGTGGGTTTCAGATTTGAAAATTTTAGCTCAAAACTTGCGGTTTTGTGTCACCCACTTGCTAACCTTGTATTTGGAAAGCAACACGTCCAGTTTACTTGTCCCGTATATTACCTTTGAATAAACTACCGTCCGGTTGTAAAGGAAAGCGTTGAACAAGCAACTGTTAAGGCAATGTCCCCTGACATGCTTTTAATTATGGTCTATAACGTGTTGGACGCAATTACTATCCTTGGTAGGAGCAATAGTAAAGCTCACCCTTATGATTTTTCGGTCTGGCACAAGGTCCTGTCTTTGACCATGCTATGCAACCACCGTTCTTACGGTTGACACCCGATTTGGTTCAGGTGACCTAATGAATTCCAGGTGAATTCCTAGGATTTTACGTTCAATGGTAATGAACGCATTGAAAATAGGGTTTTCAGAAAACAAATCGGTTTGTAATTTTGATCAAAATATTTTCTCGTTCAAGCTCGAGTTTAGATATCATTGAATTCCATGAGTTTGAATTCTCAATCTTTAAGGTCAATCTCTAGGATTGAGTAATATCAGGCTTAAAAGCTGATTTTTAATCTTTAAGGAGATTATCCTTTCTGGGGATCTGATTCATTAGTCTTATTCAGCTAATTTGCACGGTGCCCCCCATTTTACGAGATAAATCCTTCTCATGGTTAGGATAAATCTGACCACTTGGCGACCCTGTTTAATGCTGAGGTCCGTGGATTTCCTGCTGATTTTAGTGATGACTTTTCTAGATTTTTCGTCAACCTACAGCTGGTCTGGACGACAACTTTTTGACCTAAATCAAGAAGCGCGTGTCTTTTTCGGAAGACTTTACTTCCTTTTAATGATGGAATTGATTCATCGTGTAGATCCATCTTTTCTTTTCTTTCATCGGGTAAAACAGTTTAGTTTAGTTCAAAGCAAAAGTATTTTCAGTTATTTGTCACAGATATATGTGACATATGTTTAAGATAACTTGGTAAATTTTCTCACACTTGGCTTTTATTTTCCTTTTTATCGTCCTCTATTCCATTTTGAATGAATTTTAACATTTTGGTTTGTTTCTCAATTTATGTCCTTTCCGAGGTTACAATAATTTCGGTGTTAACACCTAGTTTTATCGTTCATAAATATGTATAAACATGATTTTGAGTTCATTTAATTGAAAATTTTGAAAATTTTTACTAGAATTGGGTAGTCAGTATATAAGACTAGGGCTGTTCTTTATTAGAGAGCACTAGATTCTAATACAACTACTACGTTACTAGTATTTTTAATGGTAACCAAGTGTATAAAGATAAAAATTTTAAAAATCCGAAAGAATTTAACCCCTTCCCACACTTAAGATCTTGCAATGCCCTCATTTGCAAGAAATCAGTACAATTTAAATTATTGAGGGTGATTAGCGTAGAAATGATTAAATTTTACCAAAGTTTCCAAACATATTGGCGTTTGTTTGCTGAATGATAAATGGTGCATATCATTTTTTCATTTCGTCTGTTGTTACATCACATTTATTTGTCATCTTGTCGTCAAAATTAGTAGCTTTTGCTGAACTTAATGCCAGTCTTTGAAAATGCGCTGTTTTATCCTGTTTTGTACAATCGGCAATATACATACATACAAATATAATCATGTATTGCAATTTGAAATGGGACTTAATATCCCACTTTCAAATTCTAAATATGAAATATTAGTACACAATAATAATAAAATAATAAAAATTACACAAATATATCCAATAACATAAGTTTAAACATGAAAAAGTCAAAAGATAAAAACATAAAAATCATAAAAATAACCAAATGGAACTAAATCAGTCTGGATAGGGGTTCCAGTTCATCTCATCGGGTGGGTTCCATTGTTGGTTATAGGTGTTCTGATAGGCTTGGTCATAGTCATACCGGTTAAAGGGTGGTCGGATATCGGGGCTATGTGGCGGAAAATGAGCAGGTCGAGTAGGTACATAGTTATTTGGTACCTGATATGATAGCTGGCTCATGATTTGGTGCTGATGAACTAACCAGCTATCGTGTTGGCGTCGCCTATAATCCTCGTATACTCGCTCGGAGTTCCACTGCTCATACATACTATGTCTGGCCGCGTTCGTCATTGCTTCCTTATCTATACGAACGTGGACGTCAAGAATAGCATCTCGAAAGACATCCCTAATGTCTTCCGCCTCCTCCATTTCCTCGTCTAAGCCTCTCTCTACCTGAGGATGAGATCCCTCATAGGGTACTGCCTGGTTACGTCTACTTTTCAATACCTTAGCACCCACATAAACTTTCAATCCTAAGGGCTCAACCTATTCTCTACAAATCTGTAATGGACCCCCTTGGTTCCTATCAACACCTAAATACTCTCCAATGAGAGTAACAAAAATACCTCCTCCTATTATACTCCCGTCCTGCATTCCCTCTACCATTTTAGATAAATAAAAAGCAACACAGTAAGGGATATTGACAAAGCTTCTAGGATCCCGAATACACTTTAGGTAGAATAAATCATATAAGGTAATTTTTTCTTTATTATGACCTCTTTGTGTAATCGAGTTAGCCAAAAATCTATGAATAATACGAAGCTCGGCTCTGTCAATATGTGTATAGGAGTGTCCTCCTGCTCGTGTAAAAACATCAAAATGTGACATACGCCTCCAAATGGCGTCAGCGTCAAAGTTACTATCTACCCGTTCACCATAATGAATCAAGTTTGTATAATCGGGTAATAGCAACTCACCAGGAGTATATATCTGTAAGGCCCTGGCCATGTCCAGCATGGACATTCTGTACATCCTACCGCCAAGGATAAACCTAAGAAATCTTCTATCATCTATTCTAACTATATTTGTATCAAGTGATACAGTACTTATCAACTCAACACACCATTCCTTATATACAGGTCTACGAATGGTGAAAAGACGTTCCCAATCTGTAAAAGAAGAACTGCCATACCTTTGAACTAAAAGCTGTCTAACACGGTCAGCTAGATGGACCGTTTCCAAAGGGGCCCAATCAATTACCCTTGGCACCTCTACATTTTTTGTTACCAATTTGAATTTGTTCCTTTGATATGTCTCGTAATCTCTCCATCTTCTATCAAATCTCAGATTAGGATGTAGAGTGTGCTCAGGAATCGTTGGGAATTCTACTGGCGGCCTCATTGGGAATACTATGAATTCATCAACAAACTGTACTGGATCATAATAAGGTATGTGCTGATCAGGCTGTTGTTGTTCCTGTTGTGGTTCTTGTTCGTGTTGCATTTCTGGTTCTGGTGCTGGTGCTGGTCGTCTAGATGATGATGCTCCTGAACCTCCAGTATCGGCTCTTTGTAAAACACATTAAACACAAAATTTGTGCATCCAAATATGCATTAGTTTTAGCAAAATAACAACTTAAAACAATCATTATAACATGTTAAATCAAAATTAAACTTATACACATTTTCACAATTTTTCACAATTCTACACTTTTCAAATAAGCACATATGAAAATGTATACAAAATTCATAAGCATTTAACTCAAATAACATGTCAAAATATTCATTACTAATAATTAAACAAGTCTCAAATGGCAAATATATCAAATTAATCAAGTTCATGAATTTTGGACTTAAAAAGTCCACTTTAATCTCCAAAAATCATGTTTAGGATCATTGTTTGGATCATTTAACTATCTAAACATGTTACACTACTCAATTTAGCAATAATTCATGACAAAAATCGGCCATAACCTGTTTATATCAAAAAGTCCCAAATTTCTCAAGAACACAAACCCTAGATTTCTAAAAATTTTGAAGTTTTTGGCTTCAAATCATGTTAAATAGCATCAATCTAGGTTATACATGCATAAAATACTAACAATTTAACACTAATTACACTAGAAATTAACAAAATTGCATTAGGTAAAAAAATTGGTAATTATCACAAAAATTAGGAATTTATAGAGTTTAGGGGTGTAATTTTTACCAATTTGCTGAAGAATGAGAATCTAGGCATGATTAGAGCAAGAAAAATGACGAATTACGGTGAATTTTGGCGAAATTTGGTGAAGATTTGAGAGTTTTTTCGGGTGTATGTGTGTGTTTTGTGGGAAGAACAGACCCGCTGGACTTCTTGTATCTGGCCTGGATTTCAGCTCCATGCGATCACATGGAGTTGAAGTGTAAAACCCATGCGATCGCATGGGGGTCCGGGTACAGTGTTTTCAGCTTTTTTTTTTTTTTTTTTTATATAAAACCTTATACTTTATAAAACTTATAATTAATTAAATTTTAAAAATTTTATTTTCCTTTAGGAGCGAGGGCGTTTCGGATCATTGTCATAGTCTATCCCTCGATAAAATTTTAAAATTTGTCAAATCAAAGCGCGGTTTTTAAAAGTAAAGATTTTTGGATTTTTTAATGTTTTTGGCATACTTTAATTCAATAAGATTAAAAATAATGATAATAAAAGTTCTCGTCCCTCCCTCGGGTAAAGCAATTTCGGTTCAAAGACCTAGTCTTCAACTTACGACGAATTTTAAAAATCATATTTTTAACTTAATGAGATAAAGTAATTTTTTTTTTTTAAATTCACACAATTTAAATATAAAATTCAAAATTAATATTAAAAATTCACACCAAACTTAAAATTTGAAATGCATAAAATTAAAAATTCCTATTTTAAAAATTAAAAATTCACACCAAACTTAATTTAAAAATTCATATTATAAATTCACACCAAACTTATATTAATTTTTCAAATATTTATAATTTTAAATATATTTTTTTTATAAAGTTTACAATATTAATTTAAGATTTAAATATTAATTTTAAAAACATGGTAAAAATAAAATTAAAAATCTTTTTGGCTTTTTATCCCACTTTAATCAATCAAATATTATCAAAAATATGCGCCCCTCTTTTCGGTAAAGTAATTTCGGTTCCAAGACCTAATTTAACTCATGACGAATTTTTGAAATATTTTGGGTTGATTGATTAAAGATATTTATACCTTAAGAATAAACGTTAAATTTCGCAGTGATGTAATAAAATTTTGAATGATATCAATAATTTCGGTCGCCAAACCTAATTTTATTCAATACCAATTTAAAACTTTATAGCGAACAAATTAGCGTTTATTATCAAAAGGTTAAAAATAAAAAAAAATAAAAACTGTACAAACATACCTGTGAAATAGATTTCTTAGTTATATGATCTATCCCATTCATAAGATAGTCGGTTTAATTGGTTTTCCATAGCTACATAGGCGTAACCTCGAGCATTCAGTGTCTTTTCTTCTAAACATATGAACGGTCCGTCTCTGCATAAAGTAACAAATTCGGTGTTTGAATAGGTTTGATTATTTGAACATTTACCTCCATGTGACCATTTTCCGCATTTGTGACATCTTTCTAGGTGTCGTGCTCTTCTTTTTGCTGCGGATTTTGATTTTCCTTTACCAAATTGTAACTTATTATCTTCGCATCTGGATTCTTTTCTAACTCCGTCCATTCTTTTTCTGATTACTGATACTATTTCACTCGGAAGTGTGTCATTATTACGTTTAGTGATCAAAGCGTGTAGCATCAGACCATGGTTTAGTTCACAGGCAGTCTTCATTTTGTAAAAACCTAAAAAAAATAAAAATTTAGAATGGGGGGAGAAGACTAGTTCTTTAGGGTCTGCTAGGGAAAGACCATTCAGGTTCCATTTTCGAGAACTACACGAAAACAGACAATCTAACTCTAACAGAAATACATATTATCTTTTAAAGACTTGATTCTCCCCACACTTAGTTAGCTGTGGTGTCGAAATTGTGATTAACTTCGTTGTCGACTTCCATCGGACTATCTATATAATGTTTAACTCTGTGACCATTAACTTTAAATTCAATCCCATTTGAATTTATTAATTCTATCGTTCCGTATGGGAAAATTCTTTTGACTATGAATGGTCCAGACCATCCTGATTTCAATTTTCCAGGAAATAGCTTGAATCGCGAATTGAAAAGAAAAACTCTGTCTCCTTCTTTAAATTCTTTTGAACTTCTGATTCTTTTATCATGCCATTTCTTCGTTCTTTCTTTATAGATTAACGAATTTTCGTATGCTTCATGTCTTAATTCTTCTAATTCGTTTAGTTGACTTAATCGTAGACGTCCGGCTTCATGTAAATCAAGATTACATGTCTTCAAAGCCCAAAACGCTTTGTGTTCAATTTCTACTGGAAGATGACATGCTTTTCCATAAATAAGTCTAAAAGGTGTGGTTCCAATTGGAGTTTTGTAGGCTGTTCTAAAAGCCCAGAGTGCATCCTCCAATTTAATGGACCATTCCTTCGGATTTGATCCTACGGTTTTCTCTAGAATACGTTCTAAAGCTCGGTTGGTATTTTCAACTTGTCCACTTGTTTGTGGATGATATGCGGTGGAGATTTTATGAGTTACTCCATATCTTTTAAGTACTTTCTCAAGTTGATTATTACAGAAATGAGTTCCCCGATCACTTATTAAAGCTTTCGGTGTTCCAAACCTTGCAAAAAGACGTTTTAAAAAGTTGACTATAACTCGTGCATCGTTAGTTGGGAGAGCTTGTGCTTCCGCCCATTTAGATACATAATCAATGGCTACGAGTATATATAGATTATTATGAGATTTTGGAAATGGACCCATAAAGTCAATACCCCAAATGTCAAATACTTCACATACTTGGATGACATTTTGTGGCATTTCATCACGTTGACTTATTTTTCCCGCCCTTTGACATGCATCACAGGATTTGAAAAGAAGGTGTGCGTCTTTGTAAATTGTAGGCCAATAGAATCCAGCATCATAAACTTTTCTTGCTGTTAGTTGAGGCCAATAATGCTCTCCTGTTGGTCCTGTGGGACAATGGTTTAATATTTTACTAGCTTCATCTCCAAATACACATCGGCGTATTATTCCATCTGGACAACTTTTAAACAAATGTGGATCTTCCCAGAAATAGTGTTTTATATCACTGAAGAATTTCTTTCGTTTTTGGTACGATAATCCTTTTTCAAGGAATCCACAAACTAAGTAGTTTGCATAGTCTGCAAACCATGGAATTTCTTTATAATCTATCTTCAATAGATATTCATCAGGAAAGTTGTCTTGTATGGCCGATTCATTCAGAACTTCTAATTCGGGATTTTCAAGACGAGAAAGATGATCAGCGGCGAGATTTTCTGCTCCTCTTTTATCTCGGATTTCAATATCAAACTCTTGTAAGAGTAAGATCCAACAGATTAATCTTGGTTTAGCATCTTGTTTTGAAAATAGGTATCTAAGAGCAGAATGGTCGGTATAGACCACCGTTTTTGCTAGAACGAGATATGATCGAAATTTGTCAAAAGCAAAGACAATAGCAAGGAGTTCTTTTTCAGTAGTTGTATAGTTTGTTTGTGCTCCTTGTAACGTCTTACTAGCATAATATATAGGTTGAAATCGTTTTTCAATCCTTTGTCCTAAAACGGCTCCCATTGCAAAATCACTTGCATCGCACATTAGTTCAAATGGTAGATTCCAATTTGTTGTTATCATGATCGGTGCATTAGTGAGTTTTTCTTTAAGAATATTAAAAGATTTGATACACTCATCTGAAAAGATGAATGGAGCATCCTTTTCTAGGAGTTTATTCATAGGAGTGGCAATTTTAGAAAAATCTTTTATGAAACGTCGGTAAAAACCGGCATGCCCTAGAAAACTCCTAACTCCTCTAACATTGGTGGGATGTGGAAGTTTAGCAATTACATCTACTTTAGCTCTATCCACTTCAATTCCTTCTTTTGAAATTTTATGACCAAGAACGATGCCTTCTTTAACAATGAAATGGCATTTTTCCCAATTAAGTACTAGATTTGATCGTTCGCATCTAATAAGCATTCGTTCCAGATTAACTAGACATGATTCAAATGTATCACCGAAGACTGAAAAATCATCCATGAAAACTTCCATGCATTCTTCTATCATGTCGTGAAAAATCGCCATCATACACCTTTGAAAGGTTGCAGGGGCGTTGCAAAGTCCAAATGGCATGCGTTTGTAAGCAAAAGTACCATAAGGGCACGTGAATGTGGTTTTCTCTTGGTCTTCGGGTGCTATTGGAATTTGAAAATATCCGGAAAATCCATCTAGAAAACAATAGTAACTATTTCCGGCTAATCTTTCCAACATTTGATCTATAAAAGGTAAGGGAAAGTGATCTTTTCTGGTGGCGTCATTTAATTTTCTATAATCAATACACACACACCATCCTGTTACAGTCCTAGTAGGAATAAGCTCATTTTTCTCATTTGTAATGACAGTCATGCCACCCTTCTTAGGCACGCATTGAACTGGGCTTACCCATGGACTATCAGAGATTGGATAAATTAGACCTGCATCTAGCAGTTTAATAATCTCTTTCTTAACTACATCTTGCATATTAGGATTTAGTCTTCGTTGGCGTTGCACATACGTTTTATGACCTTCTTCCATAAGGATTTTATGTGTGCAATACGAAGGACTTATTCCTTTAATATCATGAATCTTCCATGCAATGGCTGGTTTATGAGCTT